>NC_134119.1:2317250-2646500 GCF_040939455.1 Microcebus murinus
TGGTCAACACAATACTGGAAGTCCTAGCTAATGCAATAAGACAGGAAAAGGGAAAGAGGTATAGAGATTGGGAAGGGAGAAATTAAACTATATTTGTTTGCAAAAGACAAGATTGCCTATGCAGAAAATCCCAAAGAATGTACAAATATCTTCTGGAAGTAATAAACTAGTGTAGCAAGTTTGAAGGCTATAGTATTCATATGCAAAAGTCTATTGCTTTCCTGTATGCCAGCAATGAACAATTGGAGCTTGAAACTTAAAAATGACCATTTATAATAGCACCAAAAATAATAAAATACTTAAGTATATCAAAATGTGTGTAGGTACTACAGGTGGAAAACTAAAATCAGCAATAAAAGAAGCAAAAGAAGATCAAAATAAATGGGGAGATAGTCTGTCTTCACGGATTGGAAGACAATATTGTATAGGTGTCAGTTCTTTTCAACTTGATCCATAGAGCCAATGCAAATGCAATTGAAATCTTGGCAAGCTATTTTGTAGACATCAACAAACTGATTCTAATGTTTTTACGGAGAAGCAAGAAAACCAAAACAGCCAACGCAATGTTGGAGGAGAACAAAGCAGAGGACTGGTGTTGCCAACTTCAAGACTGACTCTGCAGCTAGAGTAATCAAGACAGCATGGTATTGGCAAAGGAACAGACAGATCGATGAGACAAAACAGAGAGGCCAGAAATAGACTCACGCATGGAGTCCACTGATCCTTGACAAAGAAGCAAAGGCAATGCAATGGAAAAAGGACAGACTTTTTGGCAAATGGTGTTTGAACAAATGGACATCCCGTGCTAAGAAATGAACATTTCACAAAGATTAACTCAAATATCAAACCTAAGTACAAAATTTGTGCTTAATTCAGGGCCTGGCCTAGAATAATCACTCAATTAACATTTAAGAGTATGAGTTTAACTGGCAATTACATTTTCTGTTCTATTTTAAAATTCCATGGAGAATCTACCCATAATATTCCTACTGGCTTAAACGTCTGCCATGGGTGGGGTGTTTACTGTCTTAATTGTTGCCTCTTATTGTCAACACAGAACTTGCCGGAACCCCAGCTGGGGCGGAGAGCTTGGTGGACATGCGCACCCCTGGGTCAGGGAGGGCCAGGGAATGCGCACTTTAACCCAGAGACAAGCAAATCTTACGATCAGTCATGTTTGAAAACAGAAGAACATGGGGGAGTCGAGTCAAGAACGAAAGCACTTGAGGTTGGGAATGAAAACCCAGAGAAGAGATCACTTTTGTAGAGGTGACAAAATCAAAGGCCACAGGCGTGAGACAGAAGATCAAAGTCATGCGAATTAATTCTCAAAACTCACATACTTTAACAGAAAACGACAGGTCTCGGGCAAGTTTGTGTTTTAATTATCACATGGATAAAGCTAGCATACTGTCCTAAACCCTAAAATACTTTCTATAAAGTGTTACTCCTACCCTCCAATTCCTTAAATATTTATTAAACGCCCTTGGCACTTGGGGTGCTCACAGTGAGTGGGAGATTAAAAAAAAAATCAACGCAGATTGATTAACTACATTCCTACCATAGTGATTCTGCCCATTCTATATTGTTTTAATAGTTATAATTATTCTATTCCTGTGATGGAAACAAAACAAAGCATGGATCAAACTGAACAGCTAAGCACAGGCCTTGGTTTGGAATTTTCCAGGCGTGTGGTTTGGAAGCCCAGGGAACAAAGACGGCGTTTGCCACCGAGTTAGAAAGGACGGCCCTCTGTGTCCAAGCGCGTAGGAGCGTGCGTCTGGCAGGGGCCATGGCGTGTGGTCCCTAGACGCCTGGACGAGATCTATAACTAGTCAGCCCAGCGTGTCGGGAAAGAGCCGCCGGGACGCAATTGATGCTGAGTATAGATCTCCCTTCTCTTCCAATACTTGCTTACTGATCGGGAGCTGGGAGAGCTTCTTTCTCCCGGACCACATGGAGCTGGCTGAAATCCCTCTCCCCTCCCATACCCGGAAGCCTGTGATCCGATGGCTGGAACTACCAGGATGAGGCCCAGCTGATAACCAAGCCACGCGTGAGTCCTTGCTCAACTTACGACTGGAAGGCTCAAGAGCCCCAGCTTTCCCAGCATGTTGGTTTGTACTCAGGAGGGTGTGGTTGGTGGTCTCTGGCTGCAGGTGACAGAAACACTCAGGGTGAAAACAAGAAGAACAAGGAGGCACTTACTGGCATTTTCAACAGAACGGTCTAGAGAGAGAGGGGTCCCTTGGTCCTTGCAGTCTCAGACTGGGGGCCTCTTCCTCCTGGGGGGACTGGCAGTCCACGAGCTGGGGTCCTGCCCAGGCCAAGCATTACCTGTGTGCATGTGCACGCTTGTGTGTGCACATGTGTGTGTGAGTGTGTGTTGGGAGAGCCTTGGACGAGCCCCAGCCCAAGCCGCCTCTTCCACGGGCTCCTTGCAAGGTTCTCCCACTGAGTGCCTGTGGTGCTCTGTGGCGTGCTCCCAGCAGCAAGCAAGGAACCCACTGACTCCCCTGCTGTGTGTGCAGGGCCCAGGCTGGGGACATGGACTCCTATCGACGGTGGCATGGACTGGCACAAGAAGGTGGCCAGGCCCATTGCGTCTCCTTCCCCAGGGGCATCTGCAGGGCTGACACAGAAACCATCTAAGGAGCAGTGTTGCTTCTAGTTCAGCATCAAACCTGAGTGGCTGGTTAGACGCTGTGTGCTGGCCCAAGGATGGGGGGAGAAGGAGATGATTTAAGACAGGGGTCCTCAAACTTTCTAAACAGGGGGCCAGTTCACTGTCCCTCAGACCGTTTGAGGGCCGGACTATAGTTTTTAAAAAAAACTATGAACAAATTCCTATGCACACTGCACTTATCTTATTTTGAAGTAAAAAACCAAACGGGCAAAAAAAACCCTGCATGTGGCCCGCGGGCCGTAGTTTGAGGATGCCTGACTTAAGAGGAGGGGTGATGGAGGAGGAGAGAAGACAAGGAGATGGGGAGGGTGGAGAGAGAGAGAGAATGAATATTCTCCTACCCCTGGGGAAGGACCAGTGGGCCGTGGGCTGAAGGCTGTGGTGGCAGCCGGACCCTGGGGCGGGAGGTCCTGGCATCGGGGCTCCCATCCTGGGCCGATGCCACCTATCCTGGGCCGACGTCACCCCCGGGTCCCCTGTGTGGCACAGAGGCAGCAGTACTGGGATTGCTTCTGCCGGCTGGACAGAGAGTGTGTCAGCAAAGACTGACGACCAGGGTGTCTCTCCCATTTCTCTGCTTTTCATAGGGTCGCTGTGATCTTCGCCAGACCTTTGGGTTGGAGAGAGGCCTGGGATGGCCGAGCTCTGCTCTGATTCCGTTTCGTGCACGCCTGAGTTTGCGACTACACGGCGCGCTGCTGCCAGCATGGTCCCCGGCAGAGTCCCAGCAGGTGATCGGCCAGGTGGCCCACACGGCTGCCATCTTTCAGAAGAGAAACCCTGGCTTCCTTCTGCAGAGTGAGGAAGAGATTGGACTCTTTCCCAACTTGTTGAAACTGCTTTCACTCAGTCATTACATCTCACATTAATCCATCTTCTGAGCAAACATTTTGTACCAGCTGAAGACGTCTGTGTGCTGCCCGGAGCGCGGTTCGTTGTGCTACTCCCAATACAAAAGGAAAACAGTCAACCAACGTGTGTTCAATAAACCTTTCTTGTTGACGAGAGGCTTGCCTTTTTAGGGAGAGGCACACAGCTGGCTCTCATACCCTCAAATGCTCGGGAAACGGCACATTCATAAATGAAGCCCCAAATAGAATTTGAGCACGAACTGCCCTACCCGAGGTGTGAAACACTTAGCACTCAACAAACCCTCTTTCGAGGAGCTGTTACCATAAACAATGTGATTAAATACAACCAGGGATATGGAAGGAACTGAGCAGAGCCGGGGAAGGAGCACAGGGATTGGGTTGACGCAGAGCACGGGGAGTTTCTGCTCAGCCACTTCCGAGACAGCGCTCCTCACGGTTGAGCATGAGTTTTCTTCTCTCTCCTTCAATTCAGAAAACAACGATGACAAACATATTTTGATACGTGGATTTATTATGCTAGGTCAAATCTAAGCTCACTTTGCCTTTAGAGTGAAAATGAGACAGGGCACAGGAGACTGGGTGTCACGGTGAGTTCCGGAGAAGTCCGGCGAGTCCCCGTGGCGCTGTCTGTGGGTGAGGCCTCCTGCAGGTTTCTGTCACGCACGTTTTGTGACACTGATGAGGAATGAAGCCACAGACCTCATGAAGCATTCCACTTACTCAGTTCTATGTGGAAGTCAGTGGCGTGTTTATTATTTGGTTGAGGGGACCAGGAGACAGGGAGGTCAGCTGCCATCCAAAGACCTAGCCGGGATGAGTGTTTATCTCCCCACAAATACCTTATATGCAAGCGATGCTTTTTTATAGCAGAGGAATACATTTACACTTCAGCTTTTTAACACACTGGTTCTCTCTGAAAATTCATCTCCATAAAAGAGGAAGGGTGTGTATAATTGATTAAAAGGTGTTCAGAGCCGCCACTCTCATTCTGAAGGCCTGCCAGGGCGGCCCGCCCGGGCTCACCCCCACGGCTGGCCTGGAAAACACGCCTCCCCTGGTCTCCACCAGCCCTCCTGCCACGGGCTGCCTGGGCCACGGACGATTTCATCACATGCCCAGCGAGAAATCGCAATTTGCTAACATTCAGTTCTTTTGTGCCACTTCCAAGTTTCACATTAAGCAGTTTGCACTTCGGAAAGCATTATTGGGTTTACGTTTCTGGAAGTGTTTTTCATTATTCATATTTAAATTATGTCCCTTTGAGGAGGAGATAAAGGCTGGGCATTTTTATCAAGAGACAAATAATGGAGGTAGTGAAAAATCTCAGCCCTTCATTATGGAAGGTATAAAGCGCTCCAACAGGAACCAGGTGCTTAAATAGCATGAGGCTCGAGTAAAGCACGTGAATGATGGCAGTGGCTGGAAGGGTTAAATATAAGGAACTGATTATCGTAAAACTTTCTTATTTAAGCAGTCTGCACAGATGACGGGCTTTGAGTGTGAGTCCATTTACCAGGCCTCTAAGAAAGTCACCTTTCCCAGGTGCGCTGGACTCACGAGCACATGGCCTGTCACCTGCCGGACAGTGACCCAAACCCAGCACTCGTCAGGGGAATTAAGATTTTCCTTCCTCGGAATCACTCCCCTGGGGAAAGAAACCTAATGCCAGGCAATAGCACCATTACTGAGAAGGTATTTCCACGTTGGAGAGTATTTAATAAGAAATGAAAGCATCACTTTTGTTTTTGAGCCTTATAAATGTGGTAACTCAGAAGAAATTCCTTTTCAAGGGTAAATGTTAAAAGTAGTTGAGTTTGTGACCACAAAAATAAATGAAAATTGCAGTGTGAAAAATCCATTCTGTGAGCTTCGTGCTGGGTCAGTGGACAGGTTGAGACTCCGAGGTGATGACTCGAGTCTGGCGTGGAACTGTCCCAGTGGCAGGTGGCTTTGTCTGGTGCTCAGCAGGTCCCAGGCAGCCGCCCTGGGGCAGGGGCCTTGCACCTGCAGACTGTGTTTAAAATCTGTGGTTTAAAATCCGATTCTGGGCCGGGCGCGGTGGCTCTTACCTGTAATCCTACCACTCTGGGAGGCCGAGGCTGGAGGATCGTTTGAGCTCAGGAGTTCGAGACCAGCCTAAGCAAGAGTGAGACCCCATCTCTACTAAAAATAGAAAGAAATTAATTGGCAAACTAAAAATATATAGAAAAAATTAGCCAGGCATGGTGGCGCATGCCTGTAGTCCCAGCTACTCGGGAGGCTGAGGCGGGAGGATCGCTTAAGCCCAGGAGTTTGAGGTTGCTGTGAGCTAGGCTGACGCCACGGCACTCTAGCCCGGGCAACAGACTGAGACTCTGTCTCAAAAAATAAAATAAAATAAAATCCGATTCCACCCGGGGGTGCTGGCTGAGAGGCTGGGCTCCTAAGCAGCTCCCAGGTGGGGGGCAGAATGTTCTAGGGCTTATGAACAATGTTGCTTGTAAACCCGTGAGCTCCCCCAGGAGTGTCCTCCAGCCATCCCATTCTTGAAATGTGGAAACCAAGGCTCAGAGTGGAGAAGGAGCCCCCCAGGAGTGGTGGCCGCCCTCTCAAAAGGTAAGTTCAACTCGAACCTGCGCCTGTGACCCTCTTTGCAAAGGAGATCTTTGCAGATGTGACTAAGGATCCCAGCGTGAGATGACGCTGGATCCCCGAAAGACACGTGGTGGGGGGCCGTGTGCAGGAGGAGGAGGGACCCCCCTGGCGAGCCCCCTACAGCCTCAGAGGGAGCACCCCGCACTCCGACTCTGAACTTGACCTCTGAACCCTGGAGCACGCCCGTGCGCCGACTCTGGCGCGCGCAGGTGGCTGTGATGTCCACGCCGCCTTGGCAGAGCCGCCCCCCGAGCCGCACTGGAGGAGCAGGCCCCCGCTGCCTGTCCCGCCACCGCACGACTCCGTGCGGGAGCAGCCGGGAGCCTTCGTCCGCGGGGACCCGGCCCCGCCCTCCGCTTCGCCCAGCGGTGTGGACGCCAGCGGTCGGGTCGGCCGGGCCCTGTGGGGGCCGGAGGGGAGGGTTTACCTTTGCTCGTGAGCAGCCTCGCGCGGAGATTCCCGAGAGCAGAGCGCGCCTTGGCTCCAACCGTGTGGAGGGCCTGAGAGCGCGCCTTGGCTCCGCAGCGCCGCGCCGCGTGGCGGGAACCGTGTGGAGGGCAGCGTCGGAGACGGGAACGCGCAGAAGCGAGGCGACAGCGGCTCCGCCCTTGCCGCCGGCGCCCGCAGTGCGCGGTGGTGCGGACGGCAGGCCGGGGCGCCGCCAGCCGCAGCAGGGGAGGTCCCTGCGCCCTTCTAGAAATTGTCTGTGGCTCTGGGGTGTGAGGTCTCCTGGGCATCACGGCCTCCAGCCACGATCGCAAAGGGCTCAGCGCACATCCGGGCCCTCGCCTCAGAGCGCGCCTGGACTTCACCTCAGAGCACATCCGGGCCCTCGCCTCAGAGCGCGCCTGGACTTCGCCTCAGAGCACATCCGGGCCCTCGCCTCAGAGCGCGCCTGGACTTCGCCTCAGAGCACATCCGGGCCCTCGCCTCAGAGCGCGCCTGGACTTCGCCTCAGAGCACATCCGGGCCCTCGCCTCAGAGCGCGCCTGGACTTCGCCTCAGAGCACATCCGGGCCCTCGCCTCAGAGCACGCCTGGACTTCGCCTCAGAGCACATCCGGGACCTCACCTCAGAGCGCACCTGGACTTCACCTCAGCGCACATCTGGGCCCTTAGAGCGCACCTGGACTTCACCTCAGAGCACATCCGGGGCCTCACCTTAGAGCGCATTGGGGCCCTCAGAGCGCACCTGGACTTTACCTCAGACCACATCCGGGACCTCAGAGCACACCTGGGACCTCAGAGCACACCTGGACTTCACCTCAGAGCACACCTGGACTTCACCTCAGAGCACATCTGGACTTCACCTCAGAGCACATCTGGGACCTCAGCTCAGAGCACATCCAGGCCCTCAGAGCACACCTGGGACCTCAGAGCACACCGGGTCCTCAGAGCTCACTGGGATCTCGCCTCAGTGCTCACCAGGACCTCAGAGCTCACCGGACCTCAGAGCTCACCTGGGTGTCAGAGCTCACCAAGACCTCGCCTCAGAGCTCGCTGGGACCTCAGAGCGCACCGGGGCCTGGGAGCTCACCGAGCGGCTGCGCTCTGCCTGGCGAATGCCGGGCGCCATAAGGCACCCGGGTCCTGCAGAAAGGACTCTGTGACTTAGAGCTTCTTGGGCCTCTAGCCCCATCTGTGCTGCAAAGCTGAGGACATCCCATCGGCCGATGCGAGTCACACTGCCAAGTGCCCTGTGACTCCTGCCTCACGACATCGTCATCGCAGTAACCCCTCGAGGCAGATGTGTCATAATGCCCATTTCACACAGGTGCACACCTCGGCTCGGGGAGGTTAACCGCCGCCCAGCTTCTCAGCCGGCCAGGGGAGGCTTCAGGGTTAGCCCGTCCCGGCTGACTGCTGAGCCCGGGGTCCACCCTGCACACCGAGCCCGCCCAAAGTTTGTGTCAACATGTGTGGTGCCCATGTGACTGTCCCCAGGGCCAGCGTGGCCTCCGTGGCCTTGATTACGACCTTTCCATGCTGCCTGGCTTGGTCCACAACAGGCTCCCGGCGAATATTTACGGATGACAATTCAGTAAGTGGCAGGTGAGAAAACATTCTTGTTAGTGACGTAAACAGACAAGGGCCGGTCACCGTGGCTTAGGCCAGAGGTGCTCTGTGGGACTCACCGTCCAGCTGACCACCTCCCTCGACGCTGGCTCCACGCACCACGGGACCTGCTGCAGCCGTGGGACCGGCGTGGGGACCCGGCCCAGGAATCTGCACTGAACGAACGCAGTCCCCAGCAACTCTGAGACCACTGCCTCTTTTCATCGTCATCCTCCCGGAGGTAGAGGGTGACCGTGTGGCCACTAGGGACGGAATTACACCCGGTGCGTTTGCAAAATCAGAGCCTGGGGACCGAGGAGGCACCAGACTTCCAGGAGGTGAGTGAGCGCCGTGGGGATAGAAGGTTCCTTCGTGTGAGAGAGCGCTTAGCTGAGCTGGGAGGGGAGCAGGTGCAAACTGGCCGGGGGTGGGTGGAGCAGGGGCTTCCCCAGGCGGTCCGGCAGCTCCAGGGTGGCCCCCCTAGGGCCGTCCTCCCTGTGAGGAGGTGACAGTGGCGGACAGATAACCCCTCCAAGGTAATAGACCACAAGTGTTGCAGTGCAGACAGAAGGATGACATGCTGCTGCCATTGGTTGGTAGGGGGCTTTTCGGGAAGACGAGCACTAAGAGCAGAAGGTTAAATTATTTCAAACAATGGAAAAGGGGAGGAAAAGAAACAGAAAGACAGGTAGCACAGCGCGGGCCAGTAACTGGAACGGCAGCCTCTGAGAGTGGGCGGCCTCGCGTCATGTGCTATTTTCCTGGAATTTAAAGCAAAGTGGGGGGGGCAACATACAGGTAAATTTGGGGGGGGGGTCTGATGTCACACTCACTGGGACAGAATGCTCAGGGGAATTTCCCACGTTGGATATGGAAACCTGGCCACTCCCGTGGTGTCCGGTGGGGGCCTGTGCGTCTGTGGGCGGGGATGGGGGCTGAGGCAGGGAGAGGTGCCAGACACTCTGCGTATGCACCTGGCTCCTTTCTGCTGCGTCACCGATGGCACCTCCACCTCCCCCAGTCACTGTGCGCCGTCCCGACAGCCCTGCAGCCCGTGTCTGACGCCAAGAGAGCCGCAAGATGAGTCTTCAAAGCTCGGGGTTTAGTCTCTGCTCCCATGGGCCTGACTGCAGATCCTTGGATGCCAGTCCCCTGGGGTCCCGGTCTGGGGTGTGGGCTCTCTGCTGGCGTGTCCGTGGGCCTCAGGGACTTGCACCGCACGGGAACTCCGTGTGGACAGCGGCCACCGGCTCCTGCAATTCTGGTCTGGCACGAGAACTGAGAAAACGCCCACTGAGCCACTCTGCTGACAGAGCACAGATCCTTCCTCCCCGCCGGGAGAGTCCCAGGTTTGGTGGCCTGGAGCCCCCCTCTTTATTTCCCACTGGCAGAACCAATTCAGAGGCCCCCCAGCTGCACACTCAAGCCCACGAAAGAAGTCCCTGGAAGTTGGAGAACCCAGCTGTCCACTGTCCTCCAAGCAAACTGCTTTGCTCCTCTCTTGTCTTCTGTCCCAGTTAGTTTTCTGCCCATTCCCATGTCTGTAAATGCGATAATAGGACGTCAGAACACTGTTTTGAGCATTGACTGAGAACAGTCGAGTTCGGGTTAAGGAATAAGACTCAGGTTTGTTGAGTCTGATGGCAGAGGGGCTTTCTGCTGTGTTTCCATGATTGTGACCCAGATTCCTTGCTTTCAATGCCTCAGAAAGATCATAGAGATGGGCAACCATTTGCATGCAAAAATATCCTATTTTATTCTTAATTTCATTTAAAAATCAGTTTACTTTGATAAAGTCTGAAATAATGATTATGTGATGAATATAAGCAAGTTTTAAGTTATTAAAAAGTGTATATTTTCTATGGAAAGCCATCGTAAAGCAGCTGGGAGGTGAGACCTTTCGTTCTTCCAACCCTCCATTCCACTCTCTTCTCATTTTCCTGTGGACGTTTGAGCGAGAATTTCCCAGGGAGCCTGGGAAGCATGTGGTGGCCTCAGTGTGACCGTCCCACACCCCAGGCTGGAGGGCTCTGTGTTCCTGAGTTAGTCATGAGAGAAGGGACACAGCGTGGCTTCCCTGTTCCTGGTGCCCGATTGGAGAAGTGATCCATATTTTGTTTAAAGAAACTATACATTTCCTGCTAATTTTATGTTTTGTTTTTCCCTCTGTGTCTGTCTTTCCAGAGCCTCCAGGTAGATATTGGAAATGGGGCCGCGGGGACCCATTTGAGGCCGGTTCATCAGAGCGGGCACCTGCCGAGGGCCTCATCCACACTGCGGGACCATGAGTCTGCACAACACACGTGACAAAAAGTCCCAAATCCCCACGAGCAGGCCATTCCTGCACACCCCACTATGTGCCTTCTTTACTTGAGACTCTGCTTCTGTGGAGCCCACTCCTCCCTGAGAACAGACACTCGGACAAAAATAAAACAGCACTTCATCCGAAGGATGAGCCGTCCTGTGCTGCAAGGTCCACCTGCAGCACTGCCCGCAGCGAGGCCAGCAGGAAGCCACAGGTGAGTCCGGCACAGTGCACCGGGTCGGTGCAGGGTGCCGTAACGCCACAGTTCCAAAATAGTCTGTGCAACATGCCTTTGTTTAGTTTTAAAATATTCATCCATCTTCTAGAGAGGGAGAGAAGTACACAAAAAGTCAATAATGACACTCTTCCGGGTGACATTTTGTGTTTGTCTTTTAACATGTCCTTCTGAGATAATCACAGACTCGTAGCAGTTGTAAGAAATAATGCAGATGGATCCCATGTGCCCATCACCTGGTTTCTCCCAATGGCAACCTCTTTCAAAATCATAGGAAATTCTCGTTCAAACGTCCACAGGAGAGATGAGAAGAGAGTGGAATGGAGGGTTGGAAGAACGAAAGGTCTCACCTCCCAGCTGCTTTACGATGGCTTTCCATAGAAAATATACAGTATCAGTGGGATTCAGACGTCACGGGTTTCTCTTGCACTCCTTTGTGTGTGAGGCTGTGCTTACTTCTGTGTGGTCCCATCACATGTGTAGATTCCTGTGACCACACATGGGGAAGACACAGGACAGTCCAACCATGATCTCCTGTGCTGCTCTTTTAGGACCAAGCCCACCTCCCTCCCTCCCTCTTCCCTGGCAACCACTAACCTGGTCTTCATCTCCAATTGTGGCATTTCAAGAATGCTTTACATGTATGTAGAATCATAAGTATGTAACCCTCTGGGATTTTCACTTTTGACTCAGCCTAAATCCCTGGAGATCCACCCAGGCTGTTGCACGCATCAGTAATTTGTACGTTTGCATTGCAGCCAAGTACTCCACAGTATGGAGCCAGGTACTCATACTTTGTTTAACCATTCACCCCCCCGAAGGGCATTTGGGTTGTCTTCAGTTTGGAACTACTATGACTAAAGTGTCTTTGAACATTGATGGGCAGGTTTCTGTGTGGCTGTTAAGTTTTCCTTCTCTGAGAGTGTCACTGCTGGGTCATGTGACTGTGTATACTTACTGTCACACAGAATGAAAATTCCGTTTTGAGCGTGGCTTTCCCATTTTACATTCCCACCAGCAGTGTATCAGTGATCCAGCTTCTCCACACCCTCCCCAGCATCGGATGTTATCCTTGCATTTTTTAAAATCTCATCCCTCTGACAGCTACGCGGCAGCGTCTCGTGGTGGCGTTTCCCTGGCGCCTGCGAGGTCGAGCATCATTTCACGGGCTCCCGGGTCACCTGGACGTCCCCTCCAGTGGAATGCCCCTTTGTGCCTTTGACCATTTTCTACTGGATTTTTCTCTTTACTCTTGAGTTTTGAGAGTTATTTGCATATTCTGGATATGATTCCTCTGTTAGACGTGCGGTTTGCAGAGATTTCTCCCAGTCCGTAGCTTGGCCCCTGACCCTCCTCACAGAATCTTTCTCACATCACAAGTTCTAACTTCTGTCGAGGTCCAGCATGTCCTTTTCTGGACGTGGCTCTTGGTGTCAAGTCTAAAAACTGTTCATCCAGCCTAGATCCTGAGGGTTTTCTTCTGCTTTTTTTTTGTTGTTGTTGTTGTTGTTGGTGGTGGTGATGGTGTTGTGTTTTTTTTCCCCATTCTAAAAGTCTTAGAGTTTCATATCCATCTTGTTAGCTTTTGTATAAGGTGTGGGGTTTGGGTTGAGGCTTGCTTTTTGTCTACAGAGTCCAGTTGTTCTGGCACCATTTGTCAGCAAGGTCCTTCCTCCATGGAATTTTTCTTGTGCCTTTTTTTAAAACCCCCTGGGACATATGTGTGTGGGGGCTTCTATTTCCGGCTTCTCCATTCGGTTCCATTGATCTATGTGCCTACCGCTCCCTCAAACCACACTGCCGTGATTACCGCAGCTTCATAGTAAGTCTGAAAGTCAGAGAGAGTGATTCCTCCCACTTTGTTCTTCTTTTTCAAGATTGTTTTAGCTATTCTAGGCTCTGCATTTCATGTTTTTTAAATGACGAAAAGCTTTTACTAGCATGAAAAAGGTGTTAGGAAAAATTAAAGAAAATAGTTTTATATTAAAAAAAAAAGTCTTCAGTGTGTAGTGGGTAGTGGTATTGCTGGGAAGCGAGGGGAGTGCTTGGATGACAGGAAGGATGGCGGCGCAGCTCTGAGAGGTGGGCTGGCGTCTGCTCTCCCGTCCAGGGCCAGGCTGGGCGAGCCCCGGTGGAGGGGACTCGGGGCCAATCTTGGGCCCGCAGAAATGGACATGGAGACTTGGAGATTCTGGCCTGAAGTCCGGACCCTGGAACACAGTATCCTCAGAGAGGAAACTAGGTGAACAAAGCTCGCATCATGGAAGGAGGTGCTGTGGAGACTTGCTGGGCTGGTGTTGGCCCCAGACGGAGTGAACCCCTGAGAATGCCCAGCCCTAGTCATCATCAGCTATGTGGATGTGGAGTTAGTGTATTATTTTCTTAGTAATTTTTAAATTTACATTATCTGTCTAGTTCTGTCTCCTGTTCAATTTTTAATATTGGTAATAATTTTAGATATTTTTATTATTTATTTCTCTGTTGACTTTTTTTTTGAGACAGGATCTTTCTCTGTTGCCCCAGCTAGAGTGCAGTGGTGTCATCATAGCTCACTGCAGCCTCAAACTCCTGGGCTCAAGTGATCTTCCTCCCTCAGCCTCCTGAGTAGCAGGGACTTCAGGCATGTGCCACCATGCCTGGCTAAATTTTCTATTTTTAATAGAGATGGGGTCTTACTGTTGCTCAGGCTGGTCTCAAATTCCTGAGCTCAAGCAACCCTCCCACCTCTGCCTCCAAAGAGTGCTGGGATTACAGGTGTGAGCCACCACACCAGGTTAGATCTTACTTTCTTTTCATATAACAGCAAAGTTTGGGTTTTTGTAAAATTTATCTTTCTTGAAATCTTAAGAAATGGAAGAATACCTAGACAAATATCTATTAATACAAAATAAATCAAAAAGACATGCAAAGTGAAGATTGCACTGCAGTGAAATACAGTTTCACATCCTCGTCGCCAACGGAGAGCTGTCAGCAGGGGACCGCTTTGGCCAGGCTGGTGGCAGATGAAGTGGAACGACCCCTTTGGAGATAAGTTCGTGCCACTGGTAAGCCAGGAGAACCTGCCTTGTGACTCAGCAATTTTATTCCTGGGCATATACTAAGAGGACCACTTGCTCATGTGGAGCAGGAGACTGCCAGCCGTGTGCATGGCCACATTGCTTGTAACAGCAGAAAACCACGACAACCCAGATGTCCACAAGCAGCAAAGTTAACAGATGAGGCTGTGGCGTCCACAGTGCAGATGAGCAGCTGCAGCTAGCTACACCAGTGACGCGGGCGCCCGCCAGGAGGAGAGACAGCTGATGACAGTAGGTTGGATACAGAGTGAATGATGGCAGTGTGGTTTTTGAAATGGAAAGTTCGATGACATGCAAGGCTACTCGAACATGGAGGGGACTCATCTAGACATGGGTTAAAAAATAAAAGAAGATAATAAGAAACACAAATTTTAGACTGGTGGTTCCTTCTGGGAGGAGGGGCTGAGGTCACAGAGCGGCACGCAGGGAGTTTCAGACGAGGCCCGATTTCTTAAGATGGGCCGGTGCTGTGGGTATTTCATTCCTGTTACTACTACTATTATTAAATACTAGGTAAGCTGTGCCTATATAGCACACACACCCTTAAACAAGGAGAGGAAATAAAGTCTTCTCCTCTCTCAGTGGAAGAGCCCAGAGCATGGTGAGCCAGTGGGCTTCTCCATGGACTGAGTTTGCACTGGGACTCCCGTACATAAAGAAATTTATTATAAAGAATCGACTCACATGATTTTGGAGCCTGGGAAATTCCACAGTCTGCCTTGTGCATCTAGAGACCCGGAGAAAAGGGATGTCGGTGCTCATCTGAATCTGAAGGCCTGAGAACCAGGGCCACTGGTGGGGGAATGTCAGTTCAGTGGCAGGAGAGGATGGACACCCCCTGCTCAGCATTCAGGCAGAGAGGGCAAGTTTTCCCTCCCCTGCCTTTTTGTCCTTTAGGCCTTCGAGGGACCCTGTGTCGCTGAGCCACCCTGGGGAGAGCCTGGACCTCACTCAGTCTGCTGATTCAAATGCGAGTCTCATCTGGAAACCCCCTCTCACACACACATACACACACTCAGAAATGTTTAACCCATTATCTGGGCACACTGTGGCCTCGTCAAGTTGACACATGAATCCAACCATTGCAAGTATTATTCAAGCTCAGACTAAATTCATGTCACGATCGTTTATTCAACAAATATGTTTTGAATGTCCACTGTGCACATGGCACTGGGCTAGATGGTGGGATATAGGATGGACCAAACTGGCGTGGTTCTTACAATCGCGAGGCTTTCTGTCTGGTGACGTCAACCTTGGATGGCCACACTGACGGCCATGTTCCTGCTAAGGTCAGGGTTGAGGCGGTGGTGTGGTTGTTCTTGCCACTTCCACTCAGTGCCATTCTGATTGTCCTGGCCAGTGCACCCAGGTGAGAGAGAGACAGACAAGGTGCGCAGGGAGAAAATAAGGAAGTAAAACTCTTGCTATGAGCAGTTGACTGGAGTGGGAACATCAAAAAAGTGTGGAGTCTACAAAAACAACTAGAACTAATAAATGAATTTAATAAGAGCCCAGTGTACAAGGTCAATGTGGTAGCTTGTTCCAAGATTCTCCCATCATTATTTTTTCCTGCCTGTGTGTGTGACATTGCTCCATTGAGAGGTGAAGTCTGTTGCTCCCAAACCGTTGGGTCTGGGCTGGCCTTAGTGATTTGCTTTACCAATAAAATGAGGTAGTGACGGTATCCTGGGACGGCTGAGGATGGATGACAGGGAGAACGTTCTGGCTGCGGGATTAGGCACCATGTAAAACGTCCAGTACTCTGAGGCCATCATGCTGTGAGAAGCCCACCTCACATGGGAAGACGTTAGAGGGTGAGATGGTATGGGGGGAAGAGAGAGAGAGACAGAGACAGAGACAGAAACAGAAGGGAGTGAGGAAGCCTGTATTGCTGAGATGACGCACCCAGTGAAGCCCTCCTGGATCTGCGATATATGAACACAACAGCATGCGTGAAATGCAGTGGCTGTTCTAGGCCACTAGGTTTGGGGCAACAGTGCTCGAAGTCACTTGTGGCTAGTGGCTGCCACGTTGGGTAGCCCCGTTCCAGAAGAAAACACCATAGAACATCTTCAGGACGATGGGTAGGCAGATTCTTTCAAACGGGACACAGAAAGCACTGACCATAAAAGAAAAAGCTGATAGTTTTTATTTCATCAACATGAAAAAAATGTACTTAATAAGTGATATCATTAAGAAAATAAATAAGCAAGTCACAAAGAGAGAAAAAACCACTTGTAATCCATACGTCTCTCGTGAAGGACTCATATCCAGGCTATGTAAAGAACGCTCACAAATCAACAATCAAATGAAAAAAAACCCAATAAAAACAGGCAAAAATGTTTAATAGACACTTCACAGAAGTAGCTATAAATGGCGAATGAGCACAGGAAAGGTGCTCCTTTGTCATTAGGAAAATGCAAATTAAAACCATAATGAAGATACCACGTCACATCCAGTAGAGCGGCTAACGCAAAAAGACTGCGATAAACTCTGGAGAGGACATGGGCAAATGGGACGGACTCTCGTGCACGGCTGGTACGCGTGCAAAGCCACACAGCCCCTGAGAGACGCACTTGGCAGTTTCTTGGAAAGTTAGACGTATGTCTAAGCTTTGACGCAGCAATTCCACTTTTAGGTTTTTACCCAAGAAAAGTGAAAACTTACGTCCACACAATAACTTCAATGACAATTTCCATGGCAGTCTTATTTATAATAGCAGGGACTAGAAATGACTGCATGTTCATTGTCTGGAGAACGTAGGCACAGATTCTGCGTATGCACGCAGTGGGTGCTACTCACGATGAAAGGAGTCTCCTAGCGCGAGCGGCATCATCGATAAAGCCGGACATGAAAGAACGCATGCTTGTGTGGGTCTGTTTATATGAAATTCAAAAACAGACGAAACTGATCTGTGGTGACAGATATCAGACTAGTAGCTGCTTCTAAGGGTGGTGCTTTCCAGGAAAGAGGCATGCGGGGACTTTCTGGGTGATGAAAGCATTCTATGGCTTGTTCGTGGGGGTGGCTTTATGGGCGTAGACTGTTGTCAAAGGTATTGAACTGAGTACTTAAGACCAGCATGTATTAAAGCATGTAAATGATACTACAATTAAAATAATAGTCACACAAGTGAGTGTACACTTGCAAAATGTGAGGAAAGGGACAAGGCTCTGTGAGGTCCCTAGCAGAGGGGTCCGGCCCCGTGTGCCCCGAGCAGATGGGGTCTGCGCTGAGATGTAGGAGAAGGTTAGGCGTTAACTTAGGGAAGTGGGGTGGGGGTTCCAAGCAGAGGGCATAACACGTCTTACGTCCTAGCCAGGGAAGCACTGGTGTGTTGGGGGTGTATAAGGACGCCAGCTGGGCTGGCTTTGCATAGGGTCTTGGTGATGGTCCTTTTCTTAGGAGCAGATGAAAGGCACAAGAAAGGTGTGCTGAGATTTGTGTTTTTGCAAGATCCTCCTGGCCACTGAGAGACCAGTGCTGGGAGGAGGGTTGAGTGGAGATGGGGAACCCCTCAGCAAGGGGGGGTCCTGAGTTGCCAATGTGAGAAGTGATGGTTTTGCATGGGCCCTGCTGGAGAGAGCCCAAAGGGGACGTGTGTAGAGACACCCATGCTGTGCTGTCATGGAGGCAGTGCTGTCATGGAGGGAGGGAGGGAGGCAGGCAGTGAGAAGTTGGGATGACTTTGGGTTTCTGACCTGTAGGAAGAACAGCGATGCTTTTCACAGACAGAGGAAACACGTAGAGGACCAGGTTAGGAAGAAAAACATGAGGACTAACTCCCTACGAGCAAAGCAAAGTAGATGGTAGAGGGCAGTTTTTAGGCTCTGTGGCCATCCTGTTTAGCTAATGTGAGAAAAGAATGGCTGCATTTCCCCAAATTTTAGAGTTGTTATTATTACCAGTTTTACCTGATTGAAGAGTTGACATTGTGTCAACTCTTTTGTCAACATTTTGTCAATGAACTCTTTTACATGTATGTTTAAAAATGCATTTATATGTAGTTGTGAAATTACACAGTGAGATCCAATGCGCCCTTCCCCCAGTTCCTCCTCCCCACAGGGGCAATGGCTCGCATGACTCTAGCACAGGATCACATCCAGGACAGCCACGTGGGTACACTGCAGTCTCTTACATTGCCACGGTGTTACTTGCATTCACTCATGTGTGTGTGTGGTTAGTTCTATGCAGTTTAATTCGTTATGTTTTTAAATGTTCTATCTCTATTTGAGTGTTACTTTTTTCTGATAATTTTACCAATTAAGGGAAAGGCAATTGGCAATGGAATTGAACACTCATATACACTTTCTCATTAAATTAATGATGTGGTGCCCATCCATTGATCTATTATAAAACTTGAAATTTCTTAATTGAAATGAGGACTGAGAGGGAAAAAAAATGAAAAATCCACCATAAAAGCTAATGGTATGAATGGATTTCTAACGTCCAAATTATTTGGAGCTATAACTAACGGAAATGTGGAACCATGAACCTTTCGTCCTGGATATAGAGCCACCATGAAAATGGATTCTCTCCACTGTAACATTAGTGCCCAAATTTACTGTCTCAGCCAAGTCAGCAAAGTCGTTAACACCGGTAATGTCAGGCGCACAGGGACGTGCAAGGGCCACTCAGTCCCTGTTATTCCAAGGACAATACTTTTCTCTGTGGACAAAATCCTAAAATACAATACGTTCTCCTAGGAGAAAAATTAAGTGATAATGATGATGATGAGTGTCTACCTGTACTCACTAGACCCTGAGCGCTCTACACAAGGAATCTTATGTAATATCAACACAATCTTACAAGGTATGTTATCGCATGCCTGTGTTACAGTGTAGCTGGGACTACAGGCATGTGCCACCATGCCTGGCTAATTTTTAAATTTTTTGTAGTGATGAGGTCTTGCTATGCTGCCCAGGCTGATGTTGAATTCCTGTCCTCAAGCAATCCTCCCACCTCAGCCAACCAAAGTGCTGGGATTACAGGCATGAGCCACTGTGCCTGGGTTATCTATTTTGATATATATCACATTATAAATTAAAATTGTGGCATTTAAAAATATGTATTTATTTGAAAATAACAATGAAAAACCCTGTGGAGATTAACCTAAATAACATTTTTCCATGAAAATACAGGCTTATTTTCCAAGACAAAACAAAATGAAGACATGTACTCAAGGGTTGGGAAGTAATAAAATTAACGTTAGTTACTGCTTCATCTGGGACATGTGGAAATGACACTGGCCTTTCTTTTTAGACACACCGTGTGCACCTGCAAAGGTGTGCTGCGGCCAGCAGCTGCACTGTCAGTGCAGACACCAATACAATGAGAAGACAAGTAAATAAAATCTTAGTAACAGCAGCTATGCAAATAGTTTCGACTCTGGGGTCTGTGCATCACCTTTGAGAAGCATCTTTGAGAACTGCTGACCTAAAGTGATGAAGTCCAAGCTGTGAAATGAAACCCGAGATATTTCTGACCTCACCCTCTTGACTCACTAGCCACAATTCCGTCTCCCCTTGCTTTACCCAGGACCATGGTCCTGTGTGCTGCCCTGTGCCATCACCCATCCCTCTGTCTTCCTGAGGGTGGCTGTTTACTCCTGGAACAGCCTCCAACCCCACACCTGGCTCCTCTTCCACATCCTCTAAGATTCAATCCAAGCAGCACCTCATTTCCCCGTTAATTATTGCTGTGTAGCAAACTGCTCTGTCTTCGCAGCTGTAGGTGATGCCAACCATTTATTTTGCTCCTGAATATATTAATACCATTTGGGAAGGACTTGGAGAGGATGGACAGCTCATCCCTGCTCCACACCATATCAGCTGGAGGATGCATTTCAGGACAGCCCATGCTCATGCAGGTGAGCCGGTGCTCGCTGCTGGTCCGGCCACCGGGGCTACCACAGGTGGCTTGGGCTTCCTCACAGCATGGCAGCTGGGCTCCAAGAGGGGCGCGTCAAGAGAAGTGGGTAGAGGTGTCATCCCCTTCTCTGGCCCGGCCCCTGGCGTCCTCTGTTGTTAGCAGTCTACCCAGGTTCAAAGACGGGGAATGCAAGCCCACCCACTGTTGGGAGGAGCCTCAAATCCACCTGCAAGAATAGCCTGTGAAGAAATCATTGCAGACATTTCTGGAAAGTGCCATCTGCCAACACCTCCAGGAAGCCTCACCCACCCCCACAACCTTGTGACGGCACCCCTCTATGCTCCTGGGAGGCCCAGGGCACATCTTTGTGTGACATCCACCAAATCGGCTCTGCAGGTCACTTCCTCGCTCCTGTCCAACTCAATCCACCCCAGGACTAAGCCAGTTTATTTTAGGATTTACAAATAATCAACTCATCTTCAAGTCTCCACTTACCAGCACAGCAACTGGCAGAGCAGGTAAACAAGACATTTTTGATGAGCGAGTAAATACTTGAATAAATGAGTGAAGAACACCTTCCTTTTTCTTTTTAATTGTTTGACTTCAAGCAGGTTGCTCAAAGTCGATGGGCAGTTTCATCATCTGTAGAACAGAGAAAATAAGCCTAAATCCCAAGTGTGGCAAAGAATCAATGTCACAACCTATGAAAAAGGACATAGAACACAGAAGGCGCTCACTGAGTGTGACCCCAACTTGAGAAGGCAGTGATGGGAGGAGGTTTGATGAACACAAAAGGACTCTATGGGCTTCCTGGAGTGGGGAGACCAGGAATTGCACCTTAAATAAATAACAGAAGCTCTTCAAACAATAACCACCAAGATAGAGCAGAAACTACTTCATTTAAGATCTGAACAGGCTTTCCATAATTAGTTCACCACTTAGCTCCGTATTCCCATGTAGGCACGTAACTCATTATAAATAAATATTACCATGGAGATGCAATGATGATAATAATTTTAGAGTGTTTATTCTATCTGAATGCTTATTAGCTGTATGCATTTTGCCATTGTGTAGTGAAGCCCTAAGCCTTCTAATGAGCGAGCCGTCCAGTGTTTATATTCTGATTGCTATTGTTGTAGGCAGGATCTTGCAGACAGAGCTGGGCAACAGCGTGCAAGCTTGGGAATAGCTGCGGCCACGGTCCAGCTGACCCTTTTGTTTCAGTCTAAGAGTCAGAGGTTCTCAGGGGTACGCAAGGGCTAAATTATTTTCATAATAACAAGGGTTAGCGTAAGGGTTAGATGCATTTCTTACTCTCGATTTTAATGAGCACGGTGCAGTGTCCCAGTGGCCAGGTGAACTGGGATGACGCCATTGCTCTCATGGTTAAAAGCATGTGGACTTGCATGTTCTTGGGTTTTAAAACGTTCTCACCCACACAAGCAGAAACTCTTTGGGGTTCTTACTAATGTTAAGGGTGAAAAGGTTCTGAGACCAGGTGGCTTGGGCAGCGTGATCTGAGTCGTGTCCCCTACGTTCATGCCCAGAGAACGACCCCTCTCTCTCCCTGAAAGTGCTGCCGCAGACCAGGGGCTCCTTGGCTGGATTTATGAGACTGTGGGGAGAGAGATGGAGACAGGGAGAGAGATGGAGAAACAGAGATGAGAGATAGTGAGACGTGAGAAAGAAAGAGATGCCACCATGGGGTCTGAACCAGGTAGACCCCTTGACAAACCACTCTAAAGCTTCGTGGCTTAAAACAATTGTCTCAGAGGCCTAAAACTCTAATTCCTGATTCTGAGACGTGGCAGTTTGCTGGGCTCAGTCGAATGGCTCATGTGGTCTCTCCTGGGCCCTTTCTCCTGTGGTGCACTGTGTGGTCGCTTAAGCAACTCTGCTTCTAGGGTTTGCTGGTGTCTTAGTCTGCCGGTGTTGCTAGGAAGGAACACCTGAGGCTGGGTTATTGATGCAGAAAAGAGGTTTATTTGGTGCACGGTTCTGCAGGCTGTACAAGGAGCGTGGTCCAGCACTTCCTCCGAGGAGGCCACTTCTGGCTGTTTGCACTCCTGGTGGAAGGCGAATGGGGAGAGGTGCCAGGCTCTTTTCACTAACCAGCTCTGGCAGGAACTAGTGGGGTGAGAACTCACTCACTACCAGGAGGAGGCACTGAGCCATGCATGAGGGACCCCCTATGACCCAGACCCCAGACACCTCCCAGTTAGGCCCCACCTCCAACACTGGGGATCACATTTCAAGGTGAGATGTGTAGAGTCAAATATCCAAGCTGTAGCAGCAGGCGTTGGCCAGGATACCTCAGTTCTCCTCCACAGGGTCCCTCCTTCTGCGGGCCAGGCGCTGGCTCTTGTGGCTTGGAGTGTCTCAAGGCTTCCTGAGGCTCCTGAAGACCTGAGCGTGAAGCTGCTGCTGGTGCCAGCCAGCTGCAAGCCCAGTGTGTGCCCAAGGGCTGAGGACTCAGATTCTGCCTCTGTGACCGGCTCTGTGAACAAATTTTGACGACCTCTATATGCTTTTTTCACTAGTTCTCAAGTACTGAGCTAAGTACTTGACCTTTTGCATTGTTTCCCAGAAACGGTGGATTTTCTGCAAGACAAAGCAGTTGAGATTCCAGAGTCCCCTGGACTGAATTCCTGGGGCCACGACTCACCATGCCTTAGTAACTGTGCCCGTCGACCCTTGTTAATTTCCCTTATTAATGTCAACAAAACCTGCCAAAATGCACAGTAGCCCCTTGTTAATTTCCCATCTGTAAAAAAAAGCCAGACTCTCCTTCAGTCCAGAGATGGATTTGAGACTGCTTCTCCCGTTTGTTCTCCTGACAAGATGTCTTCTGTATTAAAATTTCCTTGCTTCCTTGGCAATCCTCATCGTCCCAATGATTGGCTGTCTGTGTGGTGAGTAACGGGACCTGGGCCAAAGTCCCCTTGCAGTTTTGATACCACTTCTCCATGGGAAGAAGTGCAAAGTCACGTTGCAAAGGATGTTGCCGACAGTGGAGCCATTTGTGCAAACGTCTCCCCCTGGACGTCTCTCTGCCGCGGGCACTCCGGCCCCTCCATTGTTCACCCAGGGCCCCAGCCTGTTCCACTCCCAAGGGTGCAAACCGATGGTCATATCCACTGATGACTGTCTTCCCTGTAGAGCAATTATTGGCAAAAACATCAGACTGCATCTTCAGAACATGAACTCTGTGCTTCTCATTTAAGTGGCGTTATTTGTAAGAAGCAGATGTTTCGAATTAGAAGCTATTTTTCTCTGAATCAGGGACAATTCAGGTTCCTTAGATTGCTCTCTGACACGTGCATTGTGATGACAGAATTTGGACATTCACCAGAAACGTGCACTTGTATGTTCTGATTTACGCCATCCGACAGGATGGTCCACAGAGTTGCGTGAGCGTTAAGTTCGACTCCCACCAGTCATTTTCAATTTATTTTTTTATAAATAAATGCAGCTGTAGAAGTCGTTAGGGAGATGGGAAACCTCCGAGCAGCAAGATAGTTCTTTTCTCAGCGACCAGTGGGGATTTAAAGGGAGTGTCCCTGTACCGGGTGACATTTCTTCTAAACCAGATGATAAAACTCCAAGTGCCACTGTGACATTGCCAGCCAGAGAACACAGACTCTTAGAGAAAAGAAAGAAAATTATTGAATTGTCTTTATTTTCACGCTTTTTAAAAAAAAACCACCAGGCTTTGGGTTTTAAAATCAGTGTTAGCATTTTTAAAGGTATCACATGGTCAGCTCACATCAAGCCTGTTTTCCAATTTCAGAATTATCGCGTGTCTAAACCCCAGCCCCAACCATTCAGCTCCACTGAGCACCCGGAGCTTCAGTGAGAGCAGCCTGCATGTCGATTGCTGGGTATCATTAGGAGATCCCATAAAGCTGTCCTGGAAACAAACCGCTCCTCAGATCTATAACTCAAAGGAAATTCCCCAAAGGATTTTAGCAGAAATTATGAGCCTGTTCGAAACCAGCATCATACCTGCACCTTCCAGAGGACTCTCCTGGCCTCACAAGTTGTGCTGAGATTAAGACTGATTAGCTGCATCAAGCTGTAAGTGGAATGAAGTATGCGTTTGCATTTTGAGGGAGCATCCGTTTGTGTTGCCACGTGTCTGGTCCGTGGCTGCCGCTGAGTTTATCACATCAGCATGGAATCCAGCAAGAGCTTGTTTCCGGCCGCCAGACTCATCATCGGCCACCCACTCGTGGAGATTTGGGACTGCCTCCCCTGGTTATGCCAATAAATCTGGGCGAATAGCTGCCTGATGTGTGATTGATTTCCCTACAGATGGATCCGAGCTGAGTTTTCAATGGTGGGTCTTAAGGGAGGGAACTCGGGGCAGAGTGTCACTGACACTGGGAGACTCGAGGGGTCGCTCCCTGTTTGTGCTGGAAACCCCACTGTCGGTGCTGAGTTCTGCTGGTGTGATATTCTAGTGAGAAGGAGGAGGAAAAGGAGTTTGTGAGGGGCTAGAGAAGTCTGGTCCTATCCAAGAGCAAGACCCTGCGGTGATGTGTCATCCATGACTTTAGGAGTCTGGACACCAAAGAAAGACAGCACCCATTCACTCACAATTATTATTCATTTTGCGTAAACTTACTCCATTGCAAACCAATGTCCCTTCAGTGAAAAATTCTAACATAGAAGCATTCTGTACCTCGTAGACTGGGTGTTGGTAAAAAACTGGAATAGCCCCAGGGAAACAAAAGGGTTGATCTAGCTTCTGCAGGATTCTGGCCTTGAAAAATATCTTAGTTGGAAATCTTAGACTCTTTTCTGAGGATATTAATCTTTGCATTCTCTTTGGAAATGTGTAGAATTGGAGGAGAATGAAAGAGACCTGCCAGCTACAACAGAGGCTCAGGAAGTTGAAACTGTGTCTCATCGTAGGACTTGCAGAGGCACCACTAGACCATCATCAGTCAAAAGGAGTCTCCCATCTTAGGAAAAAACCAGCCTGGCGATCCTAGCCTGCTGCGCTCACCAAACCCTCACGCTCACAACCCTTCTTGCCTATCCGACTTGCATTGTCTTCCAATTTTTTTTTTCTCTGTCTCGCACATTTTTATTAAACAGATTTTCATGCTATTTTCTGGTTTTACACATAAAAGAAAACCTTGTTCACTGGAAGAATTTTGAAAATTTGAACTCAGGACTGAAGAATTTTTAAAAAAAAATGTTCTGAGCAGGGATTTTTGGAATTTCATCCTGGTTCTCAGCGTGTGACCCCACATTTATGGAGTCCACGTTGTGTGCACGGAGCCCACAGCAGCCTCCACCCCCCCCCACCCCCCCGTCCCCCAGCCCCCGCTGGCGGGCACATCCTGTCCTCTGGCGGCTTCTCCGGCAGGTAGATCTGCACAGCTCTTCATGGGGGAGCCCACTGAGCTCATCACAAGAGGCTGCCAGATCTAAAACAAAAAGTTCGGATAGTTGGAATTTTTCATATCTGCTATTAAATACCCACAGGATATTCTGGGGACATAAATTTTAAAAACTCATTCATCAGGCATCAGGGTTTCCAAAGTGAATTCCTGAGTTGCAGCAATACGGAAGAAATGGGATTTTGAAACTCAATCGCACTCCTGGCGCGCGCAGGCGAGAAGAGCCTGTAACCCAATTCTCAGAGCTGTTGAGCTTTTATCAGCCAGCGCTTGCTTTAGAGGAACTGCTCTACAAATCTCTCTCTGCAAAGCAGCCTTGCTTAAAAGAACTTGAAGGGAGAAGAGCCCTTGTAAACCTTAATTCACCTGGTGGAGATTTCCGTGATATTTTTTTCCCCAGTTTTATTAAGGAGTTTTCCATCTCACGGCCCTTGGAAGGAGCGGGCCCCGGGAGAGCAGAAATCCACATTTTCATATCTCGGGGCTGGTCCCTAGGGAGCTGCTTCATCTTTGCAGATCCCTTATTAGGTGGTCGGTTTGCAAATAGTGCTGACAATCCGATCTTTGGTTTTGGCTGTTTGTGCAGTCTGAGAACCCTTGCACTTTTAAGACAAAAGCCTCAGTGTTACGTACATATTTGCTAAGATTTTCTGCCCAGCATGCAATGGGGGTGGGGGTGTGTGACCCTTCCCTCAGGGCAGAGTTGCCACCCTCCTCACCAGTCCCCTTTCTGTCTCAGAGACAGCCCAGCTCTGTCAACATGCGCCCTGTGCTGGAAACCAGGGATAAAGGTGAGTGTTGCTTTTTAAAATTTAAAGTAAAAGCGTTGCTATCTTTAGTCCTCTCTTGGCATGGAGGTGGAATGGTAGGAAGAGTGTGGTTTTTGGGTTGAGACAAATCTCGGTTTCAATGCTAGTGATTCTGTGATTACAGGCAGCCACTTGGGGCTCTGGCAGGTCTTCAAGTGTCAGTTTTCTCCTTGGAAAATGGGGATAGTGACATTGCAAGGTCATTGTGCAGATTAAAGAGATATAGCCCCCCAATAAATCAATGGCATAAACTCAAGGCATGGGCTTTTCTTCACTAACAGATAATTCAGTGACGTAACGACCTAATGTGATGTGTGCCTATCTTCTGGATTTGGTTTAAACAAAGCAATTTTCAAAAGACATTTTGAGAGCAGTTGGGGAAATTTGAATAGGGACGTGCTATTAGATGATGGTGAAGGAGAACATTAATTTTGTTAAGTCTAATAATGGTATTGTGGTTTATAAGTAAACATCTTTTTCTTTAAGAGATACATACTGAATTATTAAACTAGAAATTAAATGACATATTGTCAGTTATTTATTTTGAAAATGCTTAAGCAAAAAAACATTTGAAGTGAACATGGCTAAATATTAATAATCCTTAAGCCACGGCAGTCTGTTGGGGTTTATGCTGGTCTCTCTTCATTAGTGTTTGTTAGCACTTTCACAGTGAAACGTCAGGGAATGATGTTTACCCTGCAGGAGGTTCTTAGCATAGGGCCTCGAGCTGCAGGTGAGGCAGAGAAAGAGACGGTGGTGTCCGGTCGTCCTTTGGTCTGTCGACAGGTATTTATTGGTCTCTGTTCTCCTTACATAGCAAAAGAAGATGAGCAAGATGTGTGTGTGCCACACCCTCTGGGATTTACCTCTCGGGAGGAAGGTGAACATTTAGGTCGCCATTAAGACGGGAATGATGGGTACCTTCCAGTGGCTAAATTCTCTATCGTTTTCCAAACACAGAGTGTTGCCCATGAGAGATTCAGATCCTAAGTCAACACAGTTTTTATCCGGACCCCACGTGTGTCACAGTGGTGAGTCCTGAACCCCACTTTGGACAGGTAACTTGGTAGCGTCCAAAAGCAATTGTGTGCCTTGCATGGACCAGTGGGGTGTGAGCACAGGTGGCACAGTGGAAGCTGGGAAGGTGCACCTGGGATGGGGCTTGCTTCCGGTGGCTTCCTGTGCCTGCTGGAGAGCCTGCCTGCTCCGGAAGGCACCGTCGCGTTCCGGCTGGAGCAGCCTCTGTCAGCTGACACACAGCACTGATGCGCCTACCGGTTCCCGCACGTGCTTCTCTCCTTCCAAGTCTCCCCTTGTTGTGAATAACAACTATTTTCACAACAGACGTGTCCGTTAGGGTTCTAAGGGTAAAGAAACTGACAATCAAACAGGGAGGGGAGGGCTCCGCAGGCAGCTTGGGCCATTCTGCGCTCTCCGTGCGGGCGCTGGAACTGGCTCTGGGCCGGGGCTTTGGGCGCCCCTGCTGATGCTGGCAGGCGGTTCTGGTTTCCCTTCTCCAGCCTGGCCGAGTGGTTCTCACAGCCTCGCCAGCGTGAGAATCTCTGCCCGGGCCTGTACTCCGGCTGTGTGTTGTGAACTGTTGAGTGGCCGTCCAGGGTGGTTTTGCCTAGCAGGTGTTTGCACGCGACTTGCAGCCACACTGGTGACACGGGCGGGCGGGGAGGGCGGTTGCAGGGAAGGCTGAGAACACGGGTTGCTCACCTGCACTCTGCCCGGCCGTAGAGTTGGACTCCAGGGGGTGCCTGCACCCTGACGTAGCTCCTTCCTCTGGGAGAGATTACTGCCGCCCACAGGAGAAACGCCCCCCAGGTCTGTGAATACACAAAGCCCTGGAGACACAAATCGTCTCGCAAGTCTCTTGGAAGCCCCTCTCTGTGGTGGAAGTCTGTGGTTGGGCCGTGCCGGCAGCGTCCTCCCGTCCTCCTGGAGAGCACCCAGCCGTCTCAGGGGAGCACTCTAGCCCCGCTCGTCATGGAGGTTGCACTGGGGTGGTGGATCTGAGCTGATCCTGGGGAGGTCACACCACCTGGCCCTGGCCAGGGAGAGCACCTAGCTATGGGTTTGGGCTGAAGATAGGACCCTGATTAACCACCCACCGGGTACTTTCACCAGTCTCCCGGAGGGACAGGCCTGCTGCAGCTGTCTTGCCGAAGCCACGTACTCAGGAGCCTGAGAAGGAGACGGAGACAGACAGGCGGTGTGGCAGACAGGGCTGGAGGATGGCAGGGCACACGCCCCTCCACTCTCTGAGGCTCTGAGCAGCTATTCCCCTTTGTCTCATGGCTCGAGTGTGGTCTCTGTCACTGCCACGGAGAGTGTCCGGACTCCTGTAGAGGTTTTGCTCCTCAGAGATGCACATCCAATGGCAGAATCCGAGGTCAGGACAGGCCAGCAGGGGGATGTCTTAGGCCAGGACCATGTCCTCCACCCTCTGCTAAAGTGACACAGCAAGTGGCCAGCTTTGCTTGCATGGTGATGCTAGAAGTCTCCCAGGCTGGAGGAGGTCTCGCTGGCCTCATTCCTGCAGACTGGCAGGGCCAGAGGAGCACTGGGCAGAGTCAGGCGGCTGAGCCTCCCCACGACTGCCTACCTCTGGGAGCTCTGGGCACAGGTCCTCTCTGTCGGGCTGGCCTCCTCGGCCTCAGGTCAACCTGAGTGAAGTTGTCACTGAACCCTCGCCCCCTCCACAGGTGTGGGAGATGACCGTGCACTGGGGAGGTGATGAGCAAAGTGAACCCTCTCTCGGATCTGGGAGCTCGAGGGCTGGTGGCATCTCTAACAAGACGTCTAGCAGGCAGACAAATGATGTGTGAGCACAGGTGTGGAAGGTACAAAGGATGGTGTGATTATCTCATCTCCATGGGTTACTTCCAGAGGGGTGGTCAGGGAAGAGCTTGCAGAGGAGGTGCCCTGTGGGCAGGGAGGGAGCCTTGTCTCGGGGGGTTCCAGGCAGGGGGGTGGAGGAGGCAGGCAGCCCTCCCCACAGGCGCCGGCAGCACAGAGCCTGACCTCCCAGGCCTGCTGGAGAAATAGGAGACCAGTGTGGCTGGACACAGTGAAGGGGTGGATTGAGGTTCACCTAGGGGCCAGGAGGTGGGCAGGGCCAGATTCCACAGGGCCTTGCAGGTGAGAGCTGGGTTTATGCTAAGGGCAGGGGAAGCTGAAGAAGCTTATAAGACATGGAGTGTGGGGTGGGGGGAGGATGGGGATGGCATCTTGT
This sequence comes from Microcebus murinus, assembly GCF_040939455.1. Lineage (NCBI taxonomy): Eukaryota > Metazoa > Chordata > Mammalia > Primates > Cheirogaleidae > Microcebus > Microcebus murinus. The sequence continues at coordinate 2,346,446 of NC_134119.1, forward strand.
GTTTGGAAGGTCCCTCTCAGCGCTGAGATCCCAGCTCTCGGTCTCCGTGGACATGTTCTTCATTTCATTTGGTGCTGAGTGGCTCAAGTGGTTCTCTGGATTTGTGCAGAGGGGATTGCATTACCCGAAGCCATGCACGGTGGAGAGGGAGGTCTGAAGGTGCTTCAGCACGTGTGATTCTGTGTGTGCGTGTGCATGAATATACAACAGTAATTAATGTGTTTATCACACGCTAATTATACACCAAGCTAATGCTTTATGTGAATTTTCTCATTCAGTCTTCCCCAAAGTGGCCCTAAAATTATCATTCCCCCATTTCACACATGAAGGAACTGAGGTTTAACGATATAAAAGAAGTTATTCAAAGTCATGTGGGTTTGGGTCTCAGCTGCCTGGAGCCCGCCCATCTCATTCCTGGGCCTCCCCACATATGACTTAAATCTTTCTAAGTCATAAGACATTTAAATTAATTGGACTCGCACTTCATTTTGCATCTTTTCATTTGTGGAGAATTTTACAAAGAGGCTGAAGCACTCTGTGTGTGGTCAGTGGAGGAGGTGCAGGACACTCTGGGAGATCGGCCATCTGTGCCTCCCTCTGCCGCCCTGGACCCTGTGCTCACGAGCGTTCTGTGCTCCAAACCTACGCCAACAGCAATCACCTGCAGCGTGTGCGGTGTGGGGGAGGGGGAGAAGCCACTGCATGGATTTTGCATCTTTCATGCTAGTAGGGAAAGCTGTTTTCCTCCCTTCAAATTCTCCCCGAGGTGATGGAAACCACAGCGCATAGCATGGGAAGGAAGAAAAAACCCTCAGTGTTTGCCGCAGAACCACACCGGGGCGTGTGATGTCAGCCGCATCAGTCATGTCTCGTTACGAGGCTCAGTCCCCCAGCGATGACACGACCCACTGTGTCAGCCAGAAAAAAAGAGAGAAAAGGAAGGAAAAGCAAATCGTTCTGCAGCTGCTCAAGTTTAGAAAAAGGAAGACTTTGGAAACTGAATTTTCTTCATATATAAAACAAGGTGAACACCAATATTTAAATCCCCCAGATTTTCTGGCTGGAGTTGAAGGCTGGGAAGAAGTAGAGGAATTTCAGTTTCTTAGATTATTAATCCCTCTTTATCATGAAAAATGTCAAACATACAGAAAGTAGACAGGATAGGCTTGTGAACTGCCACATGCAACCTCCAAATGATTATTAACAGGTTCCTATATTTACTTTGCTTTTTTTTTTTTTTTTGCCTTCTCACTTACATTGAGGTGCATTACAGACACATGACATTTTGCCTCTAAATGCTTCAAAAATAAAGGACACTTTCTAAAATAGGTGTAATAGCATCTTGTCTCTACAGATGTTGCTATGGTCTGAATGTCTGAGTGCCTCCAAAGTCATATGCTGAAACCTAACTACCAAGGTGATAATGATATTAGTAGAAGGTGAGGCCTCTGGGAGGTGATGAGGAATGAGGTTGGTGCCCGCATGAACGAGGCCCCAGAGGGCTCTGCCTCTTTTTTCATGCTGGGAGGACATGGTAGCAACGTGGAGGCAGAAACTAGCCCTTGCCAGACACCCACCCTACCGGAGCCTTGATCCAGGACCTTCCCAGCCTCCACAGCTGTGAGCAACACAATTATGCTGTTGGTAAATTACCCAGTCTCGGGTGTCTTGTTCGAGCAGCAGGAACAGACTGACAGCTAGAAGTGGGGTGTTGCTGCAACAAATGCCTGAAAATGTGGAAACAGCTTTGGAACTGAGAAACAAGTAGAGGCTGGAGCAGCCTTGAAGCAATGCTATAAAAAGCCTGTGTTGCCACAAACAGAGGGTTACGGGTGACTAGGGTGAGCTGTAGAAGAAGAGAGCTGTAGGGAGAGACTTTATCTTCTTGGGGGTGACCTAAGTAGTCATGAACAGAGTGTTGGTAGAAATGTGGACGGTAAAAGCCATTGTGACGAGGTCTCAGAGACCAAGACAAGGCATTGGAAACTGGAGAAGTGGCCGTCCCCGTCATAAGGTAGCAGAGAACTTGCCTGAATTGTGTCCAAGTCCTGGGCCCCACGGAAGGCGGCCGCTAAGAATGACTAGCAAGGATAAGTGGCAAAGGAAATCACTAAGCAAAGTGTTGAGGGCACAGCACAGCTTCCCTTGATTGCTCATAGGAAATGTGAGAACTGAAGATGGAATTTATAATTAAAAGGGGAGCAGAACTTAAAGGTTTGGAAAATTCTCAGCCTAGCTATGTGAAGAATGAAAAAGTGTGTTTGGGAGAGAAAACCAAACGGTGCATAGCTGAGCACCACCCTGGATACCAGCCTCCTTATTAAGGAGATTAGCATGGCGAGAAGGAAGACAGATGCTATTCATCAAAGACAATGGGAAATGACTTTGAAGGCATTTTGGGGCTCTCTGGGGCTGTTGCCCCCATCACCAGCCCAGAGGGCCAGGCCCTTGAGGGAAGATGTTTCAAGGGTGGGGCCCAAGGCACCCGTGGTGCTTTGGGGCTTGATGCCCAGAGCCGCCCCAAGTTTCTACTTGTACATCCTGGGGTGCAGCCCCCCAGCGGTGGCTCAAGCAGGCCCACGTGTGGCTGAGGCCTCAGCTGCAGACGTGACTAGTGGTAAACCTTGGTGGCATCCATGTGGCGCCAGCTCTGCAGGTGCACTGTGCCAACCGACTAGGATAGGGGTCTGGTGTGCTCATCCAGACATCTGCATGAGAATCACGGGCTGAGGACCCAAACGCTGACTCCAGGGCTCTGTGCGGAACCTATCGAATTTGTGATTCTAGCGTGATACCGGGGATACGCGTTTTACTATGCCCCACCGTGAATCAGTTTACAAACCCTGCATGTGTGGATGCAAGAATCCCTCCCTCTCTGCCCTCGTGTGTGGACTCCCCATCCCAGCACTGGGATGGAGTCCAGCCCCGTGTGGCTGTGTGGCCCTAAGGTGCTTGTCCTTTTTGAGTCTAAGGGCCTGGCTCTCAGCTGGCAGATGGGGCCCGGGTGCCTGCCACCTCCCCCATCCTTCCAGGCATGATGCTGCATGTTGCTCACGTGTTGCCATGCCCGAGGCTGGGCTGCAGCTCCCTGGGAATGCAGACTGCAGTGAGCACCTCCCGGAGCCTCAGCGCTGAGCACAGTGTTGTTGAAAGGAAGCCAGACGCATCCATGGGTGGATTTTACTGTTTCCCGACACACGGAAACAGCGCAGCGTGATCAGGGAAGGCAGTCTTGCCTTTCATCCTTCCTCAGATAGCTGCTGAGATCCTCCTCGGAATGTTCCAGTGGAGAAGACAAGCGGGAAATGGAAAGTAACATTGTAGCAGCTACGGAGAGTAATAGATTTCAGATCCAGCCTGTAATGTCGCCAGAAGTCAATTATTACCACTATTAATAAAGGAGAGGGTTGTGTAAGACACAGGATCCTGAGTTACTGTTTACTTAGCACTTCATAAATGTCAGATGCAGAACTAAGCTCTCTGTGTGCTTTATGTCACTTAATCCTTTTAGCAGCCCTGCGAGGTGGGAATATTATAATCTCTGATTTCCAGATGAAGAAACTGAGGCTCAAAGGGGTTCAATACACTGATCAGAGCAGCCCGGCCAGGAGGTGGAGAAGAAGCTGGCACCACTGTCTGCAGCCCTTGGCACAGAGCAGCCACCGAGGGGTGGGGGTGGTGCTGGTGGTTTTTAGCCTAAGATATTTATTTTTTCCCTAAAAAAATGTCCGTCATGTGCATGGCACAGCCATTGACTTCAGAAAGTGTGGCATTAGCTTTTGCAGCACCAGGCAGAAAATTTAAATCAGATTAGGAAGCACGGTTGCTATGGTATCAGGAAAGTACACTTTCATGCAAAGCAATTTAATAGATGTGAAAATGTGTACCTTCGCACGGGAACACTATATTTTAGAGATAAAGCTCCTCTAGCAGCAGTGGGCTGACAGGCTGGCCCCTCATCAGGGGACTGTCCTCGCCTCTGTCTCTCCCTGCCCCCTGCCTGGGTGGGGAGTCCGGGTATCCGTGGGAACGTCCTCCTTGGGGCAGGTGTAGGCACTTCCCGTCGGGAAGGAAGAAGTAAACCCTGCCCAGCCTGTCTGTGCCATGTCCTTCCACTGAGTCTCAAGCAGCTGCCTGGGCCCCGGGGCTGATGTCCTGTGGCCCATCACACCCGGCGCTGCCTGCTCAGCTGCACTGGGAGCCCTGGGAAGGACCATCTGGCCTGTGCTCCCTGCGGTCTCCTGGGTGCCCAGGGATGCAATCTGTAAGCTTTCAGAGCATCTACTGAGAGACTGTGTTCTGGGAAACCTTGGACAGTTCAGTTTTAACCCAAGTCTCGATTTCCTCAACTGTAAAATGGGTCCAGTAATTGCTCAACTTTTAAGATGATGTAGACACGGTCCCTGGTACACTTGAAGCACTCTCTAAGGGTCAGTGGGCAGCTTCCAGCACCTGACATGTTTGCTGAGCAAATACGGCTCCAGCTCCTACCTCCTCTCTGCTCCGCCTGCCCCCTCACTGTGCCCCAGTCTCACCAGCTCCCGTCACTCCACAAACACACTAAGCATGAGCCCCCTTCGAGACCTTCCCCTGATGTCCACGTGCCCCCCTTCCTTTTTTGCCTTGGCTCAGCTGTTGTCTCCTAAAAGAGGCCGTGCCCACCCCTTAAAACATTTCTACCTGCTGCTCCCCACCCCCAACCAATCCACCACATTCGGTACTTCCTGCACCAACTTCCTGTCCTTGGAGTGTCCCAAGGGGCCACTTACCAGTTATCTGCCTGCTGCTCACTGTGGGGCTCTGCACCAGAAGGGGGCTTTGGCCACGGCGTCTTTGCTTTGTGCTCAGCAGATGCTCAAGAAGGAATGTTTAGCGTTTTCCATACATTGCCCTCCCTGGTAGCCCAATTATAAATCTTGTTTGAAATTATCTGGTGTAGGGACAGATGTCACATCTAATACACTCTCACCTCCACGACTCGGCCTTCCCTTCTCACTCGGAGCTGCTCACAGATTCCTTGCTCAAGTTCTCTGAGTGTGGTTTATTTCTATGCACTGTGTATTTCACCTGCTTATTTGGTTTCTTGTCAACTCCCATGAAACCAAGCATTCCAAGAGGACAGGAAATTTTGCTAGGTTTGTCTTAGTCCATTCGGGCTGCTATAACTGAATATCATAACCTGGGTGGCTTATAAACAGCAGAAATTGTTTCTCATGGTTCAAGTGGCTGGGAGCCTGTGGTCAAGGTGCTGGGAAATTTGCTGTCTGGTGAGGGTCTCCTTCCCACGTCACAGATAACCGTTTTCTCGGTGTGCCCTCCTACGGTGGAAAGGGTGAAGGAGCTCTGTGGGTTTCTTTTATAAGGGCACTAGCCCTGGTCATGAGGGCTCCACCCTCATGGTCTGATCACCTCCTAAAGGCCCCACCCCTGAAACCATCCCTTTGGGGGTATTTCGACAGAGGAGTTTTGTGGACACATAAGTTCTCAGTTCACACCAGGCTTGTTTACTTTAGAACCTGGAGCATCCTAGGAGCACGGTAAATATTTGTGGAAGCAATGAGTGAACAACTGAATGAATAAGTCAACCTGAGACTTGGTTCCTGAAGTGACCGCAGTGGGCTCAGAGCTGGGAGGACGGAAGCTGCCAGGGAGCAGAGCTTCCACCTCAGGTTCCACCACTTCCTCATCAATCGACTCATGGACACGTGACTTCTCTGAGCCTCGGTTTTCTCGTCTGTCATGTGGGTATAAAAAGAGTTTCTACCTCCTGAGGTGGTTTTATGAACTCTATAAGTCACTATGTATAAAATCCTTAATGTAGTTCCTAGCTCATCATAACTAACTAACAACTAACTGCAGTTGCTATTTTCCTGTCTCCTCAGAACCCCGGATAACCAGGAAAGCTAAAGATAAACCTGACCATTATAACGTGGGATATTTTAAATCCTCTTATAGCTGAATATTATCTTACGGCAATGTGAGGGTCTCATGCTCATCTTCAAGGCCTCACTGTGACCCCAGGTTCCCACAAGCCAGAGCAGCCCCTCTTCAGTGTTCGGTAGTGGAGGAGAAACCTGATGTCTATCTTTTCTGGAATCATAGGTTCTTGATGCGGTGTGTGCCCAGCAGCTCCTGCTGTCGGCTCCCAACATCTCAGGTTTTCTGGAGCCCAGACCAGGGTCTCACTTTTGATGTTCCTGGTTGTCTAGTCCGTGCACAGCAACAGAATAGATCCACCCAACTGTACACGTGTGGAGCTGCGCCCACGTACGTCCAAGCTGTCTCCTAGGCGTGCTGTTGCAGCACCACAGGCAAGAGGACTTGGCGAGCTAGGGGCAAGGCCCCACACAATTAGCCAGGCGAGTGGAGAGAGTGAAGGAGCACCAGGAAGCGTGTGCGGCTGCAGGGCCGACGTCCCAAACGACGCTCATTTCCAGCCGCAGCCTTTGTTGACCCCTTGTTTTCTCCTAAACTGTTCTCTCCACTAGGAACATTCTCTCTTCTTCATCTGGTCCATGACTGCCGATTCCTCAAATCTCAGCTGAAATGCCACTTTCTCCGGGAAGCTCTCCTCATCTCCTCTTTCGATGTCTTTGGGGCTCCCCACCCTCTGCTTGCCGGCCCTTGTCACAGCCACTGGGCTTTTGTGCTTCTTAGATTCATGTCTCTGGTTCCCACCTAGATTGTCAGCTCTGTGAGGGCAGGATTGGGACCTGTTTTATCTTTACCGGTTTACCTGCCTCTCCTCGTAGAGGTGAGCACATAGTGGGCCACCACGGCTCCCTGTGTAACGAAAAGGTGGGTGAAGGGAAGGAAGGGTGGATGTGCGTGGGGGTGAATTACAAAGTGTCCCCACAAGTCTGTGATGTTGATGGAGGGAACGCTGTGACATCCTGGCAATGTCAATGTGAGTGCTGGCTGCGGCGGGGAGGATGTGCTTGCTGCACATGGACGCACAATGCGTGGGGCTGTCCTGGGAGGGTTCCTGCTGGGCACTGCCCCCGCCATGCAGTGGCCTCTGTTACTTGCGTCCCCCTTCCCACAGCCTTGCCCCAAAATCAGCCCGGTGCTGCTCTGGTCACCCGCGGGCTCTGGGAGGGGGAGGCCCTGCTTGGTCCTTCGCTGATGAGATGGGGACGCCAACCCCTCCCCACACTCTGCCACGTGACAAGTTGGGCAGAATTCAGAAGGAGCAACTGCCACCCTCTTTCTCCGGAGTTCTGGCTGTCACCGCAGGAGTGCCACAACCCCAGCTGAAGACAACAAAATGTAATTAGAATCGAGTCCCTCTCCCTCCATAAATTAGAAGTGTTTAATTTTACTTTGGCAAATCAGGAGCCTGTGTTGGGAGGCTCGATGGAGCCAGGCCACACAGTGTCCGTTGGCGCCCACGCTGCCCAGCAACGACTCGCCTCCTGGCAGGACGCTGCCTGGCTTCTGCTTCCGGAGCCCAGGAGCTCTGTCCTCTGTCACCGACTGGATCCCTGGATTGCACCTGCCGCTTGGGGACTCAGGTGGCTTACAGAGAAAACACACCTTGAAGGACTCAGCTCCAACTATGCTTGACAGAGGGGTAGGTTAGTAACAAACAATGAGGACTAACGACTTCTGAGCACTTGCTCTGGACTGAGCGGTTGATGTTTGTTATCCCACTTAGTCGTTATCAAAGCAACCCAGAGAGGTATTTCCTATCAGTTCCCCCCATTTTATAGATAAGAAGACTGAGTTTCAGAGGAATGCTATTCCTGGCCCTAGATGCCTGTCTCTCATATGTTGGATTGTAGTAGAGTCAGGCTGGGATTTCGGACTGAAGAGCAAAGAGCTCCGAGCCAAGGAGAGCAGTGGCGGCCGCGGGAGCCCTGCCCTGAGAAAAGCACCAAGGAGCAAAAGCACGGAGCTCGTGGGGGATGGAGCTGAACTCTCCGGGTCCAGGTTATGAGAAGGGGACTGTGGGTAACACCTGCCTCTACTACACTTGCTGCCAGGCCTTGGAGGCCTCCACTCTCAGCTCTTGCTGCTAATGGGTGTGCATGGGGTCATGTGGTTGATTTGTTTGTGCCGGGGAAGGACAGATGGATGGGTGGACAGATAGCAAGCGTGAGCCACGATAAGGAGGGTGGACTTTGGGGGTCAGTGGTGAGCGATCCCAGGATCTTGGACTATAGGTTGGGTTTAGAAGACCGGCTGGGAATCCAAGAGAGCGGAAATTATGCTTCAGTGTAATTGGAGATAGAATAGGTAGGTTTGCAAGTTCCACATCTTATGAAGCCCAGTTCTCCTTGTGCTGTCCTCATTACTCACCCCGTCCCCAAGTCTGCCTCCCGGATCTCCTTGAATTGCACCATCCCCTCGCCTGCGGGCGTCCAGGCCCCCATCGTCCTCGCCAGGGCACAGCTGCCTCCAGCCTGCGTCTGTGCACCCACTGCCCTCCTACTCCTCTCTGACAAGGCAGCTGCTCCGCCTTCCCAGACATACACCCGCCCTGGGACCACCCAGCCTCCCTGACGTCGGCTGTCAGCCCAGGACTCTGTCTCTTGGGAGGGTCTCCTGCGAGCCCCAGCACGATTCTCACAGTGCTGGGGTCTCCCTGCTGTTGTGATTTGTCTTCCCTGCTCACCTCTCCCAGGGGGCTTGGGCTGGTGTGGTCTGGTGGGCGTATGCCCTGGCCTGGTGCCCAGCTCTTGCGGGAGACTGAGAAGTAGGTGCTGAAAGAATGAATGTCTGCAAGAGGCAACAGGCCCCTACGGGGCGGGGCGGTCAGGCAGTTGACAAGTGGCTGGTTCACACCTGGCTGCTCCACTGAGTAGCTGTGTGAGTCGGGCTCGCTTTTAGCTTATCAATTTTCAGTTTTCCTCTTTACATAAGGGGGTGCTAATAACAGCATTGATTTCCTAGGGCTGATACAAGAAACAGGAAACATAAAGTAGTGCCTGGCACACGGAGACCTCTTGGTAAACAGCGGCTGCTACGATCAATTCAAGGGAAGAATGGCTCAGGAAATGGCGTGTGATTCAGATCAAAGCTGGAGTTACCAGCTATGCTTTAAGCTTTCTGAAATTAATTTATGTGTGAAATTGTATTTTCTGAGTGAATACACATGCATTGTGTGGTGATGTTTGGTCTACCCAGTGTGCTGTTTACTTCACATGTGTGTTTTTAATCAAGATGAGAAAAGAACCCAAGTGGAAAGTTGTTGCAAAAGAAACAACTTTCTGGTAAAAGATCACCATTTGAATTTTTGGGGGAGCAAGATCTGCCCCCAAGATCTGATTCTTGGAGTGTTTGCAGGACTCCGGGTGTTGGAAAGATGAGCAGGGTCTATGCACTACCCGGGGGTGGAGTGATGCTCGTAGTGGGTTTCTCTGCTGTACTGCTGTGTGACTCTAGGTAAATTCTTCAGTCTCCAGGCCTCAGTTTCCTCATCTGTAAAATAGGGATAATTACTGTACTTACTTATAGGGTCATCATAGAATAAAATGTGAAAGTAGAGTTCAGAGCAGTAGGAGCTCAGGGACAGGTTCTGTTGTTGTTGTGCTTGCTATTGGAACAGCTTCTGATTTATTCCATGCTAACAACCCCCTTTTTAGTGTGTGTCTAAGAATTCAGGGGTCCAGGGTCAAAGAAAGCTTCTGCATTCAACATTCCCACTCATCAATTGCTTGTTCCTGCTGTTTGTATGTTGGTTCCATCAAGTACGTTGGGAAGTTAACTTTAAGGATCTAAGTATGTTTAGTGATTTATTTATTGTGGAGTATGGTTTTTGACCCTAGGTAGAGGTTGACCCTCAGTTACTCTTACATAAAAATAGAAAGTCAAGTGTTCTCTGGCACAAGGCGGAAGGACAGCAGGGAAAACAGCTGGAACGAGAATCACGGTTTCTTCTTAATGCGTCATATATGACACAAGACGGATGTGAGCACAACACGCGCATCGATGGGCACGGCAGCACCTGGTGGGTACCCGGAGGACCTCAGTCCACAGCTGCCTTGGGCGGAGGAGGCGTGTGGGGAAGTTGGCCAGGGCAGCACGTGTCACTCAGCCTGGCATGCACATGGGGGCCCGGGGCGTCTCCCCAGACACAGGGTCTCCCAGCCAGGGGCGAGCACAGCAGAAACGCAAGCCCGCTGAGACCACGGAAGGAGGCCGGCTGCCCCGAGAGTTCTTACTGGGAGGAGTGACGTGACGGCTGGGCTTGGCATTGCCCCCAGTTTACAGAGGGGGACACGGGTTCTGAAGGGTTAAAGCACCTGCAGGAGCTGACACTCGCTCAAAGGTGGCCAAGCCAGGACCCCGACACGGATCCTGTGCCCTGGCACCCGCTGGTCAGTCTGATGACCTCAGACGCCAGTGTTTTGCTGTGGCAGAGCAACCCTGGTTTCTGTGGCCCAGCGTTCACTCCTTGGTGTCTATTCAAGAGAAACAAGAGCATGTGGCCGCACAGACGTGTTGATAGCCCCGCACTGGACACAGCTCAGATGCCTGTCAGCTGGCCAGTGGGAAGCCAAGTGCTCTAGGTCCATATGTGGAATGTTCTTCTGCCGTAAGAAGAGCAAAGCCCCGACACACGCTGCAACACGATGGGCCTTGGAAACATGCAAAGGCACAAAAGACTACCTGCTATATGATTCCATTCATATGAAATGTCTTAAAAAGGCAAATTTATGGAGATAGAAAGTAGGTTAGTGGGACTAGGGGTGGAAGGGGAGGAACTGCGCACAGGTGTGGGGGGTCTTCCTGGGGTGACGGAAACGGCCGGAGCTGGTTTACGGTGAGGGCTGCACCACTTGGCAAGGTCACTAAAAATCATCGACTTGCACACTGGAAATGGGCAAATGTTACGTGGTGTAAAACATGCCTCAGTATAATCGTTCAAGGGGAAAACACCCAACAACCCTGCTTGGTTCTCCTGGGTGAGTCTCTTCCTTCAAAAATGAGGCCTGGTGGCTCTTGTCAGTTCACCACTAATTCAGAGAATGCTCCCAGAAAATGCACAAAACCCAGTGTTGCTTTCCTGCAGTGTTCTCGGTGACGTTTCCTGGGAAGCAGAGTATCAGGCGGGCCCGATGACAAGACAGCGGCAGAAGGAAGGAGTGGTTTGGTCCAGAATTTCCGCTCCTTCCTGCCAAGATCAGCTCCATCAGTGTCCAGAGCCCAGACCACGCTGCACCCACCCGAGCAGCGTCTACACGGAGTCTGTGTTTTCTAGACCCAGCCCGGGCTGTTCATGACATGATGCAGGCGCTTGATTTCTGGCAGGATCGGGCTAAACAACGTCTGATTGTTGCTGGGCTCCCAGATGGTCATTGGAAATAGCTGGAGAAGGGCACATAAGCAGGCAATCAAGTGTCATTTGGTGGCTGCTAGTGCAGCAGCTGTTTTTGCCTCCCTTTGTACCCACATCCAGTCCCTGGAGCTAGCCGCAGAGCCTATCCCAACAAGCTGGGAACAACAGGGGTGTGCTGCCTGCCTGGGTGCTGCCCGCCTGACCTGGGGGCTACCTGCCTGCCCTGGGTGCTGCCTGCCTGCCCTGGATGCTGTCCCCTGCCCTGGGTGCTGCCCACCTGCCCTGGGTGCTGTCCCCTGCCCTGGGTGCTTCTCACCTGCCCTGAGTGCTGCCCACCTGCCCTGGGTGCTGTCCCCTGCCCTGGGTGCTGTCCCACCTGCCCTGGGTGCTGCCCACCTGCCCTGGGTGCTGCCCACCTGCCCTGGGTGCTGTCCCCTGCCCTGGGTGCTGCCCACCTGCCCTGGGTGCTGCCCACCTGCCCTGGGTGCTGCCCACCTGCTCTGGGTGCTGCCCACCTGCCTTGGGTGCTGTCTCCTGCCCTGGGTGCTGCCCACCTGCCCTGGTGCTGTACCACCTGCCTTGGGTGCTGTCTCCTGCCCTGGGTGCTGTCCCACCTGTCCTGGGTGCTGTCCCACCTGTCCTGGGTGCTGTCCCACCTGTCCTGGGTGCCGTCCCCTGCCCTGGTCTTGGGCACTTTTCCTGCTGCTCTGCTGACTCGATTGTGTTCCTGGGTAGGCCGTGCCCAGACCACTGAAATTCCTGTCCTCTCCTCTGCTGGGCAGAGAGCTGGCAGGCTGGCATGGCGACACCATTTAGTACAAACCCGTAGGACAGCCAGGCCCGAAGGTGTCAGTGTTCTCTGTGATTGAACCAGACAGGACTCTCTCAGTGTCGAGTGACACAAGTGACAGTGGTGACGAGGAGAGTTACAGGAATTTGTAGGCTCACACAACTGAAACGTCTAAACCGAAAAGCTTCTGCTCTGGCTGCACCGCGGGCTCAGAGATGTCGCTCACTCTGTCTCTGAGCTCTGTTTCCTCGTGGGTAGTGTCGCCCCCTCTTCAGCTCTCTTCCTGGGGTGACAAAGACGACTCCCTGGGACAACAGGCTGCCTTCATCTAGAGCAGCAGGTGATGTGAAGGACAGCTAACCTTTCTGGGATTTACTTCCAGTAAAAGCTGCTTTGAACCAAAGGGGCTACAGTGCTCCAGGTGCCTGGGCCTGGAACAGGTGCCGGTCCCCGGAGCTGGAGAAGCCGGGTGACAGGTGTGCTCAGCTCTGCACCAGAACCACAGAGACCGTGCACGCGGGTCAACTCCTGCTGAACCTTCCTGAAAGACACAGAAGGGAACCCAGGCTGTTGACCCCACCAGCACTGTGCGGGACCCTCCTCCATGAGCGAGGCCTGTCCGCAGAGCACCCCAGGCTGCCGCTGCCTCGGTCCAGGACCTCAGAAGAAAGGCAGCAATTTCTCTTCCCAGACCCGTGTGCGATGTCAGGCCACGACTCTGCTGGGCAGGTGTGGGTCTCTGGGAGTCCGAGGGGTTCACTGTGGCCCAAAACACAGGCTCAGTCCACAGCCTCTGGGGGTTGCTGGGCAGTCCTAGAGATGCTGGCGACACCAGGCTCCAGCCAGCAGTGAGCCCTCCTGGGGCACAGCAGGCTGAAGCAGAGCAAATGCCCCAGTGGGTCTCTGTCCTGTGTTCCCACCCCACCCCATCCCTGCTTCTTGGCCATCTGTACACTAACTCCAGGATCTAAACAGCATCACGTCACTGGAAGACGGCCTTTCTCTGAGCCGCCCATGAGCTCAGCTTCCAGTCCCCCACCTGGAACTCCCCCAGGACCTGTGGCCATCACCGAGCCCCACGGCTGAGTGCAGCAGGGTGAGGAAGACCCCAGCACTCTGCACTGTTCCAGGCCGGTCCCCGAGTCCCACGCTGCACACACAGGCCGTTACCTATCTTCTCTCCCTGCCTCACTGTGCACCCCGAGCACAGCACCCCTGGTCGGCCGGGCCCCCAAGACGCCCCTTCGGGGTGAGAAAAGCTCTCCCCAGAAAGACAGGCCCACGAGCAGGGACTTTGATCAGGATGTTGGAGGCAAATCTCCCAGGGGAGTGGGTGACACAGGAAGGCAGGAGTTGCAGGCAGAAAACCTCCCATCCTGCAAGGAGCCCGGGCTCCGTTCCTGACTGTGAAAGGGGGAAGGGATCTTCCAGGACGTTTCTTTCCACAAGGAACCCGTGGTGAAGAAAAGTGTCTTTTGGCAGCTGCTGCCGCCTCATTGTTCCTTATTTTAAAAGCTCTGCTAATGCCACGCTTTGATGCAGATTGTGCAAGAGAAGGCAGCAAACATTTGGAAAGGTGTTGTTCTGTTTCTGCCTGTGCTTCTGAAACAAACAGCTGTTGCACACCTCCGTTACCTTCGGAAAAGCTACAGATCATAGGTCCAAGTTGGGGCAGGGTGGCTATCTTTTGCTCAGTCAAGCTGCGTGTGCACTGGGGCCTCCGTTCATCAGCATCTGTGCCCTAGTGACATCCTCACGTCCCAGGGCCCGTGGCCTCTTAGGAGCCAGTGCCTGTTTGCTAGCTGAGGAAAGCAGATTTGGGATGTACCAGGTCTAGCATAGTCTCAACCGCTCACAACCCTGCTTTGGCTGAACCCCCTTGCAGAATGCAGCCACTCCCTGTGCCCAGCAGTGTTCACCGAGGCTGGGACCAGTTTCACATTTGCGGGACCAAGAGGAGTAAAAAATAAATTAACTAAATTTTAGTAAACAGGTGATTTTTTGCAAATATGGAATCCATGAATAATGAGGCTCAATGACAGTAAGAACCGCTGAACTGGACACTTCAAAAGTGAACTTCATGGTATGTGAATGTGTGGATTATCTCTCAATAAAGCTGATATTTTTTTTTTTTTAAAAAGAAAGAAATTAAATGGACTTTTTGCTTGCAGGATTGAAAAGCATGCCGTATTTTATTGAGCGCTAACAAAATTCCATTGCACCTTGGGCATGAGGTTCACAGAGACACAGAGATAAGTAAGACTCAGCCCTGTGTCCCAGGAGCTCAAGAGGTTGGCGGAAAGCGGGTGGCACTGGCTAGGATCAGGGGCAGCTGCATGTGTCAGAGCTCACAGCAGCTTAAACAGGCAAGGTTCTCCTTTATCTCAGTTCAGGGGTCTGTTCCTACAAGGTCATCAGGGACCAGGTCCCTTAACAGTGAGGAGGCAGGAGGCGGGTCCTTCTGCAGGAAGTAGTGTCCCTTGCAGTCTCCAAGGGCACGAGGCAAGGTAGTCACCAGGCCATGCCTGGCTAGGAGGGAGATTGCTTTGTGGATTCGATTTGCCCAGAGCACAGCCGTACCCATCCAGTCCCACACTCTCTGTGGCTGCTTTCCTGTGCTACAAGGGTAGACTTGAGTAGCTGTGACAGAGACCATACAGCCCCCAAACCTACAATATTTACTGCTGGCTCTTTGCAGAAAATGTTTGCCTGCTCCCACTCCAAACGATCTTGCCTTTACCCATCTCCCTGACCCCATGTCCTGACTCTCCAACACAAGTGAGGGTGAGTGAGCCGCACTGCGTGTGACTGCGCCGGGCACAGCCGTGCATGCTCAGGGCAAGGACGTGTGATCCGGGAGGGACGTTGTGTCTGCTGTGTCTTGGGATCCTTCTGCGCTTTGGCCTGTGAGACGGTGGAGCCTGGGAGCTAAACGGAGACAAAGCAGCAGCAGCGACACCTCACGTGTTCAGCTTGCTCACCAGTCACCAGATGTGATTATCGCTGATACGTGAAGCCAGGGCCCACTCTGAGATTCCAGCGGCTCCTTTCTCCCGGTGGAAATGTTGGGGGACACGAGAGCATTTGGGCGGGAAACGCTTTGCTGAAGAGAAGATTCGTGGAGATTGTTTTCTTCCTCTCTGTTTCCAGAGGCATCTCCCAGACTCCATCCGGACGCTGGGCTTGGTGGGCGTGGACCCCTCTCAGGGCATCTTGTGCTGCTTCGTGTCTGGACGTCTCTGCAGAGACTCCGCGAGCGCCAGGCAGGGGCAGCCCAGGCACCGCGCTGACCCGTGTTCCCCGGCGTGCATGAGATGGTTGGAGAACCCTTGAACAGAGTTGTCGTGTATTCCGCTAATGATCAAACAACTCTTTAAATGTATATCAGAAAAAGATCTCTAACTAACAAATCAAACCCTTAGTTTTATTGCTATTGTAGTATAGGATGAGGCTACGTACATTCAAGTTAGGAAAAGCAAATTGGTTTAAGGAAAACTGTTAGTAATAAAATATGTATTAAATATGTGTTAAATGGATAAGGCAAAGATGGTCCACGAGGAGCTGAGATTTGGAAGCGCTGATCCAGGCCACACCTCACCTGATAGAAGGAGCCACAGGTGTGTAGCTTCCCTGAGCCACTCAGTTGGCTGCCAGCAGAATTGAGGCTAGAGCCCAGGTCACCTCACATGCATGAACCCAAGCTCATGGCTACTGAACTGCAGATAACTCCATGTTCGTTACTGTTCCTTTGAGTCCTGCTAATGTTCAGTTAGAATGGCCACCCGTAGATGAACCAGTGTTGAACGGGAGCATAAGGTGGGCCTTACACGTATTAACTCACTGGCTCCTTCAAGCAGTTCTCTGTGAAGTGGGTATCACCACCACACCCATTTTACAGATGAGGACACTGAGGCAGGGAGAAACTGAGTGACGCACCCACAGTCGTCCACCAGGGCAAGAGCCCAGGCTCTAGCGTGTATATCATCAACAGCCAGAAGATACCAAGTCTTACTCTTGATTAATTCTGGCCTTGAATTACACACATAAAGTCAGAAAGCGCTGGTGGCTGCCCGTGTGCAGAGATATGGGAGGGGGCTGTCTGGGCAGAGGCAGCCACCTGCAAGCACTCCCGATGGGCTGGAGCAGGGGTCCTCAAACTTTTTAAACGGGGCCAGTTCACTGTCCCTCAGACCGTTGGAGGGCCGTTGGAGAGTGCGGTGCACATTCCACACATGCGCACCATGGGTCCAGATCGAGTCGGCTGTTAAGCAAGACAGGCAGCAGCGGCAAAAACACCCGACGGGCAGGATGAATGTCCTCGACGGGCCGCATGTGGCCCGTGGGCCGTAGTTTGAGGACGCCTGGGCTGGAGGGACAGCAGGCCCGCGTCAGGGCGGGGGGTCGATGAGGGAAGGCTGGAGGCAGGTAAAAGGGGCTCACGTGACAGCCTCAAGACGGTGGGGAAGCTGACATTCTCGTCAACCCTATTCAGGTATAATCTGCATTCAATAAAAGGCACAGATTCCATGAGCTCTATGAAATACACGCGCCCCCAACACAGCAGGGAATGTCTCTGTGCGGGATTCCCACACCCGCTTCCTCGAGCATCCCCCCCCACGTGAGGAGCCGGTCCTGCTTTTCGGTAGCGTAGCATTGCTTCTCCTGTTCTAGAACCCCCTATAAATGGCACTGCAAGGAGGGAGCTCCTTGAGCCTAGCTTCACTCGCACGGCGTGTTATCGGTGGCACCTTCTGCTGCGCGTGCCAGAGGTCTGTCCGTCCTGGGGCTGAGTGCCATTTGTCACTTGCACTGTCACCCGCCGACACTGGGATTGTCTCCAGCATGGACGATGGGTAAAACGAGTTTTGTTGCGGGCACACGTTTTCATTTCTCCTGGGCAGAATCTTACAGCTCAATCATCGGGTGGAAGGTAAGCCTTTTCAAAGTATTTCAAACGGTTTTCCAAGCGGTTTTCCATTTTATATTGCCATCCTTGGTGCGTAAGAGTTCCGGTCGCGCCGCACGCTTGCCAAGGCAAAGGCAGCTGTGCTCGTGGGTATGAAACGGCGTTTCCTTGCAGAGTTCACGTGTCTTTCCCTGAACTGATGGCGTCCAGAGCCACAGCATGCATTTATTGGCCGTTTGTACATATTGTTTTGTAAAATGTGTGTTTAAGTCTTTTATGTATTTTCAAAAAGTGAGCTATCTGCCTTTTCCTTGTTGATTTATAGGAGATTTTAAAGTATGTTCTGTATAGGATTTTTTTCGGACGTGTGTACTGCGAATATCTCTGAACGAGTCGGGGTCTTGCCTTTTCATTTTATTAATGATGCCTTTGAAGGAGCAGGTGTTTTTAACCCTGAAGTCCAATTTAGCATGAATGCTTTCTAGTGCTGTTTAGGAGATCTTTACTTCTCCCAAGTCGACAAAGTTATTCTCCTCTGTTTTCTTCTAGAAGTTTCATAGTGTTAGCTTTTACGATTAGGTCTATGACCCATCTCACATTCACTTTGGTGTATGTTGTGAAGCAAGGATTGAGATTATTATTATTTTAACCAGTTTGGATATCTAATTATTCTGGCACTGGGAATGGAAATATAATTCATTCCTCAATGAATTACATTGACATTTTTGTAAAAAAAAAAATAGCTGTCTATATTCAGGTGGTCTGTGTTCTCTTCCATTGATCGTTTTGTCCGTCCTATGTCAATACTATACTGCCTTGATAATTATAGGATGGTAAATCGTGCAGTTGTATAGACTAAGTCTACTCAACTTTTCCCCCTTTTTTCTTGTTTAAAAGAGTGCTTTGGATACTCTACATTTTTTGCATTTCCACATACATTTTAGAATCAGATTATCAATTTTACAAGAAGGTGTACTAGGGCTTTTACAGGGATTGCATGGGGCTATATAAATCAATTTAGAGAAAAATTAGCATCTTAAAAATATTGAGTCCTCTCCCCGAATACAGCATATTTCTCCATTTACTTAGGTCTGCAGTAATTTCTCTCTGCAATGTTTTCTAGTTGGGGGGATAGAGGTCTTGCACACTAAATTAAATTTATGCCTGAGTACTCTGTTTTCCAATGCTATTATAAAGGGTGTTTTTGAATATTTTGTAATCCATGGTTTGCCGCTGAGATGCAGACTCCGTGTGTTGATGGTGGTGGATGGGGAGGTGCGGGAGGTGCAGCCCCAGACCCTCCCCGCCCACCGGGACTGAGTCGCTCACTCCTGCAGGCACCTGCAGTGCTTGTGGCCTATGCATTTCCGAGAGTCCCTCTTGGGTCACTGGCTGTTGCTGAAGGGCATTTCCCATCCAGGAAGGGACACGGATTGTGACAACTGATACCGGGAGTGATCAGAGGAGGCTGACTCTGCGATAGGATTTTGATGCCCGGTCACTGACACTCTGTCTGGCTATGAGAAGACACCAAGTGTCACGGCATGGCAGTGACAGCCCTGATATGTGGTAATGCCAGCTTTTAAACTCACCAGTGGGGTGCCAGTGAAGGAGTGCTCCAGTGAGAGGAGAGGTGGCACCCCAGCCTGGGGTTTTCTTTGTGGGAAACTTTTTGATGACAGATTCAACTTCCTTAGAAGGTACAGGACATTTAGATTCTATATTTCTTCTTAAATCAGTTTTTGTGTTTCTTATTATGTAAGTTTTGATAAATTATCTGTCTTAAGAATTTGTGATTTCATCTATGTTTAAAATTTATTGGCATTAGTTTATTCATAATATTCTCTTATCCTTTCCCAACTTCACTGCCTCACTGAAGGCCTTTCTGTTATTCCTAAATTGGCAATTTTTAATTTCTTTTTTCCTTCATCTGTCTAGCTAGTTGTTTATTAACTTTTTAGCCCTTTGAAATATTTCTTGCCTTTTTAATTTTCTTTAGTGTTTACTTTCTATTTCATTGATTTCTACTCTTACCCTTTTTATTCCCTTTTTTCTAATTACTTTGGGTTTCATTTATTCATTTCCTGGCTTCTCCTGGGAGTGAAGGTCGTGGATTTCATGCCTTGCTGGTATGTATTTTAAGCCACTGCAGAGCTCTAAGCAGATCCTGGTTTCTATTCAAAAAGCAAAGGTGAAGCACGGGGCTCAGACCGCAAAGGGTGAGAGTCAGAGCCAGCAGGGAGGTCACGGTGCTTCTCCGGGTGAGATTCAAGGTCTGGTCTTTGGACAGCGGTCCTTTTGGGAACAAACTGATGGACAAAATGGGCCTCCTGGCACCGGGAGACCTTCCTGGAGCGTGCAGTGGAGAGAGGTCGGGGTGGTGGCGTGGGTTAGCCCGGCGCGTAGCCCAGATGTGCTCCTAGGGCTGGTCCACCTGCCACGGTGGGAATCAGCTCCATCACCCCCAGCTGTGCCGGTTCCGGGGTGTCCACCCATCCACTGTGTCTCCATCTGCAGGCTGGGCCAAGGACCAAACCCTCCTACCGGGTTTCCTCAGAGCATTGACCAAAGTCGCCTAAATAGAGGTTTGAGCCAAGGACCCAGCAAACAGAGCTCAGGAGGCCACAGTGTTAGTACTCAGGCCCACGTTCCATGAAGCCTCTTGACTCTGAGCAGAAGAACATGGAAAACAGCAAGAACCAGCCCCTCGGGAGCCTTTGGGGGCCTCGTCAGTGGAATGGGCACATCTTTTCATGTGGACTCTCCCAAGCACCCAGGGGACACATGTCCTTCTGCTCCATTGTGTCTCCTGGCACCTTCTCTGAGAACAGGGCCATGTTTAGCGAAGGTTCTGTCAGCCTGTGCTGAGAAATCCAGGTCAGGGAAGAAGCAAAGACCTATGGCTGTGCCTTGGAGCAGATTTTGCTTCTAAGTCTCTGCTGAACTCTTGAATGTGAAGGTCCTGCAAAGCTATTTTTGAATCTAATTTTATATTAATCTTTTAATATGATCTGATTCCATCATGAGTCTTAAATCTCTCATGTGCTATATGTGAGCATCCATCAAATTCTGCTCCTGGGAACACTGCATGGTGGAGGTGGGTTTAGGGAGGGGAGCCTGGTCATGCTGGGTGGAGCCAGGGCCCCCGCTCTGCCCCACCTGTTCCCCGCCCCGGGGCCGGTGGGTGGAGATGCACCTTGCTTCTTACACATGCACATACACAGCACCTGCCTCCAGGGAAAGGAGACGCTGCTACTGTTCACTCGTGAAGATGAACAGGATGGATGTTTTAGCCTGGGTCTCTGCACAAAGATGCTTAAAAGCTTTTGGGATGTGCAACTCCCAGTGTCTGGATTGGTGTGCCCACGGGTGTCACTTACTATCTCAAAGAGCACATGTGACTCACTGTCTGTGTTAAATACAAAAAGCAAATCAGAAGCCAATGCTGTGAGGTTTATCCTGTTCCCTTTATACCCGTGGCTCTCAACTAAGCAGGGGGCACTCTGTTCCCTGGATGACATTTGGTAATATCTGGGGACACTTTTGGTTGCCACACCTGGGAAGGGGGTACTGGCACCAACTTGGTAGAGGTCAGGGATGCAGCTAAACATCCTACAAAGCATAGGACGGCTCCTCCACGACACAGGATTATCTGGTTCTCATTGTCAATGGTGCCACGGTGGGGAAAGCCTGACCTATGGTAACATACTAAGTCTTAATGCAACAGATTTAATTCTGAACATGTCCCTCCCAATGGGCAAAATCAGGGCATCGGAATCACTTTTTTTCTTTTTTTGAGATACAGTCTCACTCTGTTGCCCGGGCGTGAGTGCCATGGTGTCAGCCTGGCTCACAGCAGCCTCAAACTCCTGGGCTCAAGCGATCCTCCTGTCTCAGCCTCCCGAGTAGCTGGGACTACAGGCATGCACCACCATGCCTGGCTAATTTTTTTTATATATTTTAGTTGGCCAATTAGTTTCTTTCTATTTTTGGTAGAGACGGGGTCTCGCTCTTGCTCGGGCTGGTTTCAATGGAATCACTTTATTAAGAAAGTGTTTCCTTGGCCCTCTTGATGCCTAAAAAACTAAACCCAGGAGAATTTCAGGTAGAACCTAATTTGAGAACCCCTCCCCAGATGATGTGACAGTGACTCTTTCTGAGAAGTTGCACAGAGTCTTATAATGAGAAGCTTTTCTCCCAGTCTGTACATTCTGTGACTTTAGTTTTGCATGTTGTGGCAGTTAATTGTATTTGTCAACTTGACTGGACCAGGGGGTTCCTGACATTTGGTCAAACGGTATTCGGTGTGTCTGTGAGGTTAACATTTGAATGTTTGGACGGAAGCAAAGCTGGTAGCCTCCCCAGTGTGGGTGGGCCTCATCCAGTCACCTGGGGTCCTCCATAGAACACAGAGTCTGACCTCCCTCCAGTAAGGGAGAGGGAGTGCCTCCCATGTGACGGCCTGGGACGGAGACATGGGTCTTTCTCTGACTTTGGACTCCAGCCAAGACATCAGCTGTTCTTTGGGCTGGAGCAGATCTGTTCTCGGACTGGAACTAGACCATTGGCTGTCCTGGGCCCCTAGCTTGCAGACCACAGACCTTGGGCCTTGCCGGCCTCTGTAACCAGATAGGGAGATTCCCGCAAATAGGTAAACAAACATGGGCACACGTACATCCTGTTGGCTTTGTTTCTCGGGAGGACCCTAATATATGTGTAGTGGTTTTTGCATCCACATTTATTTCTGCATATACCTCTGGCTGTTTCCTGTGCTTTCTCTCTGAGCATGGGTGGTGGGCATGGCTTCTGTTTCTGTTTTGGGAGCCGGGACCCCATCTCTGGGGGATCCTGTCACCCTACATCTGCATGCCCTGGCCCTGTCTGCACCATGGCATGGTGATTAGTCAAGGGTCTGTGTGTTACTCCTGGGATGTAGTAATATAACCCACCTACACACATAATTTAATAAGAAATCAATTTTATGCCCTAGCTGTAATATAAAGGTCGCTTGAAAGGAAAGCAATTTATAATAAAATACATTTTCCCAAATGTAAATGCTCAGAAACAAGCACCCCAAAGACACAGGGGCAGTCTCCGGCTCCTCCGTGGACGAGCGTGGTGATGCTTGCACAGGCAGAACCGACGCCCACCTGCTATTCTGCAGCCCCCGCCCGCCGTGGTGTTGCTGCCGCAGAGAGGGCTCCAAAACGGAGACCAGCTCGGGATGAAGCCCTCCCCACCTAAAACAGTACAGAAGAGTGACATAGAGGAAGGTTCCTGGAAAATCTGGTGTGTATGACACATGCTCTGCGTTGATCGCAAACCAGCACAGGCAGCTCCTGGACGTGGATGATTAGTGACAAGCTCCTTCCCTCCGTGAATCTCCGGCTGGACGTGCAGACGTGGGGAGGATGGGCACAGTTCCCAACTGCGCAAGGAGGTCTGGCATTGCTGACTCCCCCACCGCCTTCCCAGTGCCAGAAGTGCACTCCAATTATTGTGAGACCAAAGACAACATCCCCGGAGGACCTCCGTGTGGGCGCCTTTCCTAAGCTGGGAAGCTGAGGCTGCCCTTCCTGTCGGAGCTGATAATGGCTTGTGTGCATCGTGAGCTTGGGCCACTGTGGCACACCGTTTCCCGAGAGCAGGAAGCCTGGCGGCCTGCGTGGATGGGGACATCGTGCCCAGACACGGGGCTGCTCGGAGGACAGGGTGCCGTCCTTGGAGTCCCTGGGTCCAGTCCTCCCTCGAGATGGCTCCCCCAGACTCAGAGCCCTGTGAGCCAGCGATGCCCTGCCGTGCCTCCGCTGGTCTGAATTTAGTTTCTGTCGCCGCAACCAAAGAAGTTAACCAGTCGTCGGTGTTAACAGTGAGCCTTCTATCACAACAGAGCACAGTAGGATGCTCAGATTCAGAGCTTCGAACCAAAGCTTCCTTTCTCCAACTCCTCCTTGTACCAAAGCCCCCCACCCCCAACACACATTTCAAGTGCAGCTAACCGGTGACTCTGAAAACTGCCACTTTCATTTTGCTTAATGATTTGTAGTCATGCCTTTCCTCAGGCCCTATTTTCATCCCCGTTATCAATTAGAATTCGTACTTATTTTTCTAAAGCCTTAGCAAATCCATCAAGTGGTAGCTATAACCCAGGATCAGTCAATCATTTTGAAGTCATGAGAAATACCCATTTCATTTCAGAATCTGTACTCTATCCGCTCTTCCTTCAGAGAATGTGTATCAATATTTTAATGGCAGAGAGAATGACAAGAAGACAAAAGACCTGTGGTAGCTGCCTTGGAGTGAAACATCATTGCCACACCGCAGTGGGCTCTGGAAGTGGGCGACAGCTGTTCGCAGGATGAAAAGGAGTCGGGAGGAATGGAGCAGCAAGGAGGTGGGCCGGCAGAGGGCTAATGTCACCTCTCTCTGTTTGCGCAGCATTTGTGTTTGTTTCTCAGAAAGATTATTCTAAATCCCCATTTCTCAATTGCATCTCTGCATTGCTAAAATAAATTCATCTTTAAAGAAATTCAGCATTATCGGTTTAACCTTCTAGCATGAGATGTGTGCAGAAGCCACATCCGTGCCTCCCCAAAGAATACTGTGTTCTTTCAGATAACGCGATAATGAGAGGTCGCGCCAAACGGTTACCGGAAAACCGCGGGAGCTAACACCACGTTTTCTAATCCTTCCACGAGGACCAGGGAAAAGATTATGAGGATTTTCTCCAGGTTTCCGCCGCTGATAATTAACCACTGTGCAGAAAACTGGAGCCAAGTGGGCATTTTATAAATTGTGCTTTTAAATGAAAAGGAACTTTCAGAAATACTCGCGAGGAAGCAGAGATGTTGGTGTCGGCACGTTGCGTTGCACAGAAAACCGGAATCATGAGAGGAGAATAATAGGCTGCTCTGTTGTGTGTACATGTGAGTCTGTTTTGAAACTAGGTGGAGAAGAGCGACTTTTTTAAAAAATAAAATTTTCTAACATTTAAAAATCACAACAGCAAACCTCCTACATACACAGGCAGACCATAACATGCCTGGGAATCGCACAACCTATTTTCAGCAGTGTAAATAGTACTTAGGAGTCTGTGTGCCTTGCTTGGCAATGAAAATGCAGTGCACATATTTTAATTCTGTAATAAATGTCTTCACAGGACAAAGTTTTTCCAAAAAGGGCAATTTTCTCTTTCTTCAGAAGACTGGAATCCAAACATATTTCTGGAACTGGGTAGAAAATTTTCACATGCCCAACAAATTTGGGAGGATAAGAGACCAAATGGGTAAAACAGATTTTGGCTTTTCTAGAAAAATTTGAACGAAAACATATGAATCTGGTGCTAAATGACTTTTTGAATGGAAATTTTGAATATGCACTCCACAAATAAGTTAAATTGTACATTTCTCCCAATGCTTTAATACCTATTTGATCATGGCAACAATCTTGCTTGCCTCCTTATTATAAGGGTGTTTTTCGTGGGGTTCGGCATGAGACACTTGCTTTTCTCACACTCCCACTTTCTCCAACATTGCATGATATCTAAAAATATTTGAAGCTCCTTATTGTATCTTAAACATGTCTTTTTTTAAAATAAAAATTGAGTCACTGAGTGCATTTCTGGAATGGGAGAACCAAGGAAAATTTTTTCTTGTTACTGGCTTTCCGAAAATGATTCTATCTGTGGAGACTCTGAGACCAAGAGAGGAAAAAGTCCTCTCTAGCCTTAAATGAGATCTTTTATCTTAACAAGTTACACAGAATTTGCTGATATTTCAGTTTGGGGCCCGTGTCTCAGCCCCTGAGCTGCTCGGGCGCTAATTGGCTTCAGTCCTCACACTGCAAGCGAGACTTCGGCTACTTTGCCAAAATCCCACTCTGGCCTTTCCTTTAGAGCACCCTCCCTGCACTTGCTCCAAAGAACCTTATTATGAAAATAGCTGCTTCATTAGGGACCTTAGGAAGGTCTCCAGCTGGTTCCCACGGAGAAGCAGAGGAGGCATCTTCAGACAGGTGACTCCCGCCCTGCTGTTCTGGGAGGGGCGTGGGGAAGTTACACAGAGTGCCGTGGCCGGAGCAGCACATCTGCCGGGGTCCCACACCCTGGCTCTGTGGGATCCAGATGGGGCAGGCAGTGAGGCCTCCTGGGAGTAGCGTCCAGTGAGGACATGTCCTTGGAGAGTTCTGAAACAACCCGGAGACACACGGGCTGGCTGAATATGAGAGACGCTTAGTTTGAAATCCCCTTGTTAGGGGAGAGTTAGGAGACCAGCCACATCCCTCTTTGAGCTACAGCTTCGTTATTTATTCATAAATGATGAGGAAGCGGGGCTGGACCATGCAGAGCCCCCGCTTCCCTGCCTGCCCTTGGCTGTTCCGAGGATATCCTCGGTAACTAAGTCACAAGAGATTCAGGAACAGCTTCTGTGGTTTGAGCTTCTGCTCTGCCATGTCCCCACTGTGAGGTCCCCGCAAATCTCCTGACTTTTGAGTCTCAGTTTCCTCATCTGAGATGCAGGGATGACAGAGGCTGTTAGCCGTGCAGGGAGTGGCCACAATTCCTGTGTGTGCTCGTTTCCTGCAGGAATGCACGCCTCTCTCTCTGGCCTGGAGTTTCCCCTGCTGCACCCCACCTGTCTCCACTCTCAGTCCATGCTGCCCACACCAGAGTCTGGCCAAGCCAGAGTTGATGCAGGGGGCTGAGCACCTGGACGCAGGTGAGCCCAGGCAGGGCCAGCCGACACTCCCCAGTGTCTATTTGTCAAACCAGTAAACTCCCTGTGTTTGGTTCCCATCACCCGTAACTTTACTTTTATTTTATTTATTTATTTATTTCAAAATATTAAGGGGATATGGGTATTTTACTTACATGGATGAATTGTGTAATCCTGAAGTCAGGGCGTTTAGTGTGCTTGTCACCAGAATCATCGGGTACACTGTAGCCAACAGGTAAGTTTTACCCTTTGCCCTACCCTCCCATTTCTGCATAAGCAAAACCCCAGGGATTATTACTCTTGTAACAAGGCAGGAAAGTTTCTAGCCTCCTGAGTGATTTCTGAAGTTGACAAGGACCTGAAGTCTCCGATTCTACTTGTTGTCTCTGCCCTTTATAGGCAGAGACTTACTAAAATACTAAGCATTGTTTACGTCTCTCCCGGAGGAGTTGAGGAGTGGAAGCATGCCTCTGGGTGCTGGCCTCTCTGCGGGGCACGGCTGATTATCAAGCGTGAGCTGTGCGTTTGATTGTTTGACGGACCCAGGCGTCCTGATGCAGCATCCTCATAGGTTGCAGTTTCCCGTGAGGCTGGCTGAGTTACCTTCAGATGCACAGATTAGAATGTCTGCTCAGCTTCCTTCTCATTACTCTCTGTACTCCGAACCTGGTCGAAGACGATTGAAAGTGACCAAGAACCTTGCTAATGAGCTGACCCAAGAAAGCCCATGGCTTCAGAGCCATGGAAAAGTTTCGATACCCTCAGGTTCCCTGAGAGCATCCGCTTTCCGTCTGAGGGTTGTTCTGGCTCAGTATTGTGGGTGGGTGGATACGAAATGACGCTAATGTTCCATGTGTCTGCATGCAGCCATCCCTCCATCCATCCGTCTGATCTAATCTATCATCTCTCTGGCTTTTCACCTTATTAAACATTCTGTTACTATATAAAGATCTCAGTGAGAAATTTCCTCCTCTGTGGAGAGAGCTTTACCTTTCAGCTAGTGTTGCTCGAAGATTGCCACTTCTGGGCAAAAGGCTGTGCTCTGCTCAACAAATCCAGTGCTTGAACTGTTGAATACTGTGAGTACAGGGCTTTGGCTTCTTTTCTGTACATTGTGTTTCTCTTCAAAACACTCAGAGCCATCTGTGTCTCCATATTCATTTGTGTACCTAATAGTGGCAGGGAACAAGTGCGTTCCATTTTTGTATCGTGGTGGTTGGTTACAGTAGTATGATTTCGGGGATAGAATGGATCCTTTTAAGGCACCTCCAGCCTAAGGTCCGGGTAGCTGATTCTTTCATTTGCTCCGTAACGTTCTCAGTGGGGAGGAAGGGCTGAGAGCACGGAGGCTGGTTTCAGGAGGAGTTGGGTTTGATCTTAGGAAGGGCGCTTTGCCACTCTGGGACGCCTTCATCTGTGCGGTGGAGCTGGGAGTGGCCCTTCTTTGCTCTTGAGGGTGTGTGTGATTGTTACCTCCCAAGCAGCGGCCACAGCGGTGGGCTGCCGTGACGGGAGCCGCGTGCTGCCTCCTGACTCAGGAGCTGCCACACACCCAGTGCCTTCCTGTGGCAGTCGTCGCTGTCCTCCTCAGCTCAGAAAACCCGCTCCTGTTCAGGCTCCTGTTCAGGCAGCTGCAGGCCGAGGGAGGTGGGCCCTTCGTAAGTGAGCATTCCCTCGCCTGCCACAGGACCGGTGGGAGGGCGGTGTGCACCCACTGCGGGCCACTGGCACATCGCAGGAGACTGCTGGAGACCCATGGGGTCTGCTCCCTGAGGGCAGAGGGAAGGAGGAGCCACTCCTCTCTTCTCCCCCTGGGAGTGGGTCATGGGTGGGGGG
Organism: Microcebus murinus; assembly: GCF_040939455.1. NCBI lineage: Eukaryota > Metazoa > Chordata > Mammalia > Primates > Cheirogaleidae > Microcebus > Microcebus murinus. Next base: position 2,373,976 of record NC_134119.1, read on the forward strand.
GCACTCGAAGCTGTGCCAACGCAGGGCAGCAAGTCCAGGACTAACCATCCACACAGGAGAGGGCAGCAGAGGAGGAGAGGAGGAGCCTGGGTCCTCAATGGGCCACTGCATCATGCCTAAGGCTCTCTCCCACCAAACTCCTTGTGATGGGAGATAATTACATGCCTTTGTGTTTCATGCACTCTTAGCTGTGATTGTGTTTCTTGCAGCTGAATCTCCCCTAATAGAATCACACACTCAAGCTTTGTTCTCTAACCAGGCAGCCCTTTCTTCTTGGTAGTATCTCCTGCATGCCCTGGACGCACTTCTGTGCTCACAGCCAGATAGATGTGGCTGAGACCCCTTCAGAGCTGGCCCGTTTCCATCCACAACCAGGATCCAAGAGGGCAAAAGAGGGAGCCCAGATGGGAGAGCAAAGTAAGAAAACTCGGCTTTCCTGCTTCCAGGGGAAATTCTTTTTCCCTGTTGAGCTGTCTGCATTTTTAAAATTTTTGCCTGGGTTCTTAGTGAAGTTCTTACTTGGGAAACTGCCTAGAAACTTCAGTGAAAAACTTATCCCTGAAAACTTCATTCATTAGAAAAATGTAATTAATAATTAGGCTTATATATGCTAATAATTAAACTCTGGTTAAAATAAAGTTTCTGAGACTCGGGGGAAAGAGTTAATTTTTGTTTGCCTGGAAAGCCTGGGTGCATCTTGTCCATTCTAAAGAACAGGGCTCAAAGGTAACTCACCTGGGGAGCACTGCATTGGGGTGCCTAGCAAATGTTTGATGAATTAATAAATAACAAGGTAGATAACATTTTCAAAATCTAGGAAGCAATGAATACAACAAGGAACCAGCCATGGGGTTTCCCAGCTTGGTCCTAGGGGAGGTACTGGGGCTTTCAGGGTGACTCTTCCAACAGCCGCCCATTGCCCTGGCACGGGAAGGCCTGGCGCCCATCCGGGGACAGCTGGCGTGGAGTCGGGCTGAGGAGAGTCCGCAGGGTCCTGGAGAGGACCAGGGGGGGGGCTACAGCCAGTCGATCCTGATTCTCTCTGAGAGCGTTGAAGAGTTACAGTGAAATTGATAAGGAGGCAGCTAAGATTGTACCGTAACAACAGTAGCTCCCAGAGTACACCCCAGGGGCCTCTAGGGGACCCCTCATCTTTGTTGAGGGGTCCTCAAAGTCAAAACTGCTCTTGCAGTCACACTGAAGCACTGTTTGCCTTTTCCGCTGGGTTGCCACTTGTGCTGCTGGGACAGAGGCAGGCCCCGGTGAAACCGTGTTCGTCATCGCCACGCACGTCAGGGAAAGAAAACAATGCTGATTTCACTTAAGGGTCTACTTGTGGGAGACGTAAAAAGTATCAGTTTCATTAATTCTTGAGCTTCGAGTGCTCCATTAAAGACATTTTTTGTGACGACGAGAGAAACAGGCTAAAGCTCACCTGCTGCTTCCGAGGCCTGGCGGGGCCAGGGGACGCTCTGTGCGCTTGTGCGAGTTGGGAGCCGAACTGTCCTCTTTTCAAGAAGCAGCATTTTTACTTGACAGGGTGACTGGCACACAAACCGTGGTTATTCAGAGTTGGGTGTTTTGCAGATATCTTCCCCAAAATGGATTAGGTCAAATCTCCTGTGCGGAAGTATTCCAAATAACGTGCGTAGGTACCCCGGCTTCACGCGGGAGGAACCTCATCCCCCAGCCTTTCAGTGCCAGGGAGCTGCGCATACAAAGGTCTTCCCGAAGACCACAGCATGGACAGGGTGGAAGAAACGAGTCAGCTTGCAGGGGGAGAGCTGACGAAAGCTCCTTCAGGCAGGGGATCAAGGTCAACATCGGCTTCTGATACTACTAATATGTACCCTGGATAAGAGGTGACGAAGGTGGAACTTGGCCTGTGTGGTCTTCCTCCCCCAAACCCATAACCCTGGTCTAACCAAGAGAAAAATAGTCAGATAGATCCCAGCTGCAGGACTCTCTGCCCCGTCCCTGGCTAGCACGCCTCAGCACCGTCACAGCCGTCAAAAACAGGGAAAGTCTGAGAAACCGTCACAACCAAGAGAAGCTTAAGGAGACATGACAGCTGAATGCAGAGTGGTGTCTGGGTGGCAATCCTGGACAGGAAAAGGACATCAGATAAAAGCAGAGGACATCTGGGTGAAGTATGGACTCAGATGAACAGTGTCTCAGTATCAGTTCCTTCATTGTAGCAAATGCGCCCGCTAGTGCAAGACGTTAATAACAGCAACGCTAGGTGTGGGGTGCACAGGGACCCTCCGAACTCTCGTCACAACTTTTCTGTAATGTTAAAAACTCTGCTAAAATAAAAAGTTTATTTAAAAATATAGACTAAGTGAGCCTGTTACTTCAAAGAAAGTAACTGTTGGTATTTGTTGCCGACGATAAAATTTGAGCTTTTAAGTTCAAATTAGAATTTTGGAAAACTTGTATCTACACTCGTAGGCTTGGCAGCCTCCTTAAAACGTAAAGACTTTCCTAATGAGATATGGTGAAAATATTAGATATTATTATTAGATACTATTAGATATTAGAAAATACTATTTTTAAAATACTTTAAAATGTAAAAGCGGCATAACATAGCAAACGTTTGTTTCCCAGTTGACCAACACGATGTTACCAAATCATACATGAGTGAAAGATTTCCTTAAAGTCCAAGATAGGCCAGTGGATTTGGATTTAGTGGAGTATGAAAAGTTCATGGATGCCACTTCAGACTCACATAGCATCTAACCTATAAAAATCAGCCACTGTTAAGTTTTGGCATAGTATCATAAAAGAATATTACGATGAATTGATCTGAAAGATCTGAGAAGACTTTTAACATCTCCTTTTTCTAACTACATATCTGCATGAGGCTGCATTTTTTTCATATATTCTCACCAAAGTGATGTATCAGGACAAACCGAATGTACAGGCAGATGCGAGAGCAAAGCATTCTCGGATGGTTAGATGTCTCCAGTGAAGCTGTGTTCCCCTCTCTCTTCAGAGTAAATTTTCAGGAGGGATTTAGGATCTGTTCACACCTCCTTCATAATAACTTCCATTCTACTGGAATGGCCTATGTAGGGGTCTGTCTTTAATTCAGTGAGATGACTGGTGTTTCTGGCTCTGGAATAGGACAGCTAGAATGAGATTTTGAGATACCCAGTTATGAACTCTGTGTCACTATTTGAGTTACTTAAACTTTCTAAGCCTCAGTTTCCTTATTTGTAAAGAGCAGATGGTGATAGGGCTGACCACAAAGTCCTATGCCAAGTTTTGTGTGCAATAAAGCCTATGAATACATATGTATACACACAGACATATGTACTACATGTACAGTATAGTCATATACACGCATATTTATTTGATGTACATATTAATATATTATGTGTTTATGTACACATATTTATATGATTTTTGCATGTGTTTCTGAAAAGTCAAATGTAGCATAAAAGTGACCCCATTGTAAAATGTCTAGACTATTAAAGACTTTTCTTAAAAATTCTAATGAATTTATTCTATAAACCTGTATTTGTATTAATATAAAAATGATATTTTAAGACCTTAACAATTAAATAAGCTTTTTTCTCCCTCAGTCACAGGATTAAAATCGAGCATAGGCCCTGTTCTCGGGGCGACCCTGAGTACAACCTGGCCCAAGCCAAGCGCCTCTGTGGACCCTCCCAAGATGCATGAGATAATGACCATTTTATAAATTCCCGTTTAATTAGATTTCGTACAGTTGAAAACATGGAGCCTGGGAGATCTGACTCTGGAAACACTATGGATTTTCCGTCTGGAACAAATGCATGTTGAGAGAAAATAGGTTAAAATATAGTCATGGCTAAAACCGCCCTAAGAGAGGTATTGATTATTGTTTGATACATCAAATAATAACAAAATAGTCAGAAATCTCAGGATTTCCAAGAATTAAACTGATGATGGAAATGAGCACCTCTGGGCATCTGAGCCCCTGCGGGACGAGCGCCAGTGAGCTCACGGCGCAGCAGAAGCGCCCGTCTTGCTGGAGACACGTGTTCTCGTCTGTGGAAGGGCACAGCTGGCCCTTTGACCTCTCGGAGGTGGGGACATTGGCTGTGACCCAGAGTATCTCGCCCCCTTGCACATTCGTGCATCCACTTCATCAGCAATGGCTGGGCCCCTTCTGTGTGCATCAGACACGTGGGCATCCCAGGAGCTGGGCATGTGGGGGCAAACGTGAGATGCAGCCGCTGTCTTCACAGGTCTTAAGCAAGGTAATAAAGAAATAAGCAAGTGCACAAGTTTATTTCAGAGAGTTATAAGTGCTGAGAATCCAACAAACCCAGGTGATTACCACATCGGAGAGTGACTCTGGGGCCAACAGCAGGCAGGATGACCAGGGAGGACTGCTCTCAGTAAATGATGTTTAAACGGGGTCCAGCCCTAGTAAGGGAAAGGGTGTCTCCTTTCAGAAAGACAAGACAGCAAGTGCAAGTGTTCTGGGGCACTAAGGACATGGTGTATTGGAGAAAGTTCTGTAAGTCTGACTGAGGCAGAGGGATAAGGAGGGAGAGTGGCAGGAGGGGAGGCCAAACGAGACCATCAGGGCCACTCTGCACAGGGCTGGGCACACCGCCACAGTTAGTGTGGGCTTTATTTTAAGAATGTGCATCTGTTTCTCTGAGACATTTTTATCAATTAGCCTGAGCTCTAACCTCTAAAGTTGCACAGAACTGTCCTCTTCTATGTTATAGCACTTCAAGTAAATGAACTCGAGTCCCTGTCACCAAGTTGGTTTCCTATAGGTGTATCACTCTCAGACCTTGCAATGTTTCCTGCTGGTGTTTGAGCTGCTCATTACGCCAGTTTGCCCTTTCCATCTGGGGACCCTGCACAGGTAACCATGACCACCCTTCCATTACTTGAGCCAAAAGGAGCTCTCAGGTATGTGCCCACCCTCCCCCACCTCCTCAGCCATCATCAAACCCTCGGACCCGTCATGCATCAAGTGCCTCTATTAATCTGAACTCTCCTGAAACTTGCGTTCGAAGGGTCAGGCCTGCACGTACAGGTGGAGGCTGCAGAGAGTGCTGAGCACCCTGGGCTTTGCTCGTGCCGGATTTCTAGGTTTTCACCCTTTGTAATGATACTCAATGCAAAAAGAGCAAAACCTGAAAAATTGCTGCAATAAAAGAAACGGTGAAGGAAAATGCTATGTGTGTGCGAGTCTGATTTAGTGCCCTTTTCCATCTGGGGAGGATTCAGGTAAGATCCTACTTTATCCAAACTAGGTCAATCTTTGCTTTGCTCTTTCTTGCCTGACCAGCCGCTGGCTCGCTGGTGGTTTCCCCACCGTCTGTACTGAGACATCTGTCCCGGTGTAATTACAAAGATAAAGCTCGGTGAGCGATGCAGGGGGAGAAGACATTGGAAATAGCTGCAGTGCTCATGGGCTGCTCTCACCACTCAGCGCCAAGGGCCTGATTGAACGGAAGGCGTAGAATGAGGTCCTGGGAAACCTGTCTGGAGCATTTTTGTTAGTGATGTCCAGCATGTCCTTTTTTCCCATACAGGTGATGTTATTTACATGATATAAAATGAATCTGTACTCACTGTGAGGACCTGCATTAGCACAGGAGTGGTGGAGCATCTTGCCTGGAAGACAAAAGCTCTAGGTAACGTTCGCCTCCTACTGGCTGACTAGTCATCAGTCCAACCATTAGTCTGTCCATCAACCTATCCGTCCATTCATCTATTGATCCATTTACCCACCCACCCACCTGTCCATTCATCATCCATCCATCTGTCCATCATCTATCCATTTGCCCATGCATCTATCCAAACACGCACTCATCTACCCACCCATCTATTTGTCCATCCATCCATCCATCCATCCATCCATCCATCCATCCATCCATCTACACAATCTACACATCTATGCAGCCCTCATCCGTCTATGCAGATATGTATGTGTGCATACAAGCATCCATCCACCCAAACATGTATGCATTCATTCATCCATCCATGTATCCTCTCCTCTATCTGTCCATCCACCCTAATATCCATACATCCTTCCTTTTCTCCCTCTCTCCCTTCTTTCCTTCCCTCCTTCCTTCCCTCCATCCAACACCCATGCTTAGTGTATAGCTCAGGCATGTTCTGGGCATTTTGAAGTCAGTGATGAATTCAACTGTTAAAATCCCTCCTTTATGGAGCTGTCATTCTAGTTGGAGGAGGCAAACAATATGCAAGTAAATAGCAAAGTGATTTCAGGAAGTGACTGATGTGACATGGTGAGCACTGGAGAGAGGGCCTCTTTGACCAGGTGCAGTGGCAACTGAGACCTGAGTCATGGCCTGGAGTCAGTCACAGGGTGCCCGAGGGAAGCCTGCCCGGGAGATGCACCAGGGAGAGCCAAGGCCTGCTCAGGAAGGATCGAGGCTCCTCTGAGGAAGAGAGTCCAGTGAGCAAGGTCAGGGATGTGGGCGTGGTGGCCAGGCCTGCGGAAGGGGAGGGCAGAACACAGTGCTGGTCATGATGGCTCCAGCTCCACCAGTGGGGCCTGGGGTTAGAGCAGACCCAGAGGGCTTTGGTATGAAATTAATCAGAGCTGTCACTGACTGTGTTCTCAGTGTGGGCCTGGAGGGCACCGAGTATAGGACTCACATTTGGTGCATCATTCCAGCACAGTTAAGGGGAAAGTGCCACAGTCCACATTTCACAGAGAAGAACTCAAGGAAGTTAAGTGCCTGTCCAGTGTCCCGCAGCTGAAGACGAGAGAGTCGGTAGTCAAATCCAGGCCCTCCGGCTCCGAAGCCCAGGACCATAACCACGCCACTGAATTCCTGCCAGGGACGGGTCCCAGCGAAAGGTGATCCAGGGCCCCCCAGTGTCGGTTACGGGCTGTCTCATTAACCGCTTCTCACCAACATGCTGCAGCAATTATTCCTCCTGAACCCATCCGTGCGGGAGACACGAAGACCTTTGCATCGCGTCTCCATGGAAACCGCCGCCCCCCTCCCCCCCAGGTAGGATGTTTTCCGTGTGCTGCCCGGAAAGACAGTGATTCAGCAATATCAGCTGTTTACTTTAAAGACAAAGCTGTCATTTATTCGGAAGAAAAGAAAATCTAAAAAAGAAAAACAACAAAACTCCCCAAACCGACATATTCTGAGGCATCATACGAATCTGGCTTTCTGTTTCGTGCTTAGGACCCATTTTCATATTTGGAGGCAGCTCCATGGTAGAGTGACACACCTGAGCCCTGACTTCCAGGGAGAGCACGGCGCCAGAGTGACACACCTGGAATGCCGTCCCTGCTCCGGAGGGGACAAGGGGGGCAGGAGGCCCAGCCCGTGAGACTCCCCTCCTCTGGCCTGGAGGCTGACGGCCCTTCGCAGCCAGGAGGAGACAGAGCTCGTCCTGGGAGGGTGCCCAGGTGGTTAGTAGACACAGCGACAATCAGGAAATGGGACACAGGGACAATCATGAAATGATGAAATGACAGGATGATGAAAACGACAGGATTCAAAAGCGAGATTCAGAGAATCTGCTGCCTCTGCCTGGCGTGAGGGTCCTAGGTGATGGACGACAGAGAATTGGAGATCCAGAAGCGCTCTAGTGAGGGGCTCCTCCAGCAGTCTCCAAACTGCGTTCCGAGGTACCCCGGGGTGCCTCAGAAACCTGCCGCCAGCATCTTGGGAAGCCTGGGCAGCTCGAGTTCCAAATCTTGACTAAAATCAGACCTGCTGGCTTTAAAAGAAATATTTTTTTCCTTAAGATATAATTTAGAGACAGCAAAATCCAGTCGTTTTAGTATGCAGTTCTGTGAGTCTTGACAAACGTGTGCAGTCATGTAACCACCACTACAATCCAGATACAGATCCCTCTGCCCCAGCCCCTGCACCTGCTGGTCTGTTTTCCGTCCCCACCGCCTCGCCTTTCCCAGAATGACACTAAGATGGGCTCTTGCAGTGTGGGGTGGTCGGACCTGGCCATCCTGTTGGATCAGGAGTTCTTTCCTTTCACTGCCAGATTTTACCACGGGCCACCAGTCCGTCCATCAGTCCCCCAGTCAGGAGACGTGGGGGTTTTTGCCAGTTTGGGGTGGTTTTCAACGCAGCTGCCATGCATATTTGCATGCAGGATCTTACAGGAACGAAGAGTTTCGTTTTACCCTGGTGCAGCCCTAGGGCTGGTGTCGCGGGCTGCATGGTCAAGTCTGACTGTGCAAGAAACTCTCCCAGGGGCTGTGCCGTGACTGTCACCCACCCCGTCCGTCCGTAGTGAACGACGGCTCCCGTTCTTCCAAATTCTCGCCAGCACTTGATGTTGCCAGTTCTTTCTGTGTTTTTTTAATTCACCCATGCTAATAGGTTGTGGTGGTGCCTCACTGTGGTTTTAATTTGTGCTTCCCTAGTAAGTAATGGCGTGGGGCGTCTTTATGTGCTTATTTTTCATTTGTGGATATTCTCTGCTGAAGAGTCTGTTCAGACATCCGTTTTGCTGCTTTTATTTGTTTACATGCTGAAGTGCCTCCTAAGGTTTTACTAAGGGAAAAGGACAGTGTAAGAAAAGTGCCACAGCCTAATAAAATAGACTCCGCTGCAGGCAGAAATGTGGTCTTCCTACACTGCGTCTGGTGTTTCCTCCAAGTTCCAGAAGCAGGGCTGAGTCCCGTTCGTTTTAGGACAATTGGCAGTGCTGTGGCTGGTGCCTCCCAAACTAAAGGCCCTGGCAATGCTCACTTTCAGCTCCGGTCCCCAGATTGCACTTGAGAGTCAGCAGTCGGGAAGAGATCGCTGCTGTTTGTGCGTGATCATACCAATGCATTGCATATTAAGTTACACATAATGAAAAGCTGATGTTAGTTCATTAATTAATGCCTGTTGAAAAAAGATAAAATGTAGCCCCTGCCAATTGGGTCCTGTATTTGGTTTGGAAAACCAAAATCAAAGCATTGAAAGAGAAAATTAAACCCTGACAAATGGGCGCCAATAGGAAGTGTGAGCAGGAGACGGAGTTCTGTGGAGGTTTTGGGGTCATCCAGGCTTGAACTGGGAATGTGAAGGTGAATGGGAGTGAGGCCCGTGGAGGGGCAGTGAAAGGTAACCCAGGCCAGGAGGGACGGTCTGAGCAATGGGTCACTGGGGTGTGGGGTGGGAGACCAGGCTGGCAGGGGCAGTGGCTGACGCAGATAGCAGCATGGTGGTGGGCTGGCAGGAGCCAGGGAGGACCGTGACATAGGACCTGTCTCGTGAAGCAGGAAGCAAGTCGTGTACTGACCAGGGTCTAAACTGTTTAAAACCTGCACCTGTTTTGGCAGCAGACTGGCTGAGATCACTGGGGTCAGCCTGGCCAACGCACCTGCTAGATGAAGTGTTTCCAGGCAGGTTTTGCAAATAGGCAGACATCACTCCAGCCGGACAGTTCTAGCATTTCATCAGACAAATCTTTGAGATGTTCACCAAGAAAAAACCAAAAATCCACAGGCTTATCCAATGAAGAGGATCAACACAGGACTCATTTTAATCGACATACTTACTATAGAATTTCCCTTAATCACATGCCTTAGGAACCGTGCACCAGTGTGTCTGCAGTGAAATCATTTTTGCTTTAGATTTCTGACCATTTCTCAAGTCCCTCAAATATCTCCTACTTAGTTTCTTCTATTGAACAAACAATCCATATGTGCATTGATTAGATTGCAACAGAAATAGAGCTGCTTTTCAGCGTGTCTTGGAAACAAAATCTATTTGTCAAGACTAAATCCGTGGTGGTCTGTGCAGAGACCAAGTCTCCAGGAGACCCACCGTGTGGGATGGCACGGACAATTCCAGGGCTGGGTTTTTATCTCTTAAAGCCAACATGTTGTCTATAGTTTCCCAGGCTGTGCAATTGAGAAACTTGTAACAACAGGGCCACGAGTGAAAAGCAAAACATTGGCCTCTTGCTCTGAGCTCCACTGGTGCAATGTATGGAAGCCCCGTCCCCTGTCCTGGGGTCCGCGCTGTCCTGCAGGTCTCACTGTGCAGTCACAGCGACAATTGCCCTCTGCCTCCATGGCTCCTGTGTGCTGTCAGTCCCGGCCTCTGTTCAGACACCTGGCTGCCGCTCTGATGCTGCCCTGAAAGCTTTTCTGGGGGGGTCTGTAGAGGCGTAAGGCAGGGACATTCCCAGATGGCTTCAGTGACGCTGGATAACAAGGGTAATCCTGTCATTGCATAATTCACCTGTGTTCCAGAAGTTCAAAAGCTGAGACACACATGAGAAAAGGAGGATGCAGGTGCTGGGGGTGTGTCTCAAACTTGTCCTCAGCAAACTACCCAGCCTTCCCACTTGCACAGGAACCTCCCATTGGTTGAAGAGTCACCACGCATGTGGCGTTCTCCATTTTTGCAGAGGCCACTTCAGAGATTCCCTGTGTCCACCCTTACAGGGTGGCCTTCGTCTAAGGAGTGAGTCTCCTAACCAGCCCTCTGATCTGCTGAGGTTGGCTTTGAGAGGTCCTATTTTTACCTCGTTTGACTCCACATCTCCTCCAATAACTCAGGTATTTCTAAAACACTTTTCCACTGGCACCTTAGACCAGGGGCTGGCAAACCAAGGTCCTCAGGCCACATCCACCCAACACCTGTCTGTGTCGATAAAGTTTTATTGGCGTATGTGCCTGCCTGTCTGTTTATATTTGTGGCTGTGTGGCAGAGTTGTGTAGCTATGGCAGAAACATCTGGCCAGAAGATCCTAAAATGCTTATCATCTGGCCCTTTGCAGGAAAAGTTTGCCAACTCTGATTTAGACAGTGGCGGTGAGCCTCCTCACAAAGACGGATTTCAATTGCCCTCCCCTCTGTGGCCTCATCTGTGCTTAGTGACGTGTCGGGGGAGGGTCACTTTGCAGGGTCTCTGAGAATAAGCAGGGGTTTGGCTTCTCCCCAAGATGCCTCTGGACCCTGGTTCACTTGGGTTCCAAATGTACCCCAGCGATCTCTCTGGATGCCCACATCAACTCGGTAGAGGCGATGGCCATGGACCTTTGGCAGGTTTCTGGAAGTTTAAAGGAGCTTAGGAAGAGCCAGAGACCTCCTGGCCCTCTTATGTCCCCTCTCAAGACAACCCCCTTGGCTCCTGGCTTTCTCTTTATTTGAATCCTTGTGAGAGTCATAATTGTGTGAAATTGCATGGAATGTGCAGTGCATTTGATTAGCTCTGCCTGCAGCTATCAATAGGTACAGCATATATGTGTGTACAGAGAGTTTGAATTTAATGATTTTTGCAGTTGAGCTGGCCATTGCTGGAGGGAAGGTACGATCACCAAGGAGCGGGTGGGCAGCAATTTGCCGGGCAGCCAACTTCTGCCCCATCTCATTCTGGTGCTTGGTGATCTGGCAGCTACATGTAGCAATGTTTAATTGGGAAAGAAAGGGGAGGTTCTGAGCAGCTCAGTTCCATTCCAAAAGTATCCTTATTTTTATTCATTCTGGCTGCTTCTTTCCCTCTGTCCCCTTGAGGTAAGTGAAGGGCTCACTGACAGGGAAGTTGCATAGACCACTCCGGTGCAGACAGTGCCTCGGTCTGAAACCCAGCGTCCAAGTGGGTTCGTGCCCTGCAAAGCCAGGCTGGCACATCTGGGCTGGCTTAATCATCGAACATGGAAGTCGCTTGGGGCGCAGGTCAAAGGTGCTTATCACAGGACCCTGTGCCTCAGTGGGGCTGGGGTATGGCCCAGAACCTGCAATTTGTTGGGCATCTTTAGGGCGTTCTTAGGATTAGACAGGTTTGGGGAACAGGTGAATAATAGTACCAGCCGACGTATTTCCTATGCTTGCCTTGCTAATCTGCACATTGGGTAGGGGGCTAGCACCCCCATTTCAGAGGGGAGGAAATGGGGGCTTCATGGAGGGTCACTTGTCTGGGTACCCTGACTGGGATGGACGTGGAGGAAGGTTGAGACAGGTGCAGTCTAAGGAGTGTCCTGTCACCTACACCGGTGTCTGTGTCCACATCACTGTCTATGTTTGTCTTCATACTGTTTTGCATCCATGTCCATAGCACACCATGCCATGTCTACGTCCATGTCCCTGTCACGTGCACACCCATGTCATATGCACATCTTATCTGTATCCACATCTATCCCTGTCTACTCAGAATTGAGCACCTACGTGCCAGGCACTAGGACCTGACTTGCAGGTTGGACAGGTTCCTGACTTTATGGCTCTTGCCAACCACTTGGCAGCCAGACCTTCATGGTCCAGACCAGTGTCTGGTCACAGTCCTCTTTTGTGCCACCAAGGAGCAGCACACGTGAGGTCTGCTCTGGCCTGCAGGGCTCATCGGAGAAGCGTTCTGGAGAGGAGACATGTGGGTGGTATGGGTGGGGGTGGGCCCTGGTGCAGGTGCAGGGGACAGGCCCCTAGGAAGGTCATCCCGAAGGCCTGTGGCTGCGCATCGCTCTGTGGGCTTGGAGCCAGACTGGCGGGAGACGGGGGAGGAGCCGCTCGCCTGGCAGGGAGAGGGCTGCGCGCTGAGCAGGGGCCGGAGCAGAGAAGAAACGGGCGGCCTGCAGCGTGCCGGTTCATCTGCAGGGCGGAAAACACCTACGGGATATTTATTTTCCCGAAGCATCCAAGCTTCTCGACCTGCAAAGCCAGTCTACGGTCCCTCATCCTTCCTGGCTCACGGTCTCTGTGAATTTAAACACACTATCCCTTATCTCATCACATCGTACCGTTCAGAATTTCAAGACCCTGATGAGACCAGGATGGGTAACTTGATGCGAGGGAAGGAAACCTTTCCCATCGCCCGGGATTATCAGATGAAGCTGTGCTGGACATGGAGCCAGTCAGTCGATTTTCAATTAAGAAAAGTCTATCAATTGACACTTTCAGCCTACAGAGCGTATGTAATTCAGGGGCTGTGTTTTAATCTGTAAATTAAAGGACGAGGAGGCCCTTAGATGGCACGCACACCCTTGCCCGGGGACAGCCCTGTCCCCTGCAGATCCCCACGGCTGTCCTCGGGACTCTCACACAGCACCTGCCACTGCAGCTCGAGTCACGAGACGTCCTCGGAGAACTTGAGCCCCGTGGAAGCATGCTCGGGACGTGATGGATGGAGAATGAGTGAGCCGCCTCCCCCCAAGCGACATGCCCTTCTTCGCTCCTCTTTTTCTTTAAAGACTTTTCTTCTCTCATCGCACATTTGCAGAGGCTTCCGCTTTGCAGTCGACACTAAAATTGTCTGAGAAATTATTTTTGCCATCACGATGAATGTAAAAGTGGATTTATATTGAACTTCTGGACATGGCTAAAAAGGCTTCTTGTCCTAGAAATGTGGATCATTTGGAGACGTGACGTTCACACAGTGAGGAAGTCAGCCTCTCGGCGTGAAAGCCCCAGAGACCTGCCCTGGGGTCTCCGTGGCAGGAGTGGTCTCTGTCTGGGCCCCTGGTCACTGGTGTACCGCCTCCTTCCCTGCGGCTCTGGGGAGCTTACTGATAGAATTGAACACCTACTGTGGTCCCTGGCTGCCCCTCTGTCTGAGCAGACATGATAGTGCTGGCCAGAGGTGGCTGGGTGCCACTGAGCAGGAGATCCCCTTCCAGGTCCCCTCACACGGGGCGGGCTCCAGGTCTCCCGGCAGCAATGCGGGCCAGCTGCCATGTGGACATGTGGACACCGGGCCATTCCGCCAGGGACTCACCTGGATTCACAGGGGAAGCGGCTTCTAGGTCATCCAAGCAGGTCTTCAGTGCCGTCTAAGTTGGGCTCTTCCAGAAACAGACTGAGATGAGGACTCAAGGGCAGGTGACCGTGTGGGAGGTGGTCCCAGGAGCAGCGGGGCCTGTGGAGGTGACGCAGGGAGGGGCTAAGCCCACACAGGTGGGTCAGGGAGCAGGACTTCGCTGCACTGAGGACTCTGGAATCACCCAGGGGTGTGTCTCACAGAGGGGCGAGATTGAGGGACGTTTGTCTACCAGCAGGGGCTTCGGGCTGCCCAGGGGCACCGAGTTTGGCAGGCTCAGAACCTGGGCCAAGAAGTGGGTGGAACCAGCATCCCTACTCCCATCCTGTCTGGTCTCTCCAGCCATGCCTCCCTTGGGGCACCTCACAGACCCACCCCCTTGTCGACACTGCTGTTTTAGGGGTACATGGTCCTAGATGCTCTCAGTCACCCAGTCCTTTCTCAGGGTGACCTTGTTGGCCCCAAGGCTGGCCGACGGCCTCTGCAGAGTTCTGTGAGCACACTGTGATCAAAACTGCCATGCTCAGGCACTTGCTTTCTTTTGTCTTCCCCTAGGAATGTTACAGGGACAATCTATTTTCTTAATATTTTTCCTTTTTATGAGAGATATCCCCTTTGGATAGTTAAATCTTGTTTGCGAGGTACCGCCAGCCTGAACATATTGATAACTGTCTATGCTATCCCCGTGCAGTGTGACTGGGCCACACTCGTCAAACGTCTGCTCCACCGCACTCAGAACAAGCTGAGACAGTGTGCCGGGACCCCTCTGGCAGAAGAGAAGCTGGAGTCCACGGACACAGGGGGATCTAGCGCTATGCGGGGGGGGGGGGGGGACAGCACTCGGGGTGACAGGCGATGTGAACATGGACTCTCCACGGTGCAAAGCCCGTGAGCTCTGCGTACTCAACCTTGGGGCAGGAGTTAGCCCAAGGCTTCATGTGCTGTGTGTCCCGGAGCCGGGATTACAAGCAAAGGCAGGCCACGTTAGAGCACCGAGAACAAGGAGAAGCCACGGAGCTGACTATTCAAACACATCGGATTTGTGTGGGGTCCTTCCTTCCAGCCCTTCCTTCACTACTGTTGGGGACATTTGCAGACCACCTCCCAGGTGCCCGTGCCCAGCCAGGCGCTGGCTACGTACTGATGAGTGGAACGAATGTGGTCTCTGCCCTCGTGGAGCCCAGACAGGGTGGAGGGAGACGCCATGAACAGTCAGCAAACAGCTGCCATGAAGCTCCACATTTGGGGGGAAGTCTGAAGGGGCAGGGTGTGGGCACAGCGAGGAGACAGGCTGCCAGGTCAGTGGGCAGGGAAGGCCTTCCTGAGTCAGCAGGTGTCTCTGCAGGGTGCGTGGGGAGGAGCCTGTGAGGTGAAGAGCATCCTCGTGGCTGGCCAGCATGTGCAAAGGTCCTGAGGTAGGGAGAGGGTGGATTATATGTTGGGGGGTGTCTGGGGTGTGTGGGGTCCAATCCTGGAGCCAGCAGCCCATGAGAGAGAGTCAGCAGCATTTAAAAGTCAACATGAAGAAAATGATTTTTTTTTTAGTTTATTTTACTGTATTGTTTTATTGTGACCTAAGAAAAGAGACAATAAATAGCTCATAATCCCATCATCCTGGGTGTCACAGTGGCAAAATTAAACAGGAAATTTCTAGCCAGAAAAGACAAGTGCAGAGGCAAAGGTCTCTCCTTGCCTGAGACCCTCCCCCTAGACAACACCCTCACCAGGAGTGGGGCTTTTTGTTTCTTAGTCACGCCTAGAAAGATGTGTTAGTCTATGCTATCTACGTACCTAACCCTTCTTCCATCTATTCCAGGTGTTCCTTCTACACCCTGATTGGGAACCTTGCCTGGGATCCCCTCATGCCTCCTGGCTCCCCGCCCCACCCGTGCCACAAAGTGCTTACTTCTCTGTCCCTTCCTGGCAGGCTCTCTGGTGCTGTTCAGTGTGTTGCCACCATAGATAATGCTGTCGGGGACTCCCCTTGTGCACTGTTGCCAGAGTAACGTCCCCGCAAGGGGTCATCGGCTGGAAGGATTTGTGTGGACCCGAGTCGTAAAGGCACCTGCGACAAGCCCCTCCCCAGCACAGCTGCATCGTGAGTGGTTTCCCTTCCTCGGGACCATGCCGGGGTCAGTTATCCCACTGGGGGCAGTGGCCTCCGGGATTTGTAGGATGGTGCACCTGGGTAGGTTTGAAGACCACACTTGAATTTAGACTCATCCACTTAGTAGTCTCGTGACCTTGGACAAGCTACATCACCGTCTCAACAGCAGATCATCTGCACAAAGGGTGAAATTAAAGTAAAAATGAAGGGTGATTGGCAGGTACGGCCCTTTGTGAAAATATAGTAACAGGATGATGGCAATAAGGGTGCAGAGGCAGATGGTGACGCTAGAGGGGAAGGGGGAGGTGGGGGAGGGAGGAGGGGGAGAGGAAGAGGAGGGGAGGGGAGGAGAGGAAGGAGAGGAGGGAAGGGGAGGACAGAGCAGAGGAAGGGATGATGTAGTGGCATGGTTTGCTCACTCAGATGCTCACCAAGACACCAGGAATTAGCTGTCTGTCTCTGGCCTCATTAGAGCTGTGTTCTTAACGATGAGTTGGGGCTGGGCCTGACGGGAGCAACAGGGAACACAACAGTATGAAAGTGCCCAGAGAGGAGGTTATCAGGGGACGGAGCGGCCCTGACGGACTCCTTGGCCTCCTCTGAAAGTCGGAGGTGGATGTGCCAGAGGACACCCTTTGGCTTCTTGGATAATTACCCAAATTTGTGTCTCTTTGCTTTAAGGTATTTTCTTTTCAGGGAGCTTAGGAGAGAACCAGGTGCCAAAGACATTTCTATCATTGCAAAGCTGATGTTTTATATAATTTTCAACAGCATTCTTTCCTCTGCGAGACCATGTCCATGGAGATTTGGCGGGGGCGGGGGGAGCAGGAATGCAGCAGACAGAGCCCACGGTTCCTGTTCCCTTCCTGCTGGGAAGGCTCCTCTAGAGCGTTGTCATCCTAGATTACATTTTTGCCTCTGCCCTTGTTATTGTGTATTCAAAATATCACACCGACACCCCCGATACATACTGTGTTTTCACATATGCAACTTGGCCGTCCCTGACAGTGAGGACACAGGGACTGGTGAGCCCCAGCAGATCATGAATTGCTGTTTTTGAGGGCTGTTTCTGAAAGCTGAATGGAACTTGGATTGGCACATGGGTGGGGGTACAGGAACGAAGGCCATACAGCAGGGAACCTGCACCCACGACTCAGAACATCCCTCCTGCATCTGCTGCCCCCTCCCTGCCCTTGATCACTCTGACGTGGGTGCCAGAACACCTCGATCTCATGTCCCCTTCGTGTCAACACTGAAGGATGCCCCGTTCCATCAGGAGGCTCATAATCCATGGTCCTTTTGGGGACAGGGACAAGAAGGAGAAGCTGATTAAAGGCAGAAAACCAAAGAAGTGCTGTGTCCACACAGCTGGTTTGCAGGCGGCTGTCCCTGGTGCTGCTGCAGAAAAAAGGGAGGAAGAGGAGGAGAAAAAGAAATAGGAAGAAGAGGAGGAGGAGGAGGAAGATGAGGAAGAGGAGGAAGAAGAAATGAGAAGAAGAGTAGGAGGAAGAAGAGGAAGAAGAAGAGAAGGAGGAAAAGGAAGAAGAGGAGGAGGAGGAAGATGAGAAAGAGGAGGAGGAGGAGGAAGATGAGAAAGAGGAGGAGGAGGAGGAAGATGAGAAAGAGGAGAAGGAGGAGGAAGAAGAAAGGAGGAGGAGAAGGAAAAGAAGCAAGCCCGGGGAGGAGGCAGCAAGAGGTTTGGTCATGGTTTACTCCTTCAGTGATGCTGGAATGTTTACCAGATCCACTGCCACTCACCAGATCCACTGCCATGGCGACCCCCAGCAGAACTGGACGTGGATGGACACAGCCGCACCCTCACAGCCTCTGGTGTCATCTCTTCTGGCAGGAGCATCTTCTTTGGGGTGCAGGGTGGTGTCTCATCCCCTGTCTGCTGTGTCTTGCACAGACCTGCTGCTCCAATAAGCAGGTGTGGGTTGTAGTCGCAAGATGTAGTGGCTAATGTGTAGACCTCAGACCTGGGACCATTGCTCTCATGAAAATAACCACTTATTTACCCTTATGGAGGAGGAATCCCCATGACCCCTGGCGCAAGACAAGGACACCTGACATTGAGTGGCTCACCCGAGGGCGCAGCTAGCGAATGGCAAGGCTGGGGTTAGGACAGTGCTGGGGGCTGTGTGTAGTCACCAGGCTGTACTACAACTGCAGAAAGAGATGTGTTCCTAGAACAGCATCACTCTCTTAAGAGAAGCAAAAACAAGAAAAAGCATATCAACACATAAAACAAGTGGCATTTTCAGGCTCCTGAAAGGAGCCAGCTACTCACCGTCACCGAGTCCTGTCCTCTGAGGCTCAAATTCTGAGTCAGGCAACCCCCCCCCCCCAATAGAGCAAGTGGAGCATCTGGGAGGCAGCTGGGGTGGAAAGTCGGGGGCAGCAGAGAGGGGAGGACTCGAAGCTGAGCAGGCCTGGGGAGCGCCCACTGCTGCAGAGGTGGACCTGGTGGGGTGGCTACTGGATGAATTCAGCCACTTCCTGCCTCAGGCTTGAGGAGGAGCTCAGCCTCCCCCCAAGTAACCCTTCTCCCTCTGGCTCCATCCCACAGCCACCCTCACCTGCTTCCTGTTCACTCTCTCTCTGCACCCAGGGGCCTGCCCTGGCCGCTCCCCACGGCTCTCAAGTTAGCAGGTGCCTCAGTGCGGCATTCCAGGTGTGCTAGGCCCTTTCCTCCCTCCACGGCTGCAGCCTCATGAACACCTGGACCCCCACACCGGGTCTGGCCAGAGCGTGTGTGGAGGCCAAGCCATGTGTTGCCCACTCTGGAAACACTCCTCCAGTGTGTCGTCAATCACCCACTCTCTGTTTCCCCAGCAAGCTAGGCAGCCCCAAGACTGGCATGGCCACTAAGGTCCCCAGTGCCCGGCATTGCTTGGGACACAGTGGGTGGGTGCTCAGGAAATGCCACTGAGAGTGAATGAATGAAGGGGGTGAGAGTGAATGAATGAAAGGGGACCGGAGCCCAGTGCCAGCTGGAACAACCAGTGTCATCGCCCCCTGTCCTCTGCAGGGACACACTTGTGGAGAAGGTTGAAATTCTGCTCTTTGCCTGCCTTTGAGATTTGGGGTGGGGGGGGACGAGATCCCCTTCTGTCTGCTCCAGCAGGTCCAGTCCTCACACAGAGCCCACGGTGTTGCTCGGCCACCCGTGGTGCTCTTGACACAGGGTGACCCAGATTCCACCTTCCCACCTTCGTATTTCTCACCTTCCCGAGGAGTCTGGTTTAATTATTCCAAGGTGGACCCAGGTGTGTCATTCATTTACTTTTAAACTCCCCAGTGATCCTAATGAGCTGAGGTGGTGTGTCCCTGCTGTGCAGGTGAACAGAGCTGGGAGGACACAGGAGCCTCCGCCTCTGGTTTCGCCAGTCTCCCCCCGCCGAACCCCCAACTCCATGCTGCATGCTCCTGCTCCTCCAGGGACCCATGGAAGACGGCAAGGAGTTGCTCTTTTTCCATCTCTCCTTTGGTCGTCTTCTTTTTATCCATCCAACGAAAATCGAACCAGAGCCTGGCATTTGCCTGGGGCCGCGCTGAGCATGGAGACTGTGGGGATGAGGGAGACAGCCCACCCTCTCCTGCGCCCGCGCCCCGCAGCCTCTCGCTGGCTGGCTGGAAACGCTTCCTGTCACCAGCAGTTCAGGGAGGTCACGCTCACCTGGGGCTTGCTGGGGAGTCACAGCCCTGCAGCCGCCCACTTCCCGCTGGCAACTCTGAGGGTGGCTTCAGTCGCATCACCTGCGCTGATGAGGATGTCCCCTTGGCTGAGAAACCCAGCCCGGGAGACCCCTGGCTTTTCAGTGTTTTACAACCTTCCTAATAAGAGGGAAATTTCAAGTGAACGTTGCCAGTAAATTCCCCGGCAGAGAGAACTCTCTGATTGTGCAGCAACCTCTCTTCCACCCCCTGGGAACGAGACAGATGGACCCACAACGTGGAAAATTTAAAATGGAACTGGATTTAGGAGCAATACGGTTCATTAGCAGAGGCAAGGTTTTTGAAGAGGCCCGAGGAAAGGGGCTGAACTCTCGTTTTCCTGACACCTTTAATTTGAGTGTTTGTAGGGACGTGCCCCTCTGAGCACTTACCCTTTTGACGCCAAGAAAGTGTTCAAGGTTACGTCACACACGGCTGCTGACTCTCGCCTCCAGCTTTCAAACTCAAACCCATAAGGTCACAATAGAGTGATAACGCAGTCCAGTTAAGGGAACAAGAAAGAAAGAAGAGAAAGGGACACAAAATCTAGAGAGAATGAAATGTCGGCAAGTTCAATTTTGACACTGGGCTGCGGTAAAACAATTGAAGGATGTGGGCACTGTTTTATTATTTATGCAGCAGGCTAAAGTTATCTGTAAAGGAAATTGTGCGATAGACAGTAAATTAAGCAAAGCTGCCCTACAAGATTTGGATTAAATCTTACGTGGGCGTTAATATTTAATACATTGTCATAAATCACATTTTCACAAACTGCAGTGGAAGTTCAGGAAAGGCTTTGGACTATGTCACTTGATGATTATTATTTTTCTTCCACTAAAACCTTCCTTTAAAGAAAGCATGGAATCAGTTGCATTTTATTCTACAGCATAAAAAACAAAATCAAACCCCAGTGATCACTCATGTTGCTGGATTGAGTCCAATGCACAAAGGACAACTTAGATTCCTATGTTACCAGAGCAGCTCAAATTATATCCCATCAGAATCAAGTGCACACGCTCATTCCCTCTCCATTTATTTTGTAATTTTAGAGAAATTGGCTAGAAGGTTCATGATAGAATGTGATGTGGCATAGCAGGAAGGTCTGCACAACAGAGAACTCAAAGACCAGAATGGGAAATGGTTTAAAATCCTATGCACTTGACCGTATGCATAACTACCCCCAAGCTACCAGCTGACGCGGACACATTTTCAGCTGATCAAGTGTATACGGTGGTGTTGCTTCAGGCAGTACCAAAAATATGTATGAATTTAAACCTCATAATTCAGCTTTAAGTTCAGATTAATGAAGCTAAGTCTAGATGCATGAGCCAGAAAGGCACGAAGAAGGAAGATATTTGCACCACAGAATGGCCAACTTAGGGAGCTTATGGTTTAATGAGAGAGTCAAGATTAAATGGCACATCAAACGATTTGTGCAGGGACATCGGATCCCTTCCATTTAGGCTCACCCAGTGGCAGAGACTGACAAGCTCGGAGGTTATCTGAGATCAAAGTCAGCTTGGGAGACAAAAGCCTGTTTCCTGTTCACAAATGAGGATCGTTGGGTACCGAGACTTCCCGTGCCACATCCATTCCACAGAGGCTTGTGGGTGAGAGTCATGGCGGGGAGGGCGGCTGCTGGGGATGGCTCCAACTGAGCCTGGAAGAACGGTAGGTGGGTCTGGAGGGTGGGAGGGTGGCCGTGGTAGGACAACTGTGGGCATGGTCTCCAAGGGAAGAAGAAGAAAGGGAGGCAGTAGAGAAGTTTGGGCGTGCCAGGGATCATGCCACGCAGCCTGTCTGGGCACAAAGCTAGGCCTGGTGAGGGTGATGTGGGGTGCTCTGCAGAAGAGCCAAGACATGGTCAGGAGGTCAGGGGCTTCTGTGGGGCTGCTGAGCATGTCCTTCAGAGGAGGATGCTTGTCCAAGAGAAGAAAGCGCATCACTGAAGGATGCTGCTGGAGCATAGCCAGGGGGAGGGGAGGAGACAGCTGCAAGCTGCAGCCCAGGGACCTGGGAGCCCTGCCCCAGCCCTGCCCCAGCCCGCCTGTGCGGGCAGGGAAGGCTCAACAGTGAGGTCAGGAACAGGATGGAGATGGAACTTTGGATCATCCTCGAGAGTGGGATGATGACCTGGAAATTATCCCAGGTCCAGAGAGATACTGTCCTAAGGTGGGATCTCCTGGAGGCAGACCCTGAGATGAGGATTTGAGTGCAAGTAGGTTGTTTGGGAGACAATGGAAACACTGAAACTGTGCACGCATGTTTAGCATAATATAGATGTGAGTGGTTACCTATAGAAATGTTTAAGATAGGTGCATACATACAGGCTCATACAGGCGTACACACACAGGCTAGTACAGGTGCACACACACAGGCTCATACAGGTGTACACACACAGGCTAGTACAGGTGCACACACAGGCTCATACAGGTACACACACACAGGCTAGTACAGGTAAACACACAGGCTCATACAGGTGTACACACACAGGCTAGTACAGGTGCACACACAGGCTCATACAGGTGTATACACACAGGCTCATACAGGTACACACACACAGGCTCATACAGGCATACACACACAGGCTAGTACAGGTGCACACACACAGGCTCATACAGGTGTACACACACAGGCTAGTACAGGTGCACACACAGGCTCATACAGGTGTACACACAGGCTCGTACAGGTGCACACACAGGCTCATACAGGTACGCACACAGGCTAGTACAGGTAAACACACAGGCTCATACAGGTGTACACACAGGCTCGTACAGGTGTACACACAGGCTCGTACAGGTGCACACAGGCTCATACAGGTACACACACACAGGCTAGTACAGGTGCACACACAGGCTCATACAGGTGTACACACAGGCTCGTACAGGTGCACACAGGCTCATACAGGTACACACACACAGGCTAGTACAGGTGCACACACAGGCTCATACAGGTGTACACACAGGCTCATACAGGTGCACACAGGCTCATACAGGTGCACACAGGCTCGTACAGGTGCACACACAGGCTAGTACAGGTGCACACACAGGCTAGTACAGGTGCACACACAGGCTAGTACAGATGCACACAGGCTCGTACAGGTGCACACAGGCTCGTACAGGTGCACACACAGGCTCGTACAGGTGTACACACACAGGCTTGTAAAGGTGCACACACAGGCTAGTACAGATGCACACACACAGGCTAGTATGGGTGTGTATACAAAGGCCAGTATGGGTGTATATGCATAGGTTAGCACACACACAAACCCCCCTTACCTTGTCAGCTGGGAGGGTCCAGAGCAATGACACCCCAGGGACAACGAGCACAGCTCCAGCCCAGTTGCTGCTTTCTAATGCCATTCTCCAAGGGCTCTTGGAAGAAATGGCTGATTCAGAGACTGGTGCATGGAAAGTAAAGGGTGACTCTGGAACATCTCCTAGTGCCAGAAAGCAAAGAAGTGCTCAAAAAAAATCAAACTTTAAAAATTAAAGAAAACCCCAACCCACATTGGTGGGAGTCTGTCAAGAAGGACACAGGCACCGACTGACATAGCTCTTAGTAGCCAAGGCTGGAACAAGCTGAGTAAGAAAGTAAAATTTTATGTAATCCTAGCTCTTGGGAGGCCGAGGCGGGCGGATTGCTCAAGGTCAGGAGTTCAAAACCAGCCTGAGCAAGAGCGAGACCCCGTCTCTACTATAAATAGAAAGAAATTAATTGGCCAACTGATATATATATAAAAAAATTAGCCGGGCATGGTGGCGCATGCCTGTAGTCCCAGCTACCCGGGAGGCTGAGGCAGAAGGATCACTGGAGCCCAGGAGTTTGAGGTTGCTGTGAGCTAGGCTGACGCCACGACACTCACTCTAGCCCGGGCAACAAAGTGAGACTCTGTCTCAAAAAAAAAAAAATAAATAAATAAAAAAAAAAAAAGAAAGTAAAATTTTGAGACAAATGTGGCAGGTTGAAGGAGGGGCAGGGAGAGTC
This sequence comes from Microcebus murinus, assembly GCF_040939455.1. NCBI lineage: Eukaryota > Metazoa > Chordata > Mammalia > Primates > Cheirogaleidae > Microcebus > Microcebus murinus. The sequence goes on from NC_134119.1 coordinate 2,397,502, forward strand.
GAAATCCAGGATCCTTGGAGCATAAATCATGAACATGCTTTGCGGACAGAAACGAAGTTAGAAAGACTAAAAAGTCAGCAAGGGATAGCTTGAGAGAGCGTGGTTTGGATGGCTGGAGCCCCAGGCTCGGGCTTCCTGGGGCTTCCATACATGGACCATGAGGGAGCTTTGCAGGGAAGGATCATCTACTCTGGAAAACACGGCAGTTCCACCCAGAATTATGCATTTTCCTGAGAATTAAAATTCGCTTACATTTTCCTTTTAAAAAACTCATTTGACATTTTCCCGAGAAGGAGGCTGTTCTTCCATCCACAACTGTGTGCCCCAAAGGGCAGAAAGGTGCCCTTTTAACCAGGAATCGCTATGATTTGCTTTGCAGCCAGCCCATCAATGCCGCCACTGTGTAAGACAACAGCCGAGTGACACATCCCTGCTCTACACATTGTAATGTGCGCTGGCGAACCGGGTGGTAATTAGTGTGGGAAGCCCCACAGCCGCCTTGGCTAGAGCAGGTAAATAGGTCAGGTGGCCGGGGGCAGGAACCCAGGCCTGGCAGAGACCTGCCTGTGGGCTGGGCAGCCACCTCTCCCAAAGGCCAGTTGTCTGCTCAGGGGCCACGGGGTTATTGCCAACTCCTGGGAGAAAGCTGAACAGCGCGAGTTTGAAACTAACATAATAAGCTTTCTACAAGGTATGAACCCAGATGTAATTTGGGTCACCTTTTCTAAATGGGTGTGCTGGTTATGGAAAATAAAGCCCAGTTACCTTTAGGAAATTTTTTTCCTTTGGAGATTTCAGAAAAAGCAGGGCTGCCCGTTATCTGGGAAGGAGGGGGTGGGGCAGAGCGGCCAGGGCACCCTCCTGTCAAGGGTGTGCGGGGACGTTGACCCCGCGCCCAACCCATGGCACTCACGGGGGAGGATCGTGTCCTCTCTAGCCCACGTGTGGGGCAGCAGGAAGTGCTGGGGAATTAGAGTCCTGGGATAGCCCAGGACACGTGCAAACCGGAGGATAAATACCCAGCTTCCTGGCCCCTCGGAGAGGTGGCCCTGAGTTTGCAGTGCAATTGAGTCCCAGCTGATAGCACATTTATTTTTAAGTAAGATCTTCATTTTATAATAATTTTAGATTTATAGAAAAGTTCAAAGATAGTAAAAGAGTTCTCATATATCCACACCTGGTTTCCCTTTTGTTAACATCTTATACTAATAGGCTACTTTTGCTACAATGAATGGACCAATATCAATGTATTGTATCACTATTACCCAAAACCCACACTTAATTCAGGGTTCCTTAGTTCTTACCGATGTCTTTGTGTCTTGGGAGCCCACCCAGGAAAGCAAATTGGCCACTGTGTCTCTCTTAGCCTCCTCTCGTCTTAGACGGTTTCTCAGACTTTTTTTGGTTTTGGTGACTTTGACAGTTTTGAGCAGTACTGGTCAGGTATGTTTTTTAGAATTCCCTGTAATTTGGGCTTGTCTGATATTTTGGTTTCCTTGGGGTTGGCCTGGGGTTGTGGGTTTTGGAAGGAAGATCACAGAAATGAAATGCCATTCTCATCACATTATACCAGTGCACCTGTTATCAACCTGACTTAACACGGTCTGTCTTCACCTTGATCCTGGCAGAGGTAGCGCTTTCCAGGGTTTGACACTGGAAATTATTCTCCCTCCACTTTCTACACCTTAGGGAGCAAGTCCTTGTGCGTGGCTCACACTCAAGGGGTGCGGCGTTTGGTTCCACCTCCTTGAGGGTGGAGTGTTTACATATGTATTTCTTAAATCTTCTGTGCAGATTTACCTCTTCTCCCTATTTATGTGTTTATTTGTTCCATCGTTAAATTATGCATAGTTATTTTGTAGAAATTGACAAACTGATTTTGAAATTTGTATGGAAAGCGAAAGACCAAGAATAGCCAACATAATAGTGAAAAATAACGAAGGCGAGGGACTGCAGCACCACGCTGCAAGACGTACAGAACTCAGTCGTCCGGACAGAGGAGAATTGATGGAAGGGTAGATGTGCAGAGCGATGGATCAGAACAGAGAGCTCAGAAGCAGTCCCACACAAATGTAGTCAACTGGTCTTTGACAAAGGAGCAAAAGCAATTTAATAGAGAAGAGATAAGATTTTCAACAATTGGTGCTGGAACAATGAAACTCTGGATGTACATATGCAGGGAAAAAAAGGGAATCCAGACACAGACCTTAAATCTTTCACAAAAGCTAACTCAAAATGTATGAATTAGTATCAAAATTATAGAAGAAAACATGGCAGAAAATCTAGGTGTGAATTTAACGATGTGTTTTTGTTACAGCACCAAAAAGCATAATTTATGAAAAAAATTGATAAATTTATACTATACTAAAATTAAAAACGTCTTGCTCTATAAAAGCCACAGTTAACATAATGAAAAAAAAAACAAGCTATTTGCAAACCACATATCTGATAAATAACTTGTATCCAAAATATACAGGAACTCTTAAAACTCAATGATAAGAACACAAGCCAATTAAAAGTAGACAAAACAGCATTATAGACACTCCACTTAGATATATAGATGGTGAATGAACATATAAAAAGGTGCTCAGCATCATCTTTCATCAGTAAATTACAAATTAAAACGAGTTACCATTCCACACCTATTAGAATGACTAAAATCCCAAACACTAACAGCAAACGCTAATGAGGATACAGGGCAGTAGGTGAAGCATATTCACTGCCCGGGGACTGCTGTATGGTGCAGTTACCTTGGAAGGCAGTTTGGTAGTTTCTTATGGAGCCCAGAGATAGTCTTACCATATGATCCGGCAATTGTACGTCTAGATATTTACTTAATTGATTTGAAAACTTATGTCCATACAAAAACCTGGACATGAATGTTTGTAGTGGCTTTATGCATAGTCCATCAAACTTGGAGGTAACCAAGGTGTCCTTCAGTAGATGGGTAGATAAACAAACTGAGGGATAGCCATACGATGGCAGACTAGTCAATCAAAACAAATTAGCTATCAAGGCAGAAAAAAAACTTGGAAGAACCTTAACTTCAAGTGTGTAGTGAAAGAAGCAAGTCTGAAAAGGCCATGTAGAGTATGATGCCAAGTATATGATGTTCTGAGAAAAGGTGAAAATATATTGACAGTAAATTTGTTGGTGATTTCCATGTGTTCAAGAGGACAGGGGTGGTGACAGGAGGAGGACGACTGTATTCTGTGTGATGCTGTAATGTTGGATACATACCATTATGAATTTTTTAAAACCCATAGAACCTAACAGAACAAAGAGTGCACCTTAAAATCCCTGGTAGGACCACTGTGAGAATGCAATCTGTGCTACACCGGTTCGAAACAACGGGTTGGGAAAAGGTGTTGGCCTAAGTCTCTGCAGTCTATAAGACCAAAGGCAGAGGATTTGCACATAAGCACTGACTCTGGTTGATTAGGTTGTTTTCCATGGAGTATGGGTGATAGCCCTGATGCCACTCTCCGTGGATACTGGAATTGAACAGTTAGCTGAAGGATTGTGGGAGGAGGCAGGAGCCAGGTTGCTCACTGCTGGAGTGGAGACTACAGACAAGCAAGGGGCCTAGTAGGATCCGCGTGATAATGGGTTAGAGTTAGAGATCTCAGTGTGAACTCATGTTTGGCTTTATATAGATACAGGTGAATGCACTTAAAATGTTTACGGCTGTGTGCATGTACATGAGTCAGTGTGCACGCTTGCTTCGTCGGCTGAGAAGGCCTGGGGACAATGGCAGCTCAGAAGCAATGAGCACACCTGGTACCCACATCTCATCTGGATTTCTGATACCACCTCCGATACAAGTAACCAGGGCTCCTCTTAGAAAACGGCTCACTGCGGGGCTGAAGCGGGTAATCTACAAGAAGGGCCTGGAATATCTTGGAGTGTCAGAAAGTAGGGATGTGCTCAGAGCAAACAGATCGACCACAAAACAACACACTCATTGACAGAGGTGTGTCAAATAGCATAGAATTAACAAAAAAAAAATCCACAAAACTCCTAATGGCCAAAGATATGGCGAGCATATTGGAGGGGAAGGGCATAACTCTAACCCTTCTTAGGGAGAGGCAAAGATATACAATGTAACCAAAGCGACAAAAAAAAACAACAAAAAAAAAACCCTTTTTATCTGGTGGTGGGCAAGCGGGAGGGGGGAGGAGGAAAGGGGCGTATGTTTTCATAATGTGTGTGATGCACACCACGGGGGATTGGACACATCGGGGGAGGGAGGGGGGCAGGGGCAATATTTGTAACCCTAACAATATTTGTACCTCCATAATATGATGAAATAAAAGAAAAAAAAATAAAAACATATTGGATTTTAACCAAACTTATAAAATAAATGCCCACGAATCCATTTTCATATAAATTAATGATTGGATAAATAAGTGAATACATAAAGACAAATCTCCTATGAAGGAGAATTTCAGGTAACTCAGGTAGACACGCTGCCCCGTGGGTGGGAGCATAACTCCCCTCCGTAGGTGTCGGCTCGCAGGGACGTCCTTCGGAAGAGTGCCGTGTGGAAAGAGGAGAAAAGAGTAGCTTTACAGTAGAGAGACCCGGCAGTCACTGCCTCAGCCAGGTGACCACGGCCCACAGAGACAGCGGGGACCCTGCGGGTCCTGTCTCCCCTGGGTGCTGTGATGGGGAGCATGTGCACCTTCCCTCTGTGAAACTCCTCCCGATCCCACAGCTCCAGTCTCACCGCGAGGAGCCAGCAGACGCAGCCCAACACAGGCGCATCCTGAGAAACACCTGGCCAGCAGTTGTCAAACCTTTTGAGGTCATCAAAAACAGGGAAAGTGAGAGAAACTGTCACAGCCACGAGGAGCCTAAGGGGACATGAGGACTAAGTGCCATGCGGCATTCTGGATGGGAACTGGCAACAGAAAAAGGGACATCAGGTGAAAACTAAAGGAAGCTAGAAACAGTATATATTTCAGTCAATGATGTATCAGTCCTGGTCATTAATTGTGACAGGTGTACCATACTCATGTAAAAAGTTAATAATACAAAAATGGGGTATGGCGTAGAGGGGAACTTTCTGTTCTATCTTCTGAATTTTTCTATACATCTAAAACTGTCTTAAAAACAAAGGCTGTTATACGTTTTATAAAAAGGTGTTCTCAATTTGAAATAGTTAAGATAGGCATTGATGAAATGCCAGGTAGATGTTTTGATGCATGTAGATTTGGGTGACTATTCACATATCTAACGTTATTGAATGCATGCTAACATGCCACACCCTACTCCCAGTCCTGAGATTGGAACAGGGAACAGTGGGGCTGTGTCCCCACCACACTCCGGATCTCTCCCTTGTGCCTCTGCTCTGAGCTGTCCTGTGACGTGCAGGTTATCCTGCCAGGTGCTTGTGCTGCATTGGCCTTGCCCTGCCCTACTACGCAGAGCTCACAGTGGCAACTCCAGTGGGGCATGCTCAGCTCTACCGTCCCAAAGCCTAGGGCAGGGCCTGGCATAAAAGCATGCGCTTAAGTAATAAATTCCTTGTTTCATTTACCGAATTATTATTAAACCTCTATTCTGTGTCTAGCCCTGTGCTAGGGCAGGACCCATGACCAGAGGATGTTGAAGATAGCCTCAAATCCCCAGCATATGGGGCAACATGCAAATATTTGGCACCACCCATGGACAAGGATGGTAACCACCAAGAGTTATAGAGAACAAGTGCTTTGTAACAATTCGGATGCAGGTAGTTCCCATGGAAGGAGAATTAGGTATTCAGTATGTGCCATGCCCCCAGATGTAGTGAATTATTTGGAAAATCACTCTGTTATAAATAACTTTCTCTAATAAAAAGAAAGACTGCACTAAATTATTAACAATGCTCATAGAGGTACGGATGGTGAGGAGGAAATATCCCCACAAATTAATTTTTCCTGCTCATCTAATCAAGAAAGGGCTGCAGCTGAAAGGGAAGAAGTGGGATGGGGGAAAGTTTTGCTCCAGTGTAGTCCTCACCCGGCCACGTTCCACGTTAATTAGCCTACATAGCTCTGTTTCGTGATTGACCTGTATACCAGAAAGGATGTTGTCTTCAATGTGTGTTCAGATAACTTACTCTTTTTCCATATTCAATACCTATTTATTGAGGTGGACCATATGCTGGTGCTGCTCTGGGGTGGTGGTGCATGGTGGACATCATCCTTGCCTTCATGTGGATTGCAGTCTTCTGAGGAGGATGGAAAAGGAACAAATAGGCACATAAATGGGTATTTAAAATAGTTATATATGTTGCTAATGATATCAGGCATCAACTTGTGACCACTAACTTAGTATCTTTGGCTAAACTCCTTCTCTGTTTGAGCATTTTCCCTTCCCTGGCTGGTCACTGTATGTCCCCGGTCGATCCTTAAACCTCATCTCCATCTGCTCTTCTCCCTGATCACTGGGATCCAGCTCTGCCTCGACCTCCCATCAGTCCTGAGTGCTCCCACTGCCTCACCACCCCCTGTCTTCATTGTGAAAATTTGCTCCACCTGAGATCACCATCACACCCCAGCCAGATCCTTCTCACCCTTTTGGCTTTGGCTCAAGTGACACCTCTTTGGTGAAGCCTTTCCTGAAAACCCCCATTGAGGGTTCAACTCCCCTTTACTCTGGAGGTGAAAGATCCAGGGTTCTGGGCACCCCGCCATCGGCCTGAGTGCCGAGTTGAGTGCACGCGTGTGGCTGCAGCACTGATGCGTGCCTGGATGTATGCAAACTATTGTGTGAAATAATTATTTGCAGCAGCCCCTGTAGGGTTTCCACTGTCAAAGAAGCCTGTGCATGGCACCGAGTTGGGGCCAGATCTGGTGTCTGGAGGGTGGGTCAGAACTCAGGGCGGGGGTGAATGGCAGGACCCAGTCTGTGGTTTATACCCTCAGCCAGGATTGGGCTGGCTTTGTGAAGCTGCAGCCAAAGGACAACACTCAGGGCAAGCAGAAGCGCAATGACAGGGACCCTCCCGTTACCCCTTCAGAGCTCCCAGGAGCAGCATGCAGTTCAGCACCTCGGAAAGCTCCCCGGAAGCCAACCTGGACAGCTCCAAAAGGAGTTTTTACTCCACTTCTAAAGGAGTAGCATCCGTTGGGGATGAAATGCAGACCCCAGGAGCCGCAATCACAGCCTACTGTGAGCTCTGGGTTTCTGACACAGGCAGAATAATTTATTCATTTGCTTGCTTCACAGTCTTTGAGAGCCTGTTAATGGGCTGGAGATACTCTTGCATGACACGGTTTCCAGAGGATGCCTGCACCTGCAGAGCTGGTGGGGTGGATGCCCTTGCTTGCCACCGTGCTTTACTGTGGGAGGACCTCTGGGAGACAGGCCACCTCCCAGTCCCACCACCCACAAGCCCTATGGCCTCGACACAGCATATAAAATAATAAAGACACTGGCAAGTTAAAAAATAAATAGTTCCTCCAGATTCAAGCTCATCAGCATCTAACCTGTTGCGTCGTTCAAAGAACAATTATTAATGCCCACAAAGGATCTGGCACAGGGCTTGGCACCTAGATGTCACCCAGCAAGTGGGTGAGTCTGAGAACTAGGGAAGGGGCAGAGGCTTCCTGAATCTTCCAGCCCATCTTGTCAGAATTATAATGTATGTCACATCTCTGGGAATTGCACAAAAGGGAAAGAGTATTTTGATTTTATTTCATGGGTAGTGCCCACAGAATGTACTTTCTCAAAAAAACAGAAACAAAATCCCTATTGTTTTCTAACCTGCTGCACTGAATTCAGGACAGCCCCTACCTGGGAAGTGGCAGGTCAAGCTGGTCTGGCTTCTTGAATGCCATGTAATTAATATACAAAGCCCATCACACAGCCCTGCCTTCCTAGGGCTTTGTCCGTCTTGTACAGCAGAAGGCTGGCACCTTGCCTGTGGCAGGACCCTCGGCGGTGCTCTCGACAGTGGTTTTTCCACCTTCCTTCCCTGTCAGCAGTGAGGAAGAGCTGTCTGTACAAAGCCACTGGTCCCTCTCCTTTCATGCTCCTGTCGCTGGAGTTTGCATGGGAGCTGCTGTGAAGTACTCTAATTGTTTCCAGGAATAAGTGATGTTGCCTGAGAAAGCTAAAAACCCTGCCATGTCCCCACTGAGAACACTTGTGGCTCATTCCCTTTAAAATATGTAAATATGTCACTGCCTCTCTGTGGAATGCACAGCCTGGAGCTCTCTGGGCTGATTGCTCAGATTTGAGGACTTTCTGACAGTTTGAGCACTGGAAACAATGAGAGAGAGAAAGTTGGGGGTGGGGAGAGGGAAGGAGGCAGAGCAGAGAGAGAGAGAGAGAAGCAGCACAGAGCATCACATTTCTCTTCCTTAAAAGAGACACCAAAGTTGACAGAACCATCCTTTTATTTCCATATTAGGATCTCCAGAGCATTTTTATTTAGGTAGCAATCTTTTAGAAAAGATACCATTTCGGCAAAACACACAAACACCTAATTCACTGGGGTGATATTTGCCATGGCAATTTTTAGATAAAGAGCTATTTTGTAGCGTTTTGTGAACAAGGCATTTTTAATAGTTGTAGGCTGATCTTCTCTTGGTGGAAACATTTCTATGGCTCCCGGCAGAATTCCTGAGCTTTCATCTCTGCTTTCCGTAGAACGACTCATCCAAAGAAGGGAGGTCCTTGGTGGTGGTGGCCAGATCATTCGGGGCATCTGAGTGTCCTGAGCCAGGTGGCCTGTTTTGAAGGGCACAGGTGTGGGATGGCAAGTCCTCATGGGACCTGCAGGAGGAGTTTCTCCAGTCTCCCATTGCCCTCAGCCCCCTGCCTAGGCTGTTCCTTCTGCAACTCCTCTGCCCTGCCTCCTCAACCACGCCTTGCTCAGGTGTTCAGAAATGGGACAGACACTTCCTCAGGCTACATTGTCCACGGCTGACAATGAGATGTTACCTTTCCTAGTTTAGGACAGGTAAGCAAACATATCACAATCTCATTTCCTATGTTGGTAAAATTTCCAGTCTGTGGCCTTTGGTGTTTGTCTAGAATGTGAGCTTCACAAGGTGTAGACTTCCCATTTCATTTACTGCAAAACCATGTCTAGAAGTGCCTGGCACACAGTCTCACAGTGGACTCATTTGGCGATCGGATAAATGAATGAGTGAATGTGACAATTCAATTTTTTAATATATCCATGGTAGTTTAATAGGTAACTTTTGTGTTATACATTTCCTTTAACAGCACCATTCTTATTTTTTCAGTTCCCTGGAGTATTGTAAGCTCCTCTACTGTCTTCTCCCTGTGTAATAGCCAGTGCTTTACATATTTACATGACTTTCTCAGTGAACATGCCTTTGGATACAAAACAGGTATACATAATGGGGTTTTATTAATTGTTTTTACATGAATATTATCTTACTCTATTCATGTCTACAACCTGCTTTTCATACTCAACAAGTCTATCAATGGCAGCTCTCTAATCTAAGAATTATAGGACTAACTCATTGTAATAGCTGTGTGATATCTCATGATATGTTTTAAACCATTCTTTTCAGTTGTTTCCAATTCTTTGATCACTATAAATCATTCTGTGATAAACATCTCATGTATTATAATTTTTATGATGTTTTCATACCTATAAGGTAAATAGAAATCAGGATCCTTGGCCACAGGGAGTGTGGTTTTTCTATCCAAAACTTAAATGGATGTCATACGATTCCTTTACATAAAAGACAAAAGATGACAAATGCCAGTGAGGATGTGGAGGAAGGAGAACTTTTATACACTGTTGGTGGGAATGTAAATTAGTATGTTAGAACGGTATGGAGGTTGCTCAGGAAATGAAGAATAGAACGACCATGCGATCCAGCAATCCCACTGCTGGGTATATATCCCAGGGAAATGGGATCCGTGTGCCAAGGAGATGTCTGCACTGCCATGGTCATTGCAGCACTGTCACAGTAGCCAAGGCATGGAATCAACCTGCGTGCCCATCAACAGATGCATGGACACAGGAAACGTGGCACATACACGTGGATGAACCTGGAGAAATAGGCTAAGCACAGGAGGACAACTCCCGCACGGCTGCACTCATATGTTGAATCTGAAAAAGTTGATCCCATAGAAGTAGAGAGTGGAACAGTGGTTACCAGACCCTGGGGAGGGCCGTGGGGAGGTGGATTTGGAGAGGTTGATTGACAGGAGCAAAGTCACAGTTAGACAGGAGGAATGAGCCCTGGTGTTTCAGCGCACAGCAGGGTGATGGCGGATACCAGGAATGTGCTGCGCATTTAGGCAGAAGGGAGAACTGGATGTTTTCACCACAAAGAAATGATTAACGTGTGAGGTGATGGGTCTGTCGAAGACCTTGGCTTCATCATTACACAGTGTACACACACACTGGAGCATCACAGTCTGCCCTGTAAATATGCACAGTTATATGTGTCAATTGAAAACGAAATAATACTTTAATTAAAAAATACTGATGGTAGTCCGTCAGGCTGGAGGGAAAGGGCAGTGGTCAGTAGCTTGAGTCCCCGTGAAGCGCTGACTAGCACTATAGAGGCAACTGTAATAGGCAGATAGGAAAGGCAGTATAAATGCATTTTTGAACTCTTTTCCTCTCCAATCTGATTTGAAAAACAAATGAAAAAACTGAAAAATGATACAACTGTGTTGATGGGTTTATAATGTGTGAAGATGTAACTCTCAAGGCAGCAGTACCACAGAGGCATGGAAAGGGAACGGAGCTATGCTGGAACAAAGTTTCTGTGCACAATTGAAATGAACCTGACATTAATACAGACTAGATTGCATTAAGTTGCTGATTATAATCCCCAAGGAAACTATTAAGAAAATAACTCAAAAATACAGTTGAAGAAACAATAAGGGGATTACAATACTATGCTAGGAAATATCTATTCACTGTAAAGAAGGCAGTGATGAAGCAACAATGGAGTAAAAATAGATGTAAGACAAATAGAACACAAATAGCAAAATGGCAGGTTTAAGTTCTATTTTATCAGTAATTGCTTTAAATTTCAATGAATCAAACACTCTAATCCAAATAAAAAGGCAGAATGGCTAAAGTGGATAAGAAATATGATCCAATATACTGTGTCCACAAGAGACACTTTAGATTCAAAGAGATTAAAACGTTGAAAGTAAAAGGATGGCAAATTATATATTATGCAAATAATGATCCAAAGAGAGTGAGAATGGCTATGCTAATATCAAGAAAAAATTGTTACTGCAGGCAAGGTAGGTACATTCATGATGCCAGAAGGGTCAATCCACTGGAAAGACATAGTGATTATAAACAATATCCACCTGACCGTAGAGTCCCAAAATGCATAAAGGATGGACAGAACTGAAGCAGAAATAGCTCAACAGTAGCTGAGACTCTAACACCCCACTTCAATAATGGATAGACCATGTAGACAGAAGGATGGTATGGAAATAGAAAACTTGACCAACGCTATGAATTGACTAGACATAACATAAGTCCACAAACATTCTGTTCAGCCACAGCAGAAAGCACGTCCTGTCCAAGCACCATGGAACCCTCTGCAGGATAAGCTGTATGGGAGGTCATGTGGCAAGATTTAGCAATCTTGAAAGCATTGAGGTCATTCAAAATATGTCCTCTGACTAGCACTCTGGGAGGCCAAGGCGGGAGGATTGTTTGAGCTCAGGAGTTTGAGCTTGAGTAAGAGTGAGCCCCCATCTCTGCTAAAAATAGAAAGAAATTAATTGGCTAACTAAAAATATATAGAAGAAAGAATTAGCCGGGCATGGTGGTGCATGCCTGTAGTCCCAGCTACTTGAGAGGCTAAGGCAGGAGGATCACTTGAGCCCAGGAGTATGAGGTTGCTGTGAGCTAGGCTGATGCTACGGCACTCTAGCCCGGGCAACAGAGTGAGACTCTGTCTCACAAAAACAAAGAAACAAACAACAACAACAACAAAACAAAGTAGGTCCTCTGACCACAATTGGTTTGAAGTAGAAATCAGTAACAAAAAGAAATCTGGGAAATTATCAATCTGTGGAAATTAAACAATACACTTCTATATAATCAATGAATAAAAGGGGAAATTACAAGAAAAATTAGAAAATAACTTTGAAATAAATAGAAATACAATATGCCAAAACTATAGGATATAGCTAAAGCAGTGCTCAAAACAAAATTTAATCTGTAAATATCTATGATATTTTTAAAAGAACTTCGACCAGTAACCTAATCTTCCACCATAAGAAACTGGACGAAGAGGAGCACACTGAGCCCACAGCAAGCGGAAGAAGAGGAACAGTGAAGACCAGAGCAGAAATAAATACAGAATAAGAAAGCAACAAAGAAAATCAACAAAACAAAAACTGAGAGATGACTCTGAGTATCCTAAGGTAATGGTACAATATGTGATTTAGGGTAGTTCCATGGAAATCAGGGTTTAGGACTGCGTTAGGAAAGGGAGTGTGTACACAGGGAAGCTTTCAGAGACTCTGTGGCCCTAAAAGGAAATCACTTCAAAAAGAAGCACAAAATGGATCTTCTTGTTCCTCACGCATGTGTCGAGAGCAAGCATGTGTTTGTGGAGACAAGCTGCATGCAGGAAAAGAATGTTCTCACGGCAAAAACTCTTCAGGGACTTCACAAACTTTGGATGAAGATACCATATGTTCCTTTGAGCTGTTTCCATTCTTCACTCTTAACATTTATGCGTTTTTGTCCCTATCCATGGCGACAGACAGTGTAACTACCATATTTAAATACACGCATGTTTTAAGTTTTGATAACATATCACAAAACCACATTCAGGAAATGTTGCCAGCTTTTTATTTCCATTCATTTTTAATTTTTCCAATCTGATGAATGACAACAGTTTTCTTACTTTATTTGAAGTTATATTTCCTTAACTGTTTTTTTTTTTCATTTTTTTTTATTTCGGCATATTATGGGGGTACAGATTTTAAGGTTTTAATAAATGCCCTTCCCCCACCCCACAAGTCTGAGTTTCCAGCATGACCATCCCCCAGGTGGTGCACATCTCACTCATTATGTATGTATATACCCGCCCCCCTACCCCCTCCCACCTGCCCAATACCCTGTTACCCTAGTACCTATGTCCACTTAGGTGGTGCTCAGTTAATACCAGTTTGCTGGACAGGTTAAATTTATTTCCTCTTTTACAAAACAAATATTTGAGTTCATTTCTGTTTTTCTATTGGACAGCATCTGTTAAGGATATGTATATGCTGAGAATGTTAATACTGTGTCATACACAATGCAGACATATTCCCAACTTAACTTTTACTTTGTGTAGTTTTGTATGATATTTTATTTTTATTTTGTCAAATTTATCAATATTTTGTATTTGGTATTTCTAGTGTCATGCTTAGAAAAATGTCCCCTTTGGGCAATATTGTATATACTATGTCACTAAATTTCTTCTATCACTTCAATAGTTCTTTCTTACATTTACGTTTTAATGCATTTGGATTTATTTGCTGTAAGCAAATAAATAATTTTTAAATAATTTTCTTTTTTCCCAAATGCTTGAGTAATCCCATCACCATTTATGTAATGATTCCTCCCTCCTTTAACATGACAGCAAAACCATATGTAGTGTTTAACTCTTCCAGTATGCTAGAAAAATATGCTATATTTTTATTTTTATAACTTTGATACAACTTTTATATTATATATTGTGGTAAAACACATGTAACAGGCCGGGCGCTGTGGCTCACGCCTGTAATCCTAGCTCTTGGGAGGCCGAGGCGGGCGGATTGCTCAAGGTCAGGAGTTCAAAACCAGCCTGAGCGAGACCCCGTCTCTACTATAAAATAGAAAGAAATTAATTGGCCAACTGATGTATATAAAAAATTAGCCGGGCATGGTGGCGCATGCCTGTAGTCCCAGCTACTCGGGAGGCTGAGGCAGGAGGATCGCTTGAGCCCAGAAGTTTGAGGTTGCTGTGAGCTAGGCTGACGCCACGGCACTCACTCTAGCCTGGACAACAAAGTGAGACTCTGTCTCAAAAAAAAAAAAAAAAAAAAAAAAAAAAAAAAAAAAAAAAAAAAACACATGTAACATAAAATTTACCATCTTAACCGTTTTTAAGTGTACAGTTCAGTGTCATTAAATACCTTGACGTTGTTCAACCATCACCATCATCCATTTCCAGACTTTTTCTGTCTCACAAAATCTTTGCCACAAATTTTACATTGCGTTGGAATACACCTGATAAAACACTTTTATTATTTATCTTTGAGAAAGAACAATTCCTTTAGAATTGACGGGCGGCAGTAGCAGAGGTGGGAGGGGGACCGAGCAGCCGGTGGGCTCTTTGTGGGGGGAGAGCATTGTGAGACATGCTTCACCATTTCCCCTATTTTGCCCCAGGGCAGCTCCTTAGTAGTCTTCTCTCCCATGGGGTCTGGTCATGTCACAGAAGTAGCCGAGTCACTAAGCCACACCGTGGGCTCAAATTGTCAGGGTGACTCCTTACCACCAAGGTACAGAAGAGGATGTTTTTCTAAGATACTTCTCTCAGCATTCAAGTTTGGTCTCTATAAATTAATTACACAAGTAAGAAAAGAGTAAGTTCTCTTAAAAGAGAAAACTTCCAAATAAAACTAAAATCTCTCTGTGTTTTCCTAAGCTTTAAAATATACCTTTTATATACCTATGTGTTCCTATAGAGAGTGAACACCTCAATCAATTGGTATCAATCTGAAAATCTCCCTCTCTTTTGCTCTGCAGGATGTTTGGAGATCTGTTCATGCTGATAGATGTTGTTCTTTGTTTACAAATTGCATATATTTCATAGAAAAAAGTATACTAGGTTTAATTACTGAACTTTTCTTTTGATAGACTTTATTCCATTCTTTCCTCTCTCTAAACATTGCTATATTTTAAGCAATATTTTGTCATCAATGTGATTAAATAGTTGCAATAACATATTAAACTAGGTGATACATCTTTTGGTTTTTTTATTCTTATAGTAATTTTGTGCAGTTTCCTCAATTTTCTTTTTCATAAAAGAAATACATTTACTTTTTGGATTCAAAAGTTTACTTGGTTACAACAAAGAGGAGCAGAATGCTTTCTTTAAATCCCACTGGTGCTGTTTAACGCTTGGAGGATCATTTTCTTCCCAGTCAAACGCGACAGGGTAGCCTGGAAGGTCCCACCTGACTCAGAAGGAAGCCTCGCTGTGAGGTGGCTGCTGTGACAAAGCAGAACAAATAACCTCCAATAAATCAACTCTGAGAAGCGTGTGCAGGGGCTAAGCCAATAAATCAGGCCCGCAGGTCTGCAGAGGCTGCAAGCGTGTCCCCTCCGTCCTCCGAAGCTCTGGCAGCAGCTTCCTTGCACGGTGGCTACTGCAAGGACACCAATTGTAGACCTGGCGGACGTGAAAGGTCAGCCTTCCTCGTGTCCTCCCAACCAGCTGAGGGTGCTCGGGCCCCTAGCAGTGTCTCCGCGAGAACTGGAAGCTCCAGCTGTACCACCAAAACACTGGCCTGTGACGAATCTGCACATTTACAGACACCCTTCTCTCTGCTTCGAGTCATTATTTTATTTCCTGTCTTTGCCTGGTGTGCTCTATACCTGCGGTCCCCATCCCTGAGCTGCAGACTGGTACTAGTCTGTGGCCCGTTAGGAACCAGGCTGCACAGCAGGAGGTGAGCAGTGGGCCAGCCCGCGAAGCTTCATCTGTGTTAACAGCCGCTCCCCACCACTCGCATCCCCGCCTGAGCTCCGCCTCCCCTCCCCCACAACTGGCCCGGGGAAAAATTGTCTTCCGTGAAACTGCTCTCTGGTGCCAGAAAGGTTGGGGATTATTGGCGTATATTAGGCCAGTCCAGTCCACTCGTTGTCTATACTTTGATACAAGTGATAGAATCACTCACTTCTCTATGGTCACAATATTTTTGACTGAATATATAAAAAATCATTGTTACCATGACTAGAACCATCCTCATCCTCCCCACCATCATCACTGTGATCACCCTCATCATCACTGTCATCATCACCATCATCTTCATTGTCATCACCCTCACCACATCATCATCACCATCATCACCATCACCATCATCATCATCACCATCACCACCATTATCATCACCATCATCATCACCATCATCACCATCACCATCATCATCATCACCATCACCATCACCCTCACCACATCATCATCACTATCATCACCATGACCACCATCATCATCACCATGACCACCGTCATCATCATCACCATCATCACCACCATCATCATCACCATCATCATCATCACCACCATCATCATCATCACCATCATCACCACCATCATCACCATCACCATCATCATCATCACCATCACCACCATCATCACCATCATCTTCATTGTCATCACCCTCACCACATCATCATCACTATCATCACCATGACCACCATCATCATCACCATGACCACCATCATCATCATCACCATCATCACTACCATCATCACCATCATCATCATCACCACCATCATCATCATCACCATCATCACCACCATCATCACCATCATCATCATCATGCCCATGATCACATCATCATCATCACGATCATCACACTGTCACCATTATTATACTCATCACCATGATCACCATCATCACATCATGGCCATCATCGCCACCATCATCATCACCATCACCATCATCATCACCATCATCACCATCACCATCATCACCACCATCATCACCATCATCATCATCACCACCATCATCATCACCATCATCACATCACGGCCATCATCGCCACCATCACCATCATCATCACCATCATGATCGCTGTCATTGTCACCACCAGCAGCAGCACCATAATCTTTTTCATGAACAGTCATCCTGCCATCTAGAATTCACACTGTGCTCATTCTGTGACATTCTGCTTAGAGATTACACGTATCATGTCATTTAAACCTCACAATTATGATGCAAGGTAAATACTATTATAGTTCCCATTTTATAAATGAGAAAACTGAGGCACAGAAAGGTGAAGTGACTTGTCCATGGTTATATAAGGAGTTTAGATTCTTTATTACTATTTCCTTAGATCCACTGGGTAAGAAATGAATTTGTTTAATTCATGTGTGGGTTTGAATCTCCTCATCTCACTTGGACTACATTTTGGTAGAGAGGTCAGAGACAATAGCTATAATAGTATGATCCAGGCCCTTGGTACTCAACGTGTCATCCCTGAACCAGTAGCATCAGCATTACGTGAGAGTTTGGTGGAAATGCTGAGTCTCAGGCCCCAGCCCAGACCTACAGAATCAGGATCTGTACTCTAACACCCTCACGAGGTGATCGAGAGCACACTGCAGTGTGAGAAGCACCATCTTAGCGCATCATTTTGTTCTTATGCTGATGTAGACCGGAAGTGGGCATATGGCTTGGTCCTACGGGGGTGGGAGCACCTGTAAGACTGACCTTGCACTGTCCCAGTCTCAGGAAATATTCGGAAATGTTTTGGGGACTGCTACCAGTTATTTGCATTTGGAAAGCAAAGAGACACAGAGCCAGTATCTCCAGAATAGCACGGAAGGTGGAGGGAGGAAATTCTCCCTAGAAGTGGAGCTGGGCGTGAGCTACTTGTGGGACCTAATCACACCTCACCCTGTGGGAGGGGTCGTCTTCAGCCAGCTGCCTCGGTGGGTGCCAGCTTTCAGACCCAGCTCCTCCTCCGTGTAACTGTTTCTGCAGACACACTGAGTATTTTACCTGCGTCAGAGGAAACTGAGCGTTGGCTGTCTGTGCTGGGCTCTTGGAGTCCTTTTGGGTCCTTGTATTCTTCATGCACAAATTGAGATAATCGAACGGAGTCTGCTTCCATTATAGAGTTATGACAAAGACTAAAAAAGCCAGTCGGAGTATATGCAATAACTGGTGACAATTGGATAGAATAAAAGCTGTAATATAGTTAATAGTACTGTACTAATGTCAATTATTTGGTTTTGATGTTGTGCTACGATTGGATACGATGTCACCATTTGGGAAAGCTGGGTGAAATGTTCTGAGGACTCTGTGCTATTTTTGCAACTTCACTTCCCTGGACTTCATTTTCTCTGATCCTTCATGTCTGCGTCACCCTCTCCCTGGAGTGCTTTTCTAGCAATCTGGTTTTTTTTCTTTTGGTGCTGTGATTTTAGACTTGAACCCTGTTGAGGTTCAATAGCTTGTTCTCACCCATCTGCTCTTGGTTCAAAGGTTGCCCTCCCTGCTGGCCCCTCCCTACCCAGCGACACTCTATGGCCCCCTGTGTTTTATTAACTTTTTAGCGCTTATTATTACCCAAAATTGTCTTGGTCATTTGGTACAGCTTTCTCCTCCTACTAAACCACACGAGTCCTGGGGGGAGTGTTTCCGACTGCTCCGGTCATTTATTGGATCTCTGTTGCCTGAACCAGGATCAGCCGTCCTGAGAATTAGGTGAGGCCCCAGGACTGCTGGCACAGCAGTGCATGTTAGGGGCTCAACCTACTGATTTAACTGTTATTGACGTGGTCAGAGACACGCATGATGAACCACAGTATATGGTAACACAAGAAAAGAGACAAAAGACGGACAAAGTAGAATTGGGGCTTAGAGAAGGGACGGAGACAGGGAGCGCACGAGGGCGTGGGAGCAGGGGAGGCAGGGTGTGCCACGCTGGGAAGGGTGGTGGGAAGGTCTGTTAGGCTGAGATGTGTATGTTCTGCCCCCGGGAGGATGTCTACAGGAAGGCATGGGCGGGAACGGACAGAGAGTGTCTGTGCTTTTGAAGGCACCTTTCATTAACGCACATGAAGGCATTCAAGGAGGTGCAAGATTCCACCTGAAACGGGGGCTCGGAGCATCAGAAAGACACCTGGGGAGGCTGATGAAGCAGAGAAGCTTCTCTCTTTGGAGCCAGATGTTCAAAACCAGCCCGCAAATTAAACATTCCTTCCCACACGTGTGTGTGCACAGGAAAAGCACACAAGCAGCATAAATGTCCTGAAAAACAGCTTGTAATTTCTCAGCACTGAACGCTCTGCCCTGGATGCAGAAAGCACAGTGGAGTGTGAGAAAAAGATCACGACTGTGCTTCCCAGGCCATTTCTGCTCCCGGCAGCCTCCCTGCTCCAGCAGGAGCCACGCCGTGGTGGTTGGAGCAGTATGATTTAAAGGGTCGTCTTTGGACTCAAGGTTTGCACCTGTGGATTTTGCATATGGGGTGAGCTGCAGGTGCGTCGACATAATTGCATGTCAGATGCTGGTGCCTGGGTGACGATCCATCTTTCTTTTGGATAGAAATGACTCATGGCACACACACAGGGGAAGCTGATCCCCTGTATACCTCTTGCCTACCTTCCCTGCACACAATGCAGGTGCACGTTTGAAGATCACCTTTTGAATAACTGGGGCTTGGCTCGGTAGTGTGTTCCCAGCATGGAATCTGGGAAGGGAGCCTCTGAGGTTGGTGAACAATGCCACGTGCCTCAGGAAAGCCGGACGGACAGAGGGGAGGCTGTAGGGGGACAGGAGAGGGACAGCTGCGTGGAAGCCTCCGTCTGCCGGGTTTCCAGCTGAGCAGAGGGGAGCGTTGCCCCATGTGTGGAGGGACGTTTGTTATCTCATAGCGCAGCTCTGGAATGCAGCTGCTGTGGCCGCAGCCACTCTGGATCCCACTGGGAAGCCACAGTCCCTGCTGTAATCCATCTTCCAGGAGCGACAGGACTGGGAACTGGGGGGAGCCACAGCTTGAGGGGGGCCCAGCCATGTGGTTCTTCCAAACTCGCTCTGCTCAAACCATCGTGGCAATAACTCTTCGTGAGAGCCTAGTAAAGTCACCATGGACCTTCGCTAAATCAGGAGCCCTTTCACAACCTCAGTGTGAGGACAGTTTACAGGGGAGGGGGAAGGTGCCGACTGCGTCCGGGGCACCCACGGAGGTGACACCTGTGCCCCTGGCTGCACCGTGCATCCGCCTTCCATCTCCTCCATCCTTCTCTCCCGCTCCTTGGCTTTGTCTGAGACATGAAAGAAATTGCGTTTTCTCTCCCCCTCAAGAAACACGACCAACTGGAGAATTCTCCGTTCCTGGCCCAGTGTCTGAACACGCTTCTCTCCACAGAGCGGCATGGTCCACTTACAATGCAAACTTTTAAACAATTTGTGATGGAACGGGGAACAGAAATTAAGGCCCAAGTATTTAAGATGCAATTTGAAACTCGATGGGTGCGTGTTTTAAGTATAATTGTTTTAAACCCATGAGGGCGTTTGCATTCTCATCACTGCATTTATATGGACCACTTTTTGGCTAACTTTTTACTATGGAATTTTTCAGACATACACAAAAGTAGAGAGAATAGTAAATAACCTCCAGGTACCCACCACCCTGGTCCAGTGATTGCATTTGGGTCACTTTTATAGCACTTCATTTTAAAGTTCTCAGCTTGCCTCGTAAAAGCAGGTCTTCTGAAACCGCCATCCACTTACTCTGGGTAGAGGCCTGTGTGTTTTCCCTGCCTACGAGCTGATGTCCTGGTCTAATGTCTAAATCACCAACTATTATCTGTCCATTAGTCTCTAAAGCTGAAAACCAAAGGAAAATTGCCACCCTAGAATGGTCCCCCGGCATCTCCCTGGCGGACAAAGAGCATCTTTGAGCGAGCAGAGCCCAGGCCTGGTGACGGGGAGGGAAGTCCAGATCCCGTGCCATGTGTGCTCCTTTCTCTCCTGCAGGAGAGTTGCGCTCGGTCAGCAGGCCTTTGGGAATCGAGGGGCAAGCTCACACACCCAGGACTCTGGTTTACCTGTTAAAGTTAGCAGTTAAAGTGTTTTCTTTTTTTGAGACATGGTCTCACTCTGTCTCCCAGGCTTGAATGCAATGGTGTCATCACAGCTCACTGCAGCCTTAAACTCCTGGGCTCGAGGGATCCTCCTGTCTCAGCCCCCCGAGTAGCTGGGACTATTGGTGCATGCCACCACGGCTGGCAAACTTTTCTATATTTTGTAGAGACGGGATCTCACTAGGCTGCCCAGGCTGGTCTTGAATTCCTGGCCCCAAGCTATCCTCCCGCCTTGGCCTTCCAAAGTGCTAGGATTACAGGTGTGAGCCACTGGCCCTGCCTAAAGGTGTGACTTTAGAGAAGCTGCATAATCCTTCCCTTGCTGGACGGCAGGCCCTGCTTGTCCCTCAGAGTCGCAGAAGGTAAGCTTGTGTTATTCAGTCTGAAACGTTTCTCCTGAAACGTGCAGACCTGATTACACGGAAGGAGAGTTCCAGGTCTGCTGCAGGGTGATGCCGGAGGAAACGGAGGAGCGTGGACAGACGCCCCCCTTGACATGCCCTGGATTAGGGGTGCAGGTGGCAGACGTGGGCTTGCTGAGAGGGACGTGGGATAGGCCCGTCTGGGCTTTTCCCTCACTGCACAGAGGCAGTGGCCAGTGCTGCGGGGCCGGGCTGGAAGGGGAAGTGTGTGCAGACGGCATCGGTCCTACCCTGCCGTGTGTCTGTGATAAGAATTGGGTTGGGTGAAGCTTCCCACAGGTGCATATCTGGTGGCTCATCAGTGCTTGACTGATACAATTTAAAAAATAAAAACTTGGGAACATCTTAAATGTCCCCAATAGGCAATTGGTCACGTAAATTGTGTTTGTTTTATGTGATAGGGTGTCATGCCGCCACTAAAAAAACGGTAATGACGGTCTATACTTAGCAATGGGAAAACGTTTCCATGAAACATAGTTCAGATAAAAAGCCAGTTGCCAAGAAGCACAAGGTCTAATTTTGTGATCGGTCTATATCCCTGTCTAGATATTTCATTGTACATAGGAAACAGCCAAAAAGAACATAAAAAAGTGAAATGTTCACAGGGTTGTATGTGGGTTTCAGGGCGTGGGGATATCTTTACTTTCTTTTTCATAACTTTCTCTATTTTTTGAACACACAATAAACCTACATTAGTTTTATACACAGAAACAGCAGGTCTTTTAAATGGAAATAAGTGTTTAAATATTATTAGAAAGTGTGGGAGCAAGAAGATACCCTCAGATGGCATTTTATCCGGAAACAGAGCAGTGAACATTCTGGAAGCACCATTTCTTATAAGCCGTGCTGTATTTTCCTTCAGCCCAAGTATTGAAGTTGTTTTCCATAAAGCTCTCTGTCACACAGAGGGATGTTTTCTCTAAGTACATCTGCCACTTTTCAGCACCTGTCAGCTCCGATATAGGAATCAACACCAACCTTTTCTGGTCCACGGAAGTCTCATTAGCACTGCTTTTACAGCTGACTAATCCAGGAATGGCATCTCCCCCTTGCCTATGGACGTAGTGGCATTGGAAGCCAGAAAGAGTAGAATCCTTATAGCTCTTTGGAGCAAAATTCCTTTCTCAGAGAATGGCTGGGGTGTCTGCCTACTGTCTTCCCCGCTCATTTACGATGCCAAGCCGAAGGCACAGCAGGTGGCTGGTGTGAGCTCCATGCATCTGTCTCTCTTCGTGAGAAGTCAGCTCAGATTCAGCAAGCTACTTGGGAATCAGTAATATCTGTTTCAGAGAAAGAGAGAGAGAGGGAGAGAGAGAGAGAGAGAGACTCTATCTTTCTGTGGCAACTGAAGCAGCAGCTTAAATCAGAGGGGAGCAGATTCTGAAGCAAGAAATCTATTACCTAAATTAAGCCCTTTTACACCATTTTTAATGGTGATAAATTGAGAAAGCTGCTAAATGAGACTGAGACCATAACTCATGTTTGGTGATATGAAGAAGAATTTAACTGTATCCTCTTAGAAAAATCCCAGGAAAAAATATCACAAATGGAAAACAGTGGTTTCTTGAGAGAATGTTTTTCAGAATCGGAGAATTAACTGCCTCGAGACAATGGTGAGTGCTTAAGCTCCCCCTGAAGTCGCAGCAATAAATCATGTAAAGGCAAAGGGAAATTTTCTCCAGTGGGTATACTTAACGACCGACAAACTTAAAATTCTCTATCCTGGGCTGTGCAGGAAGCTTGACGATGTTTATTTATTAAGGAGGATTGAACTGGCTTAATTCTACTTGAATTTATGTAATGTTGAATTTTTAAACTTTTCATCAGTTTACTTTTCCAACACCTCTAGATCAAATGTAAGCCTCACTTAATAGACTGGAAGATTAGAGACACTTAGTGCTGGCGTAAAACCACATGGCTGGACTCCGTCAAGTGTCTATCAGAGAATTGTCCACACATACACCACTGCCTGGGAGTCTGGTCATAGGAGGGATAAAGGGAGGTTTTTCTCTCTGTACTTGCACACTTCACGTCTGGGCACACCAGATGCATGGGGCTTTTCCGTTACCAACAACCAATTCTCTGACACCGGCTGGGAGTCCTATGGTTCACTTCAACCCTGGCACTGACGAGAGCTCGTGCAGATCTTGCAGAGAAAAGGCTCAGTCCCACAAGACAGCCCCAGCTTCAGTCACCAACCAGCTGTCACCAGGACCCCCACAGCCCCCTGCTCAGGCTTGATGACTTGCTGGTCTGGTTCACAGAACTCAGGAGGACTCTTAGTTTATCTGTTTGTTGTAGAATAAAGGATGTGGCAAAGGCCTCAGAGGAATGTCCAGATGAAGAGGTATGTGGGGTGGGGTCCAGAGGGGTCCCTGCAGACTTGGGGTGCACAACCCTCCTTGCACAGGGGTGTGTTCGCCAACCTGAAAGCTCTCTGACCCTATAGTGCAGGGATTTTTATGGCGGTTTCATCACATAAGCATGTTCCATTATCCACTGGCTCGCTGGCCCCTCCCCTTCCCAGAGGATGGGGGATGGGGCTGACAGTTCCAGGCTTCTAATCATGGCTTGGTCTTTCTAGTGACCAGACCCCACCCAGAAGCCCACTAAGAATCTCCTTGTTAGAACAAGAGGCACTCCTGTCACCCAGGACAGTCCAAGGGATTAGGCACTCGGTGTCAGGAACTGAAGGCAAAGACCAAATATTAGAGCAAAAGAAGCACCTAGCGTCCTTGTCACTTGGGAGGGTACAAGGGTTTTAGGAGCTTTGTGCGAGGAACCAGAGATAAAGAACCAAAGTATCCATATCTTACCATAAGTCACAATGCCGCCTCCCCTGGGAGGTCCTTCTGTGCACTGAAGCTCGGGGAGATGGACTGGTGGATGCAAGGGTCTCCCCTCCTTCTCCCACAGCAGGGGTTCTTGTACTTTTCCTGCAAAGGATTAATTAATAAAAATTTTAGGCTTCAATGTCCACGTAGTCCCTTTTGCAGTTACTGAACTCTGCTGTGTTAGTGTGAAGGTAGAGAAATATGCAAACTAATGGGTATGGATGTGAGATAATTACATTTTATTCACAAAGAGAGAAAGTGGGCCAGTTGGGCCTGTGGGCCATAGTTTGCCAACCTTTGCTCTGTAGGCAGACTCCGTGAACTTGAGCCTTGTATCATCATCATCATCACCGTTATCTTCATCACCATCATTATCTTCATCACCACCATCACCATCATCATCATCACCACCACCATCACCACCATCATCACCATCACCATCATCAATCACCATCATCACCACCACCACCACCACTACCACCATCACTACCATCATCATCACCACCATCATCACCATCACCATCACTACCTTCATCACCACCATCATCACCATCATCATCACCACCATCATCACCATCACCATCACTACCTTCATCATCATCACCATCACCACCATCATCATCATCACCATCACCATCACCACCACCACCACCATCAATCTTCATCATCATCACCATCACCACCACCATCATTATCACCATCACCATCACTACCTTCATCATCACCGCCATCATCACTATCACCACCATAATCATCACCACCACTACCACCATCATTATCACTACCTTCATCATCATCACCATCACCACCGTCATCACCATCACCACCATCAGCATCATCACCATCACTACCATGATCATCACCACCACCATCACTACCTTCATCATCATCACCATCACCACCATCATCATCATCACCATCACGATTATCATCACTGTGCTCAGTGACGGTCACAATGGCAGGTAGAGTTAGCATGTTCTCAGAGCCCAATGCTACTCTTCTCACTTGGGAAACTCCTTCAGCTCTTTTGGAATGTTGTTCCTTCTTTTTTATAGTATTTGATAGTTGGGCCTTCCTTACTAATCCTACTTAGCTGCTATGGGCAGTTGAGAATATCCTTTTCAAGACTGTGAAATTTAATTTCTAGGTCTGACACAAAAATTGTAAGGAAATTGTATTCACGCCATTATGTGGTGAATTCTCTAGGACTAGATGACGAAGTCCTTCTAACTATGTGGTTTGGAGGGGCTTCCTGAGTCTGGGCATCCTGGCCCCCATTTATAAACTCTCACCGGAGTCCCAATCCCATGCCAGAAGTAGCTTTTGAATAAACAAGTGAAAGTTTAACTCAGCAGTCTACTAATTTTTGAAGTAGCACATTTAGTACTTCCACAGAGCTGAGCTACCCACGTCCCCATCTCAGAAGCCACGTGTGAAGTATTTTCACGTCACCTGCCAGCAAGTGGCCAGGAAGAAACATCCCTCAGCCCAGATGATGCACAATCCATGTTGGAGCTTTTCAGAGGGTTTCCCTCCCAGGCACAACCTTTGAGGGCTAGAAGGCTTTGGTATCTCCAGCTGGAAAATGGAAATCTCAAAGCATCACTGAAGATGTCACGAGCATTAAATGGGGCCTCCTTCATGACGATGACAATACAATGACAACCCAGCACTGAACTTTGGACTGCCCTTCAGTATTGTGGCTGTTCCAACAGAATTATTACCTTCCCCAAATGTGCTCTTTTACATACTCACCAGGCAAACTTTTCCATGTTGTAGTCATTTCCATGATTTTCCTGTGAGTTCTGCTTAACTGTTCTCTTGCAATTATCACTTGCTCACAGCAATTTGAGAACCACTCTGCAGGTGTAGCCTGACCCTTCAGCTCAATGCTGCTCCCACGGGTATTGCTCCAACAAAGTGCACCTGCTTAATTTTTCATATTCACCAAAGTTTGCTGGTGCATCTCTGGAGGGGGCCGTGAGACTCTAGATTGCCATGGCAACTGGATGAGAATCAATGATCAAGGGACCATGGGGTCTGTGTTCCCATGAGATTTCACACACGATTTTGGGAATAAGAGCTAGTCAGACATTTTTTAATGGATCCGGTCCCTTAACGTTAAATAAAAATGTAAATTAAATTAAATAGATTATCTGGAAGCTCAGCAGGGAAAAGAAAGGGATGCTTCTGGACTAGACACCGTGCCTGAAATTTTATAGATCTTTTCGCCTATGATGTCATGAAATGCACACTACAGTTCTGTGCAGAGGATGTTATTATTATTATTATTATTGTTCCTCCTAATTTGTGCAGGCTGATAGGGGTTAGGACGTCACACAGCCAGTCGGGTGGATCCGGGGGTCTCCTGTGCTTCCTTCTCCTGGAGCCCCAGCCCCCAGAACCCCAGCCTGCCCTTTCCTCACCACATCTGGGGCGGGGGGATCCCAGATCATAGGAAGGGCTGGACCAGTAAGCTCTAGAACCCTACTGAGTGTATACTCTTGCAGTATCCTGAGAAATCTATAGTATTGTTTAAGCCGTTATTGAGTCCTTCTCTCTAATCCAACTCTTGGCCAGCCAAGAAAGGTGACAATTGATAAGAATAGAAGGGAGAAACAACTGACAGGTGTGGCACATCCCCTACCATCCCCTCTCCCATGTCCTTAACAGATGCTCCTAGAGTGTTCTCGCCTCATTGGTTCCCAAGGCTCCGTATTGGCCCTTTGACCCAGGTGAGGCACACTCTGGAGATGGAGGGACAGGCCTCGGGGACACCCCTGGATGCAGCCTCCCCCGACTGAGTACAGGGTCTCCCAAACCCTGCGCTGGGGACCGCCAGGACCTATCGCAGCTGTGCAGCACCAGGGGAGTGGGAGAGGTGAAGGGTCTGGAGAGAGGCTGACTTAGATCTGAGTCCAGATTCTGCCCCTTGCTATGCAACCCCGAGCAAGTGATCCACTCCTCTCCAGCCTCAGTTTCCTTGACTGTGAAGGGGTGGTAGTGGTGATGATGCTGAGAGGGCTCAGGGCCAGGTGCAGAAGTGGGTAGGGAAGGGTTCAGCATGGAGTCAGGGCTCACAACACACAGTGGTATTGGTGCATTTATTGATTGAATTATCATGAGTTTTGATCTTTTGGGGGAGGTGGGTGGAGGATATGTATGAGTTTTCTGCTGCTGTAACAAATGAGCACAAACTAGGTGGCTTTAAGCAACAGAAATTTATTCTCTCGTGGCTCTAGAGGCCAGGAGTCTGCAATCACAGTGTGGGCAGGACCACGCTCCCTCCAGAGGCTCCGGGGAGGATCCCTCCTGCCTCTCCCATCATCTGGTGGCTCCAGGTGTTCCCTGGCTTGTGTCTGCATCACTGCAAGCCCCGCCTCCATCTGCACATTGTCCCCTCTTCTGTGTGTCTGTCTTACAGGGACGCGCATGATTCTACTAGGGGCCCACCCATATGATTCCTCTAACACCCCTCACCTAGTCACATATTTTGCTATACGTAGTAATTCTCACAAGTTTTAGGGATTAGGGTGTGGACATATCTTTTTGAGGGCCATCATCCAATCCACTGCAGATGGTAGTGAAAAACAGAGGGAGGCCGCTGTGAGGCTATAGCTCTATGCTCTGCAAAAGATTTAAGATAATCTGAAATGAAGAGCTGCATGTCTTTGACCACATAAATGCTGAGTAGGGCTGACTCTGGGCCTGCCCTGATTCTGTGGAGATAGGTTGGGAGGGGCTGGAAAGCAAGGAATCCCTAAAGTCCTGGTCTCAGGGGCCACATTTAGAGCAAGTCCACCACGAAGGGGAACACACGAGTCATTTCCTGCAAGCCTCTATCCTGCATTACTCTGCTCAGCTTCTCATTTTCTCCCTGAGTCTCTCTGCATCCCAGCATCTGGGTGAGTGTAAATTGCATAGTTCTCTTCTGGGGGTTGGACTGGAAAATGAGGAATATGATAGATCTTCCGAAGTTGGGTTGATTTTTGCTTATGGAAGCACATTTCCCACCTGAGGCTTACTAAGGGTCCCTGGAGGGCTATCAGTTTCTTCTTAAGCTCGGAGACATATTTACAGTTGGTGCAAATGGTCCCACCTCATCAGAGGATCTTCCCTGCTGCCTCCCTGGATGCTCATTAGTTTGGTATATCAGAAACTCTCCCACCCTTTGCAGAAACGAACAGTTCAGCAGAAACCAAACTAATTTAATTCAAATTTAATTAAAGTTGGAGCAATGTTTCTTACTCTTCGGTCCTAATTATAATAATGTTGCCGCATACAATAACACAGAAAACATGTGGTTAGTTTTAGAGGAAGGAATTTATGGGATGGCATTGGCTGATACAGATGGACTGTACAGACCGATTTCTAAGTTTCAAGAAGTCCTGGTGATCCAGGGTTTTCTAATAAGGCATCCATCTAAAATGGAAACCGCTCTTTAGGCAAACAGATCCCACAGAATGAAGTTAAGAAAAGTGCATGTGTAAAAAAAATAAAAATAAAGAGCTACAAACAGTACAAAGAAGCATGGAAGAGTGACAGTTCTAGTCAGGATAGACTGTGTTCCATAGTATACACCAATGCTCAGTATCTTAATCCAAAAAGGTGATTTCTTCCCATGCAGGCATTTGGAAGGTAAAATTCCACATGGTGACTCAGGCGTCCAGTATCCTTCCAGCTTAGGGCTCCACCTCCTATAGGGGAGGAATTGGAAACCATGACCTGCTGGCCAAATCTGGCCCATAGTTTGCTTTTTGTAAATAAAGTTTTATCGGCCCACAGCCATGCACATTCATTCATGTATTGCCTATGGCTGCTTCCGTGCTACAGCAGGAGAGTTGAATAGTTGCAACAGAGGCTGAATGCCTGCAAAGCCTAAAATGTTCACTATTTGGCCCTTTACAGAAATAAATGACAAACACAAAAACACAGAAAAACGCTGACCCCTGCTGTGGGGCCTCAGATTCTTCAGTGGGAAAGGAGAAAAAACCGTCTCCTACTGCAGGTTGTTTGGGGTCAGGTTTGGAAGAGTTTGCTATCGATCCTGCCTACACTCTGAGGCCAGGTGCCGAGGGAGGTCGAGGAGGAAGGGAAGGAGGGGAGATGGAGGGCAGGGAGAGGGCAGGGAGGGAAAGACGGATGATAGGAAAGTTGACGTGACTTGCTTGAGACCTCACAGAGCAAAGCACTCAGCACAGAAAGCAAACTAGTCCTTATCCCCAGCAACGCACTCGACTGCCACCAAGATGAGAAGCACCAGGCTTTTCCCTGAAGGACATGTCCGTCCCCAGTTCACCCGAAGGGCTCGGGGACTCAGAGTTTCTTTGTGCTAACTTGCACAGGGTACAGGCCCTTCGGAACAGCCGAGTTCGAGCTTTTGGGATACAGATGTGAAAAAGAAGGTTCTTGTCCTTTTTTCGATCACCCAGTTGGCCCCGGGCACTTGCTGGCCTCCCCGCTCCACTCCCGATCTTTTGTTCACACTCAGGCGCCAGATGCCTTTGAGAGCAGAGCCCTGGAGTTAAGCACGTGGCTTAGGAATCAGGAACATTTGGACTCACACCCAGGCTCCAGCCTTCACTAATGCATGACCTTGGGCCATTTGCTTACCTTGCCTGGCTTTTCTTCCTCTTTTTCAGGGTGCTGAGAGTGAGGATTGATTCAGACATGCATGGCGAGGGCGTGACGTCTGGTCTGTAGTTACCGCTCTGTAAGCATTAGTTGCTTTTATTATTCTCAGCAAACCCCAGTGCTGGAAGAAGTCAGGAGAGATACGAGACCCTTTTAGTATGGAGAAGACCAGGACACTGGGCGAGAAGACTGCCCCAGTTACATAGGCTGCCCTGACAGCTTGTGCCTTCTAACGTGGTGGCGATCACCCTGATGGATACTGTACAATGCATTTCTTCATTCATTCATTCAGCGTGCACAAAGTGCCTTGTTTGTGCCAAGTCCTGTGTTAGGAATTACAGATCCAGCCCTAAAGACAAAGGCATCTTCTGCCCCTGTGGAGCTCAAAATCTTTGCAAAAAAATGGCAGTTGTGAGAAAGACATATGACATGCCATGGGAGTGTGAGGTAGGGCCATGTGCTTGGGCTTGGAACACGGGGGGACTCTGGAATGGGCTGCGGCTGTGGCTGCATGGAGACAGCCTGTGCTCCGTATATCTCAGCCACTTGGGACTTCTTGCTTCTTGAACTTTCCAAGCTGGTTCCCACCTCAGGGCCTTTGCACTTGCTGTCTGCTCTGCCTGAATCCACTTTCCCCATGTTTGTGTGTGTCTGGATTTTCATCATCTTTCAACTCCCAGTTCAAACAGCCCTTGCTGAGGATGGCCTGCCTGCCTGCAAATCACAAATATCTTCCCGTCATCCATCCTTCTCCTCTCCCCAGCTGCCGCTGCTGGCCATGTGGCGTTCTTTACTCTGTCCATGGCATGTATTACTAAGGCCGACTATCTCGTTCATTAATTTGTTTGTTTCTGTCTTGTCTCTCCTCCAGTAGAAGGTAGATTCTGTGAGAGCGGAGCCCTGGGTGGCTTCTTTGTTAGCTGAGAGCTGGCTCCACTCAGAGCAGGAACTCAGCACATCTTTGTTCAAGGACTTGGTCAGTCATGACTCTGAGCTGGCAAGGGGGGTGAGGCAGGCAGAAGGAAGGGCACTTGGGTTCAAGGTCAGAGGCTGAACAGAGGCAGGTTGTGGAGCCATTGGGCACATGGGGCAAGAATGCAGGACTTGGTGGCCATTACCCTGTTCTTGGTCAGAGGAGAGAACTGTGGGCTGCGCAGTGCTGGCCAGGATCTCTGCATTTTCTTCTTCAAATTGATTCAGCATATGTGTTCATGGGGCCCCTCCTCAGGTGCCCTGAGTTGTTTAGAGCAGAAATGTTCTCATTCCCTGTCAGAGCTGCATAAAGAGTGAATTATTGGGCAATTTCAGAGAGGACATTTAGGGAGAAGACATCACATTTAAGAGGTTGCAATGAATGTTCAGAGGTCAAAAGAATTGGGGAAATGACTTCATGATTTTTCTTGTATGAAGGCAACACAGACAATGAAATAACAAATGTGTGAGGCCCAGGCCCTTCTTCTCCTCTGCGTATTTTATGCAGCATAAAAACATGTCTTTGGAGCGTTCTTTGAGTGATTTAAAAACCAGATGGAAGCCAGCAAACAGACTGCATCTGTCCCAGTAAAGCTGTCATTTATTTCCTGGGTAAGTGAGTAGAAATGGTGGCCGTGTGCTTCTTGCCGAATGCTGAGTGCAGAGCATTTGGCCTCCAGCTAAGGAACAAATAATTTCTATGCATGATGAATCTTTCCAATAACAAAGTCCTGCAAAGGCAGGACCAAATCACAGCCATTAGTTCCTGGTCCTCTTTCCAAATGGGTGTCTCAGAGTCTTTGCAGCAAGCACCCAGACATAAGCTGGGGAAGCTACTTGCAATTTAATCTGCCATCTATTATGCCTTTTGGTTCCTTTGGAAACAGAGGAGGTTAAGTCCAAACTCCAAATGTGATCTTTGAGAAAAGCAGAACAATGTTAATTGAGTAGCATTAATCCCCAGAAACATGCAGTGGATTGGGTCCCCCCAAAGCACTGGGTTTTAGCAGCTCGAGGCCAGGAAGGATGCAACATATTTATATCAAATATTTATCTCCTTCCCCTTGATCCTAGGTGTGCAGAGCTAGAGTGAGTATAGTCTTCACTTTAGAGCACAATATTGCCATCTATTCTATTTATTTTTATTTCTTTATTTCCCACCTTCAATTTCAGCTTTCCTCCCAAGAGGCTCCCCCTCTTATGTGTTTAAATACCATAAAAATGTATCTTGTCATGTATTTCATTCTGTTTCTCCTATTTTCATTTAAAGTGTCCTTGAGATACATTGTATCAAGTCATACTTCTTACTCATGCCTTTTAACGGATACAGAGTGTCCAATAATTTGTGTATTCCACACTTATCCTGTCCTTTCTTAATGCTCAGTTAGATTATTTCTAACTCTATTATCAAACTAACACTGTGATCAACATCCTCGTGTCTATTTATTTGTGTTTGTATCTTTGACAGTTTCTTTTTCTGTGAAAGCAAACATGAAACTGAAATTCTAGGTTCTTCGTGTCACCAGATGTTCCCCAGTTGCTCTCTTCTGGACTTTGGCCTAGGCAAAGAATTTATGACTAAGATCCCAAAAGCAGATATACAAAAACAAAAATTAAAAAATGGGACTTCATTAAACTAAAAAGTTTCTGCACAACAAAAGAAATAATCAGCAGAGTAAATAGACAACCTACAGAATGAGAGAAAATATTCGTAAACTGTATATCTGACAAAGGACTACTATCCTTTGAATCTATAAGGAACTCAAACATATCAGCAAGTAAAAAACAAATAACCCCATTAAAAAGTAGGCAAAAGACATGAGCAGATTTTTATTGAAAGAAGGTATACAAGTAGCCAATAAATGTATAAAAAAATACTCAGCATCACCAATCATCAGGGAAATACAAATTAAATCCACAATAATTTTCATTCCCATCAGGAGTGGAAAAGTTTCTTCCACAGCCCTTATCATAACATGACTTTTAAATTTCTGCCAATTGTGTATTAAATTTTACCTCATGCTTTTTCAATATTTATTTCTGTAGTAGTGAGTCTGCAGCTCTTCAATTCTTATTAGCCAGGACTTATTCTTCATTACAATGTCTATTCCTAACTTTTATCCATTTCTTTATTGGCTGCTTTTCCTTTTTCTTGCTGATTTGCTAAATATTCTAGCTATTAATACGTTGTAATTTATTTACATTATAAATTTCAAGGTCAGGTATTTATTTATAGGGGTTCCTCCACTTCCAATGGAGATGCATCCCAATAAACCCATTGTAAGTTCTAAGTATCGTAAGTAGAACCATAGTGAGTCAGGAACTATATATATTCATCAAGTGGTCAAATAAAAGTCACTTAGAGGCAAGACCCGAAGGCCAGGTAGTCTTAGGTTTCATCGTCTGAGTGTGCAATGCAGAACACACACTCCATACACCTTTCCTTCAGTGAACAAACCCAGTGAAGTACTGTAATCAGTGGAGAAGCAGAGTAGATTCATAGTGAAAGAGGGTTTGGAAGGCAAATGAGCCGTTTTATTTTTCAATCAACTTGAGCTCAGCCACTGCCCAGTGGTGGGACTCAGGGCAGGGCACCCAGCTTTCACATCCATCCCCCAGGGTGCGTGCGGGAGGTGGGTCAGTAAATAACTGATCCGACAGGCGGGTGGGAGCTCTGAACAGGAGGCAGGAACTCTCTCCTTTACCTCTAGCCCTTGCTAGAAGAGAATTGATATTTAAAATAAAAATCCTGGAGCCTGTAAGAATTTAAATAGATGGAGCAAAGGGGCTACTGCCTAATCACTCATTCATTTATTTATTTTGTTTTTCCCTCATAGAAATGGAATTAAATATGGCCATTAAACAAAATC
Organism: Microcebus murinus; assembly: GCF_040939455.1. Taxonomy (NCBI): domain Eukaryota; kingdom Metazoa; phylum Chordata; class Mammalia; order Primates; family Cheirogaleidae; genus Microcebus; species Microcebus murinus. The sequence continues at coordinate 2,431,048 of NC_134119.1, forward strand.
AACACTTAATGGCATTTTAATAAGATGGAGATAGTGTAGGGCTTATGACTCCACTTTGTATAGTACATCCATGCGGGGGTGGGGGGTTGCCCGCGTCCACATCTGTGGATGTGTTTGCATCTGTGCATTAGCTCTTCTACGTACACTGAATGAATGCATGCATGAACGAACGACAATAGTGCTTATTTTAAGTGTTGAGATCGTAACTCAATTTTATTTTTCCTTTCACTTAACATTTTTTCCTACTTTCCCTAGAGTTAATATGCAATTATAGGCATAATAATGAAAAAATAGAATGTATTAAAATACTACTTATGGAGCATAACAATTTGCAATATGTTAATGGAAGTAACCTGTTGCAAAGCTATCTATCTGCTCTGATTGCAGCTGTGGTTAAGCCAAACCAAACACGCATCCATAAACAGAAATAGCCTGGAAGGGGAATGCCCGCTCACAGGTCACTCTTAGGGCTGCGTGCCGCTAGCCGCAAACTTCTCCTTTCATTGTCTTTCTTCATCTTTCATTCTTCCTTCTCGTCTCCTTCATTCTTCTCTTCTTCATTTTCTTTTTCCCTTCTGAAATGTGTTTATTAACCTGAGGGTCCCCGAGATTCCATTTTCCTAGAGACACCCGAGTAGAGAAACCTGGAAGTCGGTGGAAATACAGCTGTTATCATTTGTACTTTATTTTTTGTTTCTGTTTAAAAGAAATGAGATTGACTCACCATTTGCCCTTTGCATGTTTATGTTTTTGTTCCATTTGGAGAAGGATTTCCTGATGCTCAAGCTGTTTAACGACGGTGAGGGCCTTGAGGGGGGCTGAGGGTCTCACCCCACCTGAAAGGAGGGGCGCTCTGGCATGCACGGTCACAGCCACTCGTCCCCATGTCCTTGTTGGACGTCCCCCTGCAGTTGGACAGATGTGGTCCTCCTGGCCCGGGGCTCCTGGGCCTGAACTCTGCAGGTCCTCAACAGCCACCTTTGTTAGCGAAGCTACTTTCCCTAAAGCAGGGATGTGGCTGCTTTTTACGGCATCACAGACACCTCCCTGCCTTTCACTATGAGTTGGGTCCCTGGAATTTCACTGCTCCATGTAAGAGTCCCACTGCTTCACATCCACACAGCCTCTGGAAGCCACGCCGTTGCGTGGGCTTGTGCTCTTCAGTGGAGGAACGTGTGTGGGTTTCCCAAGTCCCGTGGGCACAGCCTTCCCTCTAACCTGTGTGCACGTAGGACAGGAAGGCTCATCCTCTGAGCTGGGCAGGGCAGGGGGCCACCGAGTCCAAGATGGGTGGGTTAACTTCTGGGTAACCTGAACTATGTCATGGTTATAGGCTACATTTGCTCTAACCATACAAAGTGTTGAAGATACAAAGATACAGGTAGCAAAGATTGCCCAAGGAAGGAGGGGAAGCAACCCGAATTATTCCCTGTGGTTAGAGACGCCATAGGCGGGGTCAGTCGCAACAGCCTGGGAACAGTATTTCATATTCCTCCTCTGTAGGGTGGTGCCTTCCCCCACAACCTGCTCATTGCTCGAGAAAAGTCCCAAGTGATTGGACAAGACACCCTGAGGTGCTCACAGGGGACAAAGCACGGCTGGTGCTTTGTCATCAAAGACATCTCGGCTGGTTCTATGTCAGTCTCCAGGAGAACTCAGTGGGCCCAGTGCGGGCGTTCTGGTTTTGCCATAATTCCTTCCAAGATCTTAAACATCCAGCTCTGTCTCTCTATGTTGTCATCTACATTAGGAAACCTTGCAGTGGTGTTTACGAGTCAGGCCTCAAAACATTTCTCCAGTTCCAAATGCGTGTCTCTTTTCCTTCTTTTCCATTAGCTCAATCGATTAATAACATTTCTGCTCCTGTGTAAATGCTGCGCTTCACTGTATACACCAGGCATCCTGATGAAAGGGGGAGAAGCAAGAGGTGGGGCCACGAAGGCCTCGGTCAGCTCACCCAGCTCTGGACACAGAGTCGCTGCAATGGTGGCAGCTTTGCCCCGCCTGTGTCCCTTAGGAGACCTTTGGTTGCCTTCACACCATCCAATTTAAAATGATTCCCTTTGACACCCGAGCTCAGAGAGCGTTCACTGCCACTGAAATAAGAAATTAAATATTTTAAATCATAAAAGTTCATTGAAAACATTTGAATCTAAGTCAATCAAGTGGTTCTTTGGAGGCATCCCTGAGTGACAGCCTCGTTTTGGGTAAGATGCCGTCCTTGGTTAGGGGGTCTGGTCCTGCCCCGACCTCCCGGTGGGCTGTTCTGCGGTACACGGGCTACCGTGTTGGAAACTTGGACGGCGAGGCTGAAATAGCTTGTAAACATCATTTATCTTAATGGCTACAGGACCCATCGCAGCTGTTGGATCTGCCAGGAAAGATCTGCCTCTGCTTCCCTGTGTCCACAGAGTCGGCTCTGCAAACCAGACCCCCTCTCACCCGGGCGGGAGGCCAGGAGGGGAAGGGAGCGTGAGCTTTTTATCTCGGGCTCTGAACTTGTGCTCGGAGGTTCAGATTTAACTCAGATTCTCACATGTCGAGGAATCAATCATTTGAAAAGAGCGTTTGTCAGCATCAGTGCAACTCCCAGAAAAAGGAGACTCAGCACCTTCGGCTGCTTGGCAGCGGCCCCTCCGAGGTGAAGCACCTGCACCTGTTTCCCGGGGAGACTCGGGCTGAAAGAAGACCCGCTTTGATTTCTATCTCTAATACGTTGTGTCAATTTCCCAGGGGGGATGTCTTCACTTCTCTGCAGCCCTAGTATTTTCAGATACCTCAGGCCAAGGGCTTGTCAAAAACATGCCAGTCTGTGTGTGTCCTGAATATGAATTTTACTCGCAGTCAGAAAACTTTGTAAAACGTGGGTGTGCAAAAGTGTCACTTCGTTACGTTTACCCTAACTCGATTCATGCCTGTCAAAAGCCCGCATTTTCCTCTAATAACAGAAAATTAGTGAAGTCACTTTTAAGTGGTTCTATCCAGTACTGTGATGTCTCAGTTAATTCAGGTTGAAAATTTAGTCACTGTCAAGGTTATTATCACCCTCCTCCTTTAAGCTGTTCTCTCTCCCTCCCCTCTGGGGTTAATTTATTTTCCTGGGGAGTGTAGAATGCCCCCCCCCCCAGTGGACTCCACATGGCTTCTTGGGCTTGTTCTGTGTTTGCTCCTTCCAAATGTGGCCCATCCTGTGATAGTCCTTAGCTTCTGGCCTCGGTCCCTTCCGCTGCATTGCACCTGGCTCTGCAGCAGGCCCAGCGGTGACTGTGCGGCCTCCTCGTGGAAACCGCCAGCCAGCAGCGGCTCTGTCAGCACTCCTACCCACCCCCCGCACCGGGACTCTCTGTGACCTTCTCATGGGCAGTGGGAACTTGAGCCTTCCTGAACCCCAAGGAGAACACGGGCTGTGTTAGTTCATTTACTGCAATGGGGACAACAAATAGTCCCCATCAATGGCTATGTGATTTCCCTAAGTACACGTGGGGGATGGTGGTTTGGCCGTGGCTCGCAGCTGCACGCTTTCTCATTCTGAGACCAGGCTGACGTCGTGGCTCCCACGGGGTCACTGAGCTGGCCAGCACGGGGCACAGAAGGGGAATTAAGGCATTGCTGTTGAGCTCGGGGCACAGAAGGGGGATTAGGGCATTGCTGTTGACATCCAGGTGCATGCGCTGTGACGTGGACACGAGCTATTGATCCACACGTGTGCACACTTACCCGCTGTAGCACAGCGAGATGCGATGCGTGTCGTTGCCACACTCACAGCCTGCTACCCAGACGGTGAGGGGGAACGGCGGGTTGGGAAGGCCTGGCACGGCGGTCAGGGTTCTAACCACGGGACGCCCGGCACGCTGCCTAGCCTCACCCACGTGATGGTCCGCCAGGAAGAACAAAGCCCGCAGAGCCTGCCACAGCCCCGGCAAGCGAGCGGCGTCGGGAGCGCAGGCGCGTGCTGGGCGGGGAGGCTGCAGGGGCTGCTGGCACTCCACGCGAGGGGGATTATGTCTCCCACAGCTCGGTACCGCGGGGATTAGCGCGGCCGCGCGGCCGTGGGAAGGGAAGACGCGTCCGCGAGCGCCGTCCTTCTGCTGTGCGAAGCCGACACGTCGTAACAGAATCAGGCTTGAGAAGGGGCGAAAGCGGCTGGTATAAATAGACTGAATCGTGGAGGCGAGGAGAAGGTGGGAAGGGGGTGTGGGGAGGCTGGGGCCGGTGGGGCCTCCCCTCTCCTGATCCTCAGAGCGAGGCAGGTCTGAGAAGCAGCAGCAGCTGCTGCCGCATCCCGGCGCTGGTGCAGGCGCAGAGGCCGGGCTCGCCCGACACCCCGGAGCAGACTCTGCGTGAGAGAGAGCCCTCACGTGACTCTCTCGGCCGTTAAAATCGAGGCAGCGCGGCCCTTCTCCGTCAGTGCTGCGCCCACCCTGCTCTGCGCCGAAGCAGCCACCTGGGAGCTTATTAGAAATAAACATCCTCAGGCCGGCGTTAGACCCACCAGTGCGGAGTTTCTGAGCTTGAGGCCCAAGAATCTGTTTTTTAATGAGCTTTGCAGGTGATTCTCATGCACAGGAAGGCACAGGCCTACCCAGAGATGCCGGGGCCGGAGGTGGCTTCCAGTGAATGGAGAGGGAGACGTTGGCAGGAGCTGCAGAGGGCGTGTACGATGCCCCTGAGCTGGGGTTGGCAGCGTGATCATAGCAGGACAGCACCTGGCTCTGTTACGTCAGGTTCTCCCATGGCAGCAGAGCACCCAGGGCCAGGGTCAGGGGAGGAAGAGGTGGGCTTTACCTAGCCTGCAGAGGGCTGGCTGCGGGGGGTGCAGGTCGGGGGGGACAAAGGCAGGGGGTGTGGTGGCACAGGGAGGGAGCGTGCAGCTGGCCCAGGCCCGGCTGTGAGGGGGACACGTGGACTGAGAGCTGGCAGGCACAGGACAGGGGAGGTCACTGCTGACCGGCTGAGAAAGAGGTGGCAGGTGCAGGGCCCCGGTCTACCAAGGAGTCGTTTTCTTCCTCGCAGAATGAGGGTCAGCAGGCAGGTCACAGGACAGGCCCATCCCACCCTATTTAGTTTCATTGTTAAAATATTTCAACTGGCTTTTTAAATATATGTCTTCGATTTGGAGACTCGTTTTCAGAAACAGTGAAAAGTGTTCACATGGTGAAACTGGAGAACACTCTCAGTCTTAGAAAAGTCATTGTGAAGATTAGAAGCAGTCACGTCTTGTTGTGCACAGATCCTGCTTCTAAAAATCAGCCAGGGAGGGTATAAATGGATCTACCAGCTCCCGGGAGGGCTTGCTGGCATCACACCCCCAAGCCCTGCCTCGTAGCAAGTCCTCAGACTGGAGTCAGGGCCACAATGCTCATCCATGCCGGTGGCCCCCACCCCCGCGGCCCCCGCCCCTCAGGCCTGACTGCTACGACTTCGAACTGAAGCAGCTGGACACAATTGCACGTCAGAATTCCTACTGCCAAAGCATCATTTAAAATTAATATTTTAATGGAGTTATGCAAGTGATACTGGTTAGTTAGAATTTGTATTGAGTCAGCAATATTTTTAACAATGTTTCATTGTGGGACTCTTAGAAATCTAAGGTCTGTTAAAATTTTTTGAATGTCTATCTTGAAAAATTGAAAATCATCCTCACTCTTTTTCACACTCTCAGAATTAAACAGCTGAATTTTTTATGGAATCTTCAGGGCTTGGGGATATTGACAAACTCCATTTTAATGACTTAAATGCAAATTCTCTAGTGACACAAAATATGGTCTTTATTTAATCCTTACGAAGCTGTAACAACGCATTCTCATAAAGAAAAGAAAGTTTAAAAAAGAACAAGCGCCCGGAACTGTTTTATTATTGTTTTCTCCATCCACAATGAACTAAACAATAATTCCAACTAGAAACACTGAACAATATGCTTAAGTATAAAAGCAATAAAATACCCAAAACAATCATGGGAAGTGAACACAAAAGAAGCTCCTTAAGTCACAATAAGTGTTATAAAAATATTTTAAAAAGAGAGAGAGAGACATTTAGTGAGATCAGGAGTGAAAATTATTGCAAGTGCTTACAGAGCAGCAGCCATGTCAAGTGAATTTATTTCCATGGCAACTAGCATGATCTCTGGCTCTAGAATTTATTTAATAAATGTTTGTTTAGTGACTAAGTGGCTGGCTGGCCTGCTGAAGCGTGCACAGGTGTGCTCAGCACCTTCCCCAAACAGTGCGGAGGCTCTGCCTACAGTGCCGGGGTTGCAGAGCACAGAGCTGGGGAGGGTTGCGTGGCAGTTCCACAGTGCCAGAGAGTGGCGGGGCTCCACCGGCCGCCGTCTACTTCTGGGGCAGAGGCCGCGTGTGGGAAGCTGCTGACCGCGCACCAGGCAGGTTTGTAAGGATGAGGTCTTGCCGAGGTTACTGAGCAGAGGGCTCCCTTGTGCAAATGTCCCTTCTTGCCCTCTTCTGTCCCTGTCCTTCCGCCCCCTCCCTGTCTGCCCCATGGACACGTCTGTGTTCCCCCCTGCCAGTCGCTGCAGAACGTCAGGGTGTCTGCCGTGGCCTCCCGCGGCCTCGCTGGGCTTCCCACGATGGCTTCACCGGGACAGGACTTCGCTTCGTGTGTTCTAGAACCTTTGAACTGTGCCCTCAGACTGTGCACTCACAACACGGAGGTTGCACAGAGGTTCCCAGCTCTCAAGGGAAGGGCTGGGGGACTTACAGTCCTAGCCGCGCGGCAGCCCCTGGTCACACGTTGCCGAGTTCAGCGTCACACCGTGATAGTGCGCGAGCAGCCGTGGGCCTAGTCCAGGCGTGTAAATTGGAAATTCGAGTCTACACACACGGACGGACTTCACACGAAGAAGCCAGGCTGTGCCACCCGTGCTCCTGGGGCCTGGCGTGGCGGGGTCCTCGCGCAAAGCCTGCGGGAGGCTGCAGGCCCTGTCCGGGGCTCTCCCGACTTCTGGGCCCAGTGGTTACCATGCAGAACACGAGGATTTTTCTTAGCTTGCAGCACCAGGAGCTCCAAGGTCACATAAGTTCTGACGATAAACACGCAGAAGGCGAAACACACGCCAGAGCCTCCGTGCCACACACAGAGACCGCACGATGCCCTGTGGGAGGCAGGGGGATGGACCCGGGCATCCCTGTCCTGACTCCTGCGGCTGTGAGTGTGTGACCTTGCATAGCCAAAGGGACTTTGCAGAGGTCATTGAGTTAAGGTCCTTGAGATGGAGACGTGACCCAGGGTCACTCAGGGGCCCCCTGCAATTGCAGGGTCCTGATAAGCAGTGGAGGGGCAGAGTGAGTCAGTGTCTACACTCCAGAGTGGTGGGCAATGGATTGGTGTTCAGTTTGCTACAGCAGCCACAGGACAGGAACGCACACCCTAAGAAAGAAGGGGTGCCGGGTGTCTGTGGTCTCGTGGGTGTGTGGAGGACAGTACTGTGGTGGGCTCCAAGAGAAGGGCAGGGACCACCTCAAGGATGTTTGGGGTCTCCTCTAAAGGCACCCCGATGACACTTGAGAACCTGGCCTTGTCAGCCTCCCTAAGACATTTAATTGACCTTATTAACCAATAGGGATTAGTAAGGGGCCCGTCGACAGGCCACTTGTTATTTATAGGAACGTCTTCGAGCCTCAGGGGAACAGAGCTATCCCGATGGAGACGCCGGCGCAGGGGCTGCGATTTCTGAAGAGTCTGTGGACCTCAGGTTATGCTGGGCCGTTCTGCTCCCTGCTGTGGGCGCTCGGCTTCTTAGATTAAGGAATGCCTCGTCTAGGAAACAATTTTTATGTTCATCATATTTTTCAGACCAAGCGTGAGAACACCTGGCCCTGCGATGGCAGGGCATATTTCAGCCCAGAGCTGCCCTTACAATCTGTAGCTCGCAGTGGCTTTGCATAAATTTGAGGCTGATAAAATTTATCTTCAGTGCTCCCCACTGACTGTGCCCTGCTTACTTTCAGGGCCATCCTGGCACCACGATGTCCCCAGGCTTTGGTGTCAAGGGCACCTGGCTCAAACTCCTTGGCCCAGAACCTGAATCTCTCTGAGCCTCCACGTCCTTATCTAGCAATAGCAGATAGTATCAGGGCCAGCTGTGGGCGTGCGCCTGCCCGCGGGCGTGCAGATTAGGGGAGCTACAGAATGCCCAGCGCCAGCGCAGCGCTGCTGAGCAGCGAGAGGGGCTCGCACGGATGGCGGTAGCTCTCCTGGTGTTCCGGGGGCTCGGTGATCCTGACGCGGGGCTGCAGATTAGCCGCCCTGCATGGACCTGACGACTGTCTTCTACAGCTGCTCCCGACAAGCTTTCCTTCCGCAGGGCCTGGCTTTCTGTGACTGTGACAATAAACTCGGGATGTTTGCCGGGAACTATGTGTGGTTCTCACCAGGAGTCATCAGGCTCCCTAACAGGCCCCCGGGGAGAAGGTTTGTGCAGGTGGAGCTGGCGGGAGGTCCTGTCTCCTCTTCCTTCGTCGGCCTCGCCCTCCCTCTGTGTCTCTAGAAGCTGCTATTCCCGAGGAAACCAACCTGGGCTTCTACCCACGGGCTAGTCTACGAATACAAGAGCCCAGTTGAGGAGGAAAAATAAAGTGACTGTCCATGCTGTGAAAATCCTTTGGAGTGACTCTTTCCTGAGGTTTCTATAGCGACCTCTCTAGAGCAAATGAGCTCCTGCCCGGCGCACAAAGCGAGGATTGGCATGGGGGCGTCCAGGTTAAACACACAGGTTCTGGTGTTCGTATGCAGAGATGTTAGGAGGGAAAAATGGAATGTATATCTTTTAAAAGGCCCAGCGACAGTAGCCTGCCAGCCTGCCCATCAGAGCCTTCCCTCAGCCGTCGGCCGCTGGCATCGGTGTTTAGGAATGTAACGTGCACGGGAAAACATAAAGCTGCCACCAGGCCCCTCCCGGGCACTGGGCTCTGTCTCTCCTGCTTGCCCGCACACGAGGGAGACAAAAGCTGGTCCTGGAGACTGTGGGCGTCATGCAAGCGTCCTGCGTCTGTTTCCACCTCCCGTCTCCTTCGCAGAAGGAGAGAAGCTTTATATGAGAGAAGCTTCCAGATAGGGGTCTGCATCACAGCTTCAGAATCTTCACCAGGACAGATTTCACACCTGCTCTCCAAACTTGGGCCTTTGCCAATCCCAGGAGACATCTCCATCAGGGACAGTGACAGAGGAGTGTCTCTAGTCTCCAGCAGAGGAGAACACTGATGTTATTGGAGATCAGGTTGAGGCCCGCATGGGGTACGTCTGTTCTCCAGGAAGATACTGTCTTCGTTGAAAATGTCTTCACGTGTTGGGGCAAGGCTGGTGGGGCACAGGTGAGAGGCACATTCCACCCACCTGTCCGGGAAGGGCTCGGCCCCGCCTGCCACTCAAGGGGTCTCAGAGCATGTCGGCTGAATCGGAATGGAAGTTCGCCTGTCGACAGACACCGGCCTCGGTGCAGCCTGTTCCTGCAGATCCGGGCTCTGTCAGATGGCTGTCACTCAGCCTGCGGTGGTGGCCTCAGGCCAGGGATGCGGGACAAATGCAATGAGTCCCCGCGAGGCACAGACTCTTTCAGAGGCCAAGAGAAGAGAGTGAATAATTTACCTCCAATTTTGTTGCCTTGTGTTCTATGTGACCAAAGGGGAGGCTCCCAGGGAACGTGGCATGCATGTTGCCAACTTCCTCGTCAGCACGAGCAGAAGTTCAGAATGGCTGGCGCGGAAGTCCTGGCCTGGGGTGATCCTTCAGGCGCTTCCTCTCCCCTGCCGCAGGGGTGTGGAGTCGCCTGTGCATCCAGACGCAGGGCTGCACTTGGGCTGCACGTCACCAAGGTGATGGGGCCAAACAGAGCAGGACGGCCACTGCAGGACCAGGTGGTGCAGGTTGGCCCGTAGCCGGGGAGAGATTCAGGAAGAAATGTCCGGGGAGGCCGTAGCTGTGCCGGGGCCAGGCCAGACCTCCAGGACAGTGCTGGTTCAAAGTTCAAAGACTTCAGGATGACTTTTCTCCCATGCATCGCCCACAGTCGGGGGCCACACCGCTCACTTCGCCACCACCTCTCGGCTGCTGAAACTTGCCTTCTCCTCCATCCTATGCCAGTCACAAGAGAACACGATTAGCCGTCCTTGCCCCAAGCCCTGAGGCTGGTGGTCCAGCCCGGTTTCCCGGCAGGTGTCCAGGAGGTGGTGGCGGCTGCTGTCTCCGGGCTGCCCTGGACTTGTCCCCCAAGGCCCCTCCCATGGCCTTTCCCCTCTGACCTGGCTCTGAGGTCCCCAGCTCTCCTGCAGCACCGACACGCGCTCTCGCGTGGGCATCCTGGCATCACGCCGAGGCTCTAACTTCTTTCTCCTCCGTGTTACAAACTGTCCCCTGGCGCTATGCCTAGTGTACTTTAATTAACAGATTAATTAAATCGAGCTCATTCTTCTGTCTACTGACTTGACCCGTGGTGTAGGCGTCAATAGCGTCTGCTGGCCTGGGCAGTTCTCTGACCCTGCGGTTCAGCCCGGTCACTTCTCTGCCCAGCATTCTCCTGACAGGCAGAAGGAGACAACTGGACCTGCGTTTTCCTCTGAGGAAGGACACAGTTGATAACCTGCCCTTCACGCGCCCCTGGCAGGTGCTGAGCACTGGGTTGGGTTCCAGTGGTTCTAAAACTCAGGTGAACAAATCCGCTCCCAGCCCAGAGCAGCCCGAAAATCGGACTGGCCAGGTGTACGGCGTATGTCAGGTTTGCCAAGAAGGCAGCAGGTGTGCACGGCGCTTCAGAGGCAGCTTTGTGGGTTTAGGTAAATGGCTGGAAGCTGGTGTTTGTTCTCTCAGAATTATGTTCTCCTCATTTGCGGCGTGTATCAGAGTCGGAGTTTCGTTTTCTGTGGTTTTCTGATGCTGTTTATGTTCCAGTAGTCCGCACGGCCCTCCAGGGTGTGCCTACCCGACAGCGGCATTCCTGCTGCCAGGGAGCGCCGGGCACAGAATAGGTGGCGAGTAACGCTCCCTGGAGGAATGTCTGTTGTGAACGTCTCCATCAGCAGAAGCTTCTGAGCACCGCGAACGTTCCCGCCGCCGCTGTCCAGCCGCACATTTGGGGCCTCCGCCGCGGGACAGCGGTGAGGAGCATCGCCCTGTTTGTGAGGCTGGGCGAGGTTTATTTCTGACACTCACTTCTTCAAAAGGACGTTGAGATGGCTGCATTTTTCCTTCAGGTTATGAAGACATTTTACTTCGCAAGGTGAAGCTCACGACTCAGAATAATTTTAACACTCATTTTTGCCCTAATCTAGTCTCTTTAAAAGTATTTTTGCCTGATTATAGATGCAATGTTATTTTAGAAATTTGGGGGGGAAAAGCAAGATTATTTAAATGAAAACGATATTATCTATAAGTCTACAACTCAAAAATAACCACAGTTGAAATTTTGTCATTTTCCCAGTGCGTGTGTGTGTGTGTGCGCATCTGTGTCTGTCTGTGTGTATCTGTGTGTGTGTCTGTGTGCCAGTGTGTCCATGTGTCTCCATGTGTGTCTGTGTGTATCTGTGTGTGTGTCAGTGTTTGTCCGTGTGTATCCATGTGTCTGTGTATCTGTGTGTGTGTGTGCGTCAGTGTGTGTCTGTGTATCTGTGTGTCTTTGTGTGTCTGTGTGTGTATCTGTGTGTGTGTCAGTGTTTGTCCGTGTGTATCCATGTGTCTGTGTATCTGTGTGTGTCTGCGTGTGTCAGTGTGTGTCTGTGTATCTGTGTGTCTTTGTGTGTCTGTGTGTGTATCTGTGTGTGTCAGTGTTTGTCCGTGTGTATCCATGTGTCTGTGTATCTGTGTGTCTTTGTGTGTCTGTGTGTGTATCTGTGTGTGTGTCCGTGTGTATTTTGTATACTGATTTTGTACTTTCCAGTTCCACGATATTGCGGGAATTTGCCAATATGGCTAAATCTTCTTTAATAATAATGTTTTTTAAAAGAAGCACAACATTCCACCAAATATGTATACCACAATTTATTGAATAATCAAGTTTTGAGACATTTCAGTTGCTTCCAATTTTGAAATTCAGGTTGACGTTGAAATAATTATCTATCTAAAGCCTGTGAGAACCTTTTCCCGTGTCCCGATGAGGGTTACGCGGTTTCCCCCTTTTCCTCTGTGCATTGAGGTGTGTGCCTAATACATACACAAACCGATCAATACTCACCTGCAATTTTTGTTGGTGAAACTTTCAACCGAAGTGCACAAACTTTACATTTGCAGTTTGATGGATGTGTGCAAATGAACACAGCTGTGCCAGCACTCAGACCAGAGCGTGAGCTGCTGCTGTCACCCCGGAGGCCTGTCTCGTGTCCCTGGAGGCAGCCCCTCGGCCGGCCGCCGCCACAGACCGCGTGGCTGCTCACGTCACATAAGTGGAGTCGTGCGTGCACTCTCTCGCTCCGACGTCTGTCCCTGGAGCGTGCCTGTGCCGCTCATCGGGCTGCCGTGCGTAACAGCAGCTGTTCTTTTTCGTTCTTAGGCAGCCGGGTTTGGCAAAACTGGGGGGCAAAGGTGGCCCACCACTGTCTCTGTGCAGCCTCACGAGCTAACTGGTGGTTTTTACACTGTTAAATGGTTACATTGGACCCTATGTAATTTCCTTGGTTTTGCCCCTGTATTTACAAAACTTAAAATATTGACGCTCTGGTCATTATAGAAGCAGTTTGTTGGCCCTGCCCCATAGCATTCTGAGTGTGACTAGACTACACTGTATTGCATGATGGTCATTTCGAAGGTTTCCATATTTGACTATCATGCATAGTGCTAACTTGAGCATCCTTACTTGTAGCTGCTGTTGTATGAACACTTATCGTGCTGGTTGGGCACCCAGACTGATTTGCCTACGTTCAGCCTTGGTGGACACGGCCAGTTTTCAAGGTGGCTGTACCAGTTCGTGCTCATTCCTTACTGTACCACTAGAACCCTCAGTACAGTGTGAATAATAATGCTATTAGTGGATGTATTTATCTTGTTCATGATTTTGGTATGTCATCACCAAATATAAATTTTCTGTGCTTTTAAAGAAGATACCTTTGATCAGGTTAAGGAATTCACCCCTCTTCCTAGTTTACTGAAAGTTTCATTATAAATGGGTAATGAATTTTTTTGAACAATGTAGTTCTCCCACCCGGCCCGCCCATATTCTACTAGTGCAGGTAATGATTTTTGTATGATAAACTGATCTTTTCATTTCTGAAATAAACCCTGGATTCAATTGCTAATGATTTGTTAATGATTTGTTTAGTGTTGCCTTTATGTTCATAAAATTAACTAGTCTTGTCATTTTTCTTTGTGGTAACCCCTACAGATTTGCAGTTACCTTCTCAAGTAAGATTTGTAGGTATTGTAGTGTCTATTCATGTGCTGTCTGCATACTATACGATTCGCCTTGTGTGAGTATCAACTGCTGCGATCACCGTAGGTTTGTAATGTATAATCCAATCGCATCTGTTATTTCAGACATCTATTAATACGAAGTGCTAGGCTTCTCATGGATAGTATTTCCAATTTTCACATGGAGTTCATATTATTTTTTTAAAAAAACAAATTAGAAAAGCACGACTCAGGGAGGCTACATAACTCGCCCAGGTCACCTGGCAGGGAAGTCACAGCAGGTGCAGGAGCAGCTGCGACAGGTGTGAGCTCAAGACCCTACCCATTAAATCCTAATTATGAAATAGATCCTAACCATTATGTCCCAACCATTATGTCTGCTCTTTCCTCTTCATCGTCATTAACCAGAATTGGGGCACTTTAGGTCTAAAGCGTGTCTTATCAGTGCAGCTTTAACTTTCCTAAACGGGCCAGTGCTGCCACTCACAGCTGGTCCCAGTGGCTCAGTGGAAATAGTGACTGAGGCCCAGGCAAGCTGAGACACCTGACCCTAGGGATGCGTCATCAGGCAGAAGAAGCTTGTATTTAAGATGTTGACTCAGTTCTCAAACCCTGACTTGATCATTGCATGATCTATGCATGCAACACAGTATTACATGTGCCCCATAAATATGTGCAGCTATGAATCAATAAAAAATTAATGTGTATAGTAATCGCCCAGTGAGCTTCTTTCTTAACAGTGAGCATCCCTGAATATCTCCCCTAGAGACCCCGCCTAGGAAGTCAGGTGGAGCCCAGGAACCTGCATGTCCACCAGCAGCCCAGGTGATGCCCACTGAGGCGGCCACAGGACTGTGTGGGCAGCACACCTGTTCCTGTGTCCTGTGCGAGCCCCGAAGACTGTGGTTCGAATACGGGTCATAAAGACATACTGGTTTGCTAGCACTGCTATATCAGAACACTATGTGGCACTGTCTATGGGGGCTTAAGCCACAGACATTTATGTTCTCACAGTTTAGAGGCCAGAAGTCCAAGACCAGGGTGTTGTCAGGGCCAGTTTCTCCTGCGTCCTCTCTCGTCGGCATGCAGGGCCCCTGTGTCTGGGTCCTCACGTGGTGTTTCCTTTGCGCCCACAGCCCTGGCGTCTCTGTGTGTGTCCTAACGTCTTCTTACGAGGATGCCAGTCGTGGAGGGAGGATCAGGGCCTGCCATAAGGGCTCATCTTACCTTGTTCACCCCTTGCAAGGCACCGTCTCCAAACACAATCACATTTTGAGGTGCTGGCCATCAGGACTTCACCCCATGAATTAGGGGTGGGATGCAGTTCAGCCCACAGCAAAGGGTTAGGGCTGAGGCAACAAATGACAAGATGGTATTTTGTAGTTCAGAATCTCTTGCTGCCCAGAGCAGAGCTTGGTGCTGCGGTAGCTGTGGAGGTGGACAGATGCACCAGGTAACCTGGAGTGAGGGAGGAACACGGGACGCCCCAAGGCCGGCTAACAGTGAGCCCAGGGGAGGGGTCACAGGGGGCTTTGGGATCTGTGGTCTCAACCTGCTAATGCTTGTGGTAAGCACAGGTGCAGTTGAGGCTGTGATTCACTTACTTTGTTTCCCAGGTGACCATGACTCTCCATTCTCTCTGTCAACATGCGATGGGGACCCCCATACCCTGAATCCCGCTGCCTGCAGCCCACACACCAGCTTCCCAGGCAGTTCTGATGCCTCCAGCGAGCGCGCCTGCCTAAAGAGATTCGGTTGTGTTTGTTCCCAAATCAATTTATGCAATCGTACATCTTATCATAATTATGCAATTTGACTAAATACCAATGAAATGTATAAACCAATGAAACGGGAGTGCAAAAAGAGGGTTCCTTTTATGGAAGCTAAGCGAAATGTCTTGGAAGGTGAGTTGCCAAAAAGAAGGTGCTGTCAGATCAGGCATGGGAGCAAAAACTGCCAAAGATCGGGGGTGCACGTCCCCGAAGAGGATTGTGCGCTCTGGCTGGTTTGCATATGGTTTCAGGTCGTGGTTCTGGTATAAAGTAGAGACCGGAACTGGGACACGTTAGCAAGGCATGGCCATGGTGGCCAGAGGTTTATGAAAGAAACACACGCAGAACTATAACCAGGGGTGCCATACTTACAGAAAGGGCTTGGGTACAATTCTAAAATATTGGCTAGTAAATGCATTCGCATGTTTCAGATTTTTAGATTGTATGTGTAACTCTTAATGATTTCCCATTGTAAGTGACTTTTTCAATTAACCTACTGGCAGCTGTTCCTTACGGAGCCCGGTAAGAGGACTGGAGCGGGGTAATGCCCCTGTCTCTGCGCTGTAGGGACCATTAAATAAGATAATGTAGAGAAGCACTTAGCCCAGCGCCCGGCAGACAGCGAGCACTTAAGGGTCTGCGATGTCGCTGTTATCCACAGACGCCTGTGTGTTTACGGCAGGCTCCTTCACGGCCTTTCTGAAAGCGACGGGGCTTCCTTGGAAGGGAGCTCGGGCCGTGGGGTTGCTGCTTCCTTGGTAACTGAGAGCAGCCTCTGAGTCTGAATTCAGACCTGTCACCCACGATCAATTTCTCCCTAATAGTGTTGCAATTGGGGTTCACACACATGCTGCTCATAATACAGACCATGCACCTAATAAGCCAAAAGCTTAACACCAGATAAAAAGTAAAACCTAAGTAGGAAAAGGCACACGACCACAGGAATGAAGTGATAAATCGTGCGGCGTGCACTGTGAGCTTTCAAAGATGAACTTGGAAATTTTTTTCCCCCGTAAGATTTTGTTTGTATGTACTTTCTTCTTAGAAGCAAAACCTGGGGACATTTATATCATGAGCACTCTGAGTTTCTTGCTGGAGCAGTTGCACCCACTCCCACAGCTCTAGGGGAGATGGATGGGGGTGGGGGGGTGTCCCCGGACATAGAAGGTTCCAGTCAGTACTTCTGTGTCTCGCAAACTCACACAAAGCACCTGCCCCTGCAAGGCCATCCTGATGTCAGTTGACTGGACCCTGCAATTCTCTGTTGGAAAGGGGTGCAGGTCAGTCTTTCTTCCTCTTGTTTCCATGGAATTGAGGTGAGATTTTAAGATTTCAACTTCACAGGAGAATAAAGGAAGTGTCATCCTTCAATGCTAGATCTGTCATCTGCAGACAGCAGGACGCTCCTTTTGCAGAAATGCTCCTCTTTCCTGCATTCCTGGCCTCGGCTTCAAAGTGACCGCCTGGCTGGCAGCCTTGACTTTGCAAATGAGACTGTGCATCTCTGAATCACACCGATATGTGCTGATATTCTTTAAAACATCATAATGCTCTTTGCAATATTTCACTTTCAATCTTTCCCAGAATTAATTTGAAAAAAAAAATCACCCAATCTCTCATAACAATATTGCAGAAAATCCAAAGTGTTTCATTTCATGGTTAATTTATTTTGTAATTATAGATCTGTTGGTAAACAGTACAATAATTTTTTCTTCATTTTGCTTATTTATGGCATTGCTGCTCTGAATGTTTCACTATGGTGTGATAGCTGTTCTCGAAAGAAGCTCCCTAACTACATTAATTCAAATAAAATTATCTCCTCCTCACATGTACACACATACTAATACAATGCTTGTGCACAATCTGAACCCCTAGGAAGACTTTCCTTTTAAGAGGGAAGAAAATGCATATAATCTATTTTTTTAAATTTTTAATTAAAAATGCAAGTTAAAAAAGCAATATTAAATCCCTATTCCCAATTTGAAAAAAATTACATTAGCACAAATATTTTCATTTCCAATCTTGGTATTTATGTGCATGCATATTCAAAATTATAAATAGGAATCAAAATTTTATCATGGCAGCTTATTTTAGATAATATTTTTTTAAATTATGGGCTTGATTCAGAGATAATTGAACACAGAAAATAACAGACACACACAACACACACACACATGAAAAAAAGGAAAGTATCCAACAAGATGTTAACAATTCTTGTCTCTGGGACTTTGGAGCACCAGTGTGTGTGTGTGTGTGTGTGTGTGTGTGTGTTTCATTGGTGCTATGTCACGAAGCAATTGCCCTGCAAATCAGTACTGTTACGTGGTTCTCACAGGTGGCCTGGTTGCCCATCCAGTGGGTGGAACTTCATTCTCTGAACCGGGCCTCTGTTGTTGGACACTTTGCTTCCGATTCCAACTCTGTTGCACACCGTGAATGCAGGCTTTTCGCACTGTAGTTTTCATGGGCATGTCATCTTGCATTTTTACCTTTTTCTTGGAGCTTTTATAACCATCATGTTAATGAGTAGATAACATTCTTTCATTTTGATGTACATAATTTCCAAAGGTATTTCCCTAATCATTCCAGATATTTATAATGTTTACTTTTAAGGACAATGCTGCAGTCAACAATTTTGTGTAGGTTATCTTTTTCCGTTGCTCTGTCGAACTGTTTATGGAGCTTGATCGTCAAGGAGTGGAGCTTCTGCGTCTCAGGTTCTGATAATCCCGACGACGGTCCTTGGTTTGGAGCATCCGTCTCTCTCCGAAGGGCTCTTCTTATGTCTGCAGTGATGGGCTAAACTGCTTTCCATGAAACCTGTGTAGGATTGGGTGGTATCGCTTTATTTTTTACATGTAATCTATTTTAAAAACTAATGGCTTTAAATTCCATCGTTTAGAATTAAAATGACTTCAATGCAGAATGGGATGGAAAGCTTCACGCGTGACCGTGAGTCGTGGGAACCCACCCGGGACTCAGCTCCCTGGAATGTAAGCGGAGGTTGTTTGCGACGAGCTCTACGTTTCTGCACAGCCTGGAGGGGCTGTCGACAAATGTTGCTTTAAAGATAGTTTTAGTTTAAGGGAGGCACTTACTCCGTGTAGAGTTACCCGGAAAGAGTGGGAGTTGCCTGTGCTGGGCTGGCATTTCAGGCAGGAAGTCAAGAAATCCTGCTGTCTTCCCCCGGGGATGCCCCCCGGGCCATGCTGCAGCCGTGGGAGCTGTGGACCACGGCGGCAGGCAGAGTTCACGCGCCGCCTCTGCTCGGCCGGGGCTCCCAGCTCAGGGCTGTCCGAAGAAGGACGCTGGGGTCCGGAGGCCTGGGAGTGATGCGGTCAAGAGAAAAACAACACCATAGCAGTTCAGGATGTGCTGGTGTCAGAAACAGGCCCTACTGTAAACAAAGTCATCTGAAGAAGTGGTAAAAGTACAAGGTGAGGTGTCGTTTGTTCTGTAGGAACTCAAGTCTCTGACTTTTCCTTTTCATCCCGGAGACACTAAAAACAAAGTCGAACTCCTGTCCTGTCGAACTCTGGCTCTTGTCAGCTGAACTGTCTCCCTAAGTCTAGGAAAAGGATTGTCAGTGGTCTCTTTTTGCTTGTTTTTATGGGGAATTTTTTTTTGCGGGAGAGTGTGAGATGTGACAAAACAACTTTTTAATGAAGAATCATGTATCAATTATAATGTGTATTACAAAAAGTTACTTATTATTACTCAATTGGTGATTTAATGTGTGTTATTAAACAAGACAAAGCTATATTTTCAAAAAATAGTCAATGTGAGATTGACTTGAAGACATAGTATCAGTAGGCAAGCATGCGTCTGGCATGGGCATGGGCACTGTGACGTGGGTGTGCACAGCTGGGAAGACTGTCTGGCAGAGATGTCATGCCATCCGGGCCCTCCACCTGCCCTCTCTACTGTTAGAGGTCAGCATTTGCAGATAAACTCTAAGCCATCGATTAGGTCTCATGAAACAGACTGTGCTGTGAAGCGCCAGGTTACAGGGTTCTGAATGACCTTTGAACTCTGACCCACTCAGTGACCCAGCCTCCACTTGCACTTTGCACTCCCCGGACATCTTTCTTCTGCTCCCTCGGGCTGTCCCCCTTCCGTCCCATCAGGGGCTTTGGTCAGGAGCTCTATGTGATGGCTTCAGTACCTGGCTTCCTCGTGGCCTCCCTGCCTCCTGAGCTCCCTGCTTCCCGCCCCTCCTGCCTGCTCAGCGCCTCCTCTCTGAGCCCAAGAGCTCTCCGTGGCTTCTCATGAGCTGAGGATTAATCTGCACTTGCTAACTAGGAGAGAGACAAGGAAGTGAAACGGCTGTTGGCTTCAGACTCAACTCTGCCCCCTTCCTGTCCAGTCCCGGACAGGCAAGTCCCCGTCCCATTTGTGAGCTGGGACCCTCCATCTCTGCATGCCCCTCCCAGAGGGTTGGAGTGAAATTGTGCCGGAGTTGATCTTTGCCGGTGCACACAGATGCTTCTGAAAGTTGGGTCCACTCTGCAGGGGAGGGGGCTGCTTTCTCTGCAGCCCACCTGTGATGGGCTCCGGGATGCAGAAGTCCACAGGAAAGTGACCAGCCCCAGAAGAACTTGTAGCCTTGGGGCTGCCCTCATGCCTCCTCCACCAGCTGCAAGGTGCTTTTCCAACCTGGCTCTTCTCAGTTGGCCTCGTTCCCTCCCTGCCTGTGCCCGTCTACGAGCTCCGTCGCAAGTGCCCTTCTTACTCCTCTCCATGAATTTCAGATGAATTCTCCCCCTTCCGATTCTCAGGTGCTTTAGGTTCTCTGGCCTTCACCACCCTCCCCTGCCTTAACCTCCGTGCGAACGTCACCGGCATCTTGCCCTCGGCACCTGTTCATAACCTCCTCATGCCATCGCCGTGTTTTGTTACGCTGTCTTCTGCCAAAAATGTTTTTTTCATGTTTTCAGAAGTGGGAGGCGGTGCCACACGTCTCTGTGATTTCCTTGTGCTGATTTTAGGTCTGGCACCTGGCAACAAATCAGGTGGCACGTGCATGAAGGAACAGAAGAGCCGTAATAACAACAGTGACAGAACGATGCGGTGTTGTTATCGGGAAGTTGCTAGGAGATGGGCTTCACACGGCTCCACTCTAGAGGCTAAGGCCAGAGGTCACATGCGCACCTGGGCGGCGGTCAGGATTAGAATTCTGGTGCACGTGACTGCAAAGGGTCAGACTTCACCTCGGCAACGGACGATCCTCTGGAAAATTGTGGTCTTAAATGAAGACTTTGCTGAAACTTCCCTTTTTGCCCTTGGGCAACATTCCCGATCTTATTTGTTGGCAAATAACTTGCAAGAATCATAGTGGCGAGGGTGTCCCGTTCCCAGCTCCGCGTCCTGTGCGGTTTGCATGCCTCTTTTTTTCTTCCATCCCAGCCCAGGGTCACCACGTCTCAGGGGGACCCCCAGAAGTGCACCCCCCTCCCGCCCAGGTACGCCTCCCCGGGTGGGTGTGAAGTCAGAGGGAACAGCGCCATCTACTGGGACTCCGCCTGCATACTGGTCCCCGTTTGCCCTCTAGCCTGGGAACACGTGCTGCCTCATCCTGGGTAGCTCCCTTAGGGGACAGGTGACACCGCCAGGTGACAACAGAATGTGGCACATGGTGGAGCACAAAGCCACAGCACCTCCTGGAGCAGCCACCACCAACCTCCCTGCCTCAGAAGACCCAGTCCTCAAATGCGAGCCAAAGAACGGAAGACACCTGTTTGCTTTTAAAGGGATACACTTTCTTCTTTAAATGAACAGCTAAGTGCCGCTCCCCTAGCTGACGGAAACCTCTTTCGAAAGAAAGAATGAAAGATGTGAGATACTTTGAGAGCACCAGTTTAAGTGAAGATAGGGATTTGCCTCTTGTCTTACAAGCAAACTGTATTCCTTATGAGCCGTAAGCTCGTTACATGTTTTATTAATGGTTGCACACTCACACGGCCTACGTAAACAAGACAGAGTCGGCATGAAGGACTGAGATGTGTATTCAAGCCTTCTATTAAAATAGCAAACAACCTTTTACCAACGTTCATCTCCTCTCATATTGTCCAAGTAAAACATGAAACAACAGCCACATTGTAATTACTAACTCGGTGGCTTCTGAACAGGTACTTCAGCTTCTTAGTCTTAATGATGAATCGGTTTTATAGAAAAAGAGGCACTGAACTTTCTGACCCAGACATGGCCTCTGATCTTGTCTGTGCAGAGAATGGAAGACAGCTAAAGCTCTTTCACCCGATCTGGTGTCTCGGCAAGGCTAAGTGAGCTCGGAAAACACGCTATCTACAGCAGGCTAAGTGGGGTTTCTGAATTGAAAGGTGCCGACATCTGACAACAAGAGTCCCCACCCGTAGGGCGCCGGTGACCTGGGAGGGGCTTCAGTCACCAGCCTCATGCACAGAGAAGGCAGGACTGCTCCCATCAGTGGGAAAGACCAGTTAGGGTTATTTGCGCAAATAAAACTCCAAACTTGCATGTTTTATTAATAGGTCATTTGGGTTGTTTTGTTTTGCTCTGCTTATTTTTGAGATCTGGAATGTCTTTTTTTTTTGTATTAAATCATGAATATCCACATTGGAAATGATATGCAGAACCTTCCGAGATGCACGCCAGCGAGTCGCCCTTGTGCAGGCTGGTCACCGAGGTCACTCAGCCCACCCTCCTTTCCTCGTGTCGGGGCGGATTTGGGCCACAGGAATGGGGTGGCTTGAGTTCCAAAGAGCCCCTGCAGTTGGAAAGCCCCTGCATCCTGAGAAAGCTCATTCCCCGCTGGCGTTTCCTACCACGTTAGGGAGTGATAACTTCCTGCCCTGACGCTGCCTTCCCACTCAGATGGCTGCACTTTGCCAAGCATGTCTTTAAAATCCTTGATTCGGGCAATGATAACGACCACTGTCAATTATTGGACACCCACTGTGTGCTAGGCATTGTGGGCAACGTTTTATTTCTAAACCTCTAAGCTGCCCTACAAAGTAGGTGTTTTCTTTAGGGTAACTGGCTGCTAAGTTGTGTTCTGTGTGAGTTGTTGGACCAACTTTCTCTTGGTTGATGGCTGAGACGGCATCTCATGGTGACTGAGAGTGTGGCCCACTGCAGAATTTTAGCTGAAACTTAAGGATTCTTCTGAGGGTGTTTTAGCAGAGCTGGAACAGGCAGAGGTCCGTGGGAAATGAATGTGTTCATTATATTTGACTGAAGGTGCCCTGAACATATGTCATGTGCCACGCTTGCTGCTAGTGTAGACAACATAGCTTGGAATAAGAGGCCTGCACCTGACCCCCTGGGGTTTCCAACCTAAATGGGAGAATAACTACTGACCAAGTAAATAGACAGGCAGGTCTTGGTGCCATAGTAAAAATGAAAAACTTTTGGAGAAACCATTAGGGGATTTTTAGGGCAATTTTTTTTATCAGATGGATGATTATAAAAGATGGTTCTAGTTAGAAGAGAAAGAATGGGTTGGAAAACCCCAAATGGTGCACAGAACCCAGTCAGGCTCCGCTGCAGAGCTGCCAGTGGGTCAGGTTGGAGATGAGGGAGGCAGCAGTGGGCAAGGCTGGTGGCCTGGCATGCAGGGGCCTCGGTGCAGAAAAAGTGGACTGTTCCAAGAGGCATTCTCAGGAGGGAGGGAACTTGAGGTTCTCTGGCATTGATAGCTCATGGGTAGGGAGCAGGCGTGGATGATGAGAGAAAGCTATTTGTGTTTTCTGTAAATGCTGAAAACCATCAAACTACGCTGGTGTTTTTCTCTCTTGCAAACATCGCTGGGAGGAAAGCTAACTTGGAAGTTGACGTTGCGATATTGACCCAGGACTTCTACACGATACCTGTGTGCTCAAAAATACCGAACTCCTCCCCTAGTCGGGAAGGAAGGCAAGCCCCAGAGCAGCGTGTGCATGTGGTGTGTGATGTGCTGTCGGTACAGACTCGGGCCTGCAGGGTGCCTGACCGAGGGGACAGGCCACTGAGGGTGCTCGGAGGTTGCCCCAGGCATCAGGGGAGCTGGCAGGGGTCAGGGGAGTGGAGGTCACGCTGCCTTGGGTGGGATCTCAATCCTGTTACCTACGAATTGAAAACCGAGAGTGTGAGAGAAAGAGCTTGGAGAGGAAAATGGCAAACCCATCTGCATCCACACATCTCATTTTGGAGATCTGGAGGGTCTGTCTTCTGGGGATAAGTTTCCTTTGAAGTAAAGGGGGAAAACACTGATTTGGGGTTTCCCAAGAGACGTCGTGAAGCACAGTCCACAGTGGCGCCTCGACATGCGGGGAGCTGCGTTCCCTGCGGCCGGGGCTCACCCACAACACCCTCTAGCTGGGGGTCTAATGCTCCGCTTTGCACCGTAAAGGTTGATGGTAGAAGCCGCCAGACTCCTTGGATCTTTGGATTAGACACAGAAAGTGCTACTAACCGACAGTTACTGCAACTGGATAATCCTGGCAGACTTCTAAAAATAGGTTCCAAATCCCCAATAGCCAAAGAATATGCCTATTATCCATTCGAGACTCTTTAAAGAGGATGAATCTAAAGCTACAGTTTTCCCCTTCTGCGCTTTGATGAACGAAGTTTCAGACTATGCAGGTAAAAAAAACGGGGTATGGGGTATGAGCCTGCGGTTTGTAGTTCAGTATTGCTGCCACCCAACACCGACGCCCAGAGCAAACAAATTATGGCCCCTCCGGCCAGAGCCGTGAGGACACGATTGATATTTCATTACGTGGTGCTCTTCAGACGTGTGAATGGCTCACCTGTCCTATTTATGCCAGTTAAAATGAATACAACCTATCAGGGCCAAATGCATTTTTAATGTTCCCCGTTACCTGGTGGGGAAGTGCCTGAAAAGGTCTGTCTCCCTCCCGGCCAGACCCTTCATTCCGTGGCACCTGCACATACACTGTTTCCGTGGACGTGACCCTTCTTTATTGAAAACAAAACGACTGTGTGTTAAAGAACAAATGCGCAAAAGGGCCTGTGAAGATCAGGCTGGCGGGCCTGGAAGGGGTATGTTTTGTTTTGAGGTCTCGCTTAGGAATGGAAGCTGGTGTTTTCTGGCAAAGTAAATCCTCCTAAATCTTGGTGGGCTCCAGTACAGGAAAAAGTGTCAAAGGGCACTGAGAGTGACAACTAACACCCACTGAGCCCAGTGATTTACACGCATTTCTTAGCTCAGCCCCGAGGTGACCCCATCACTCCGAATGAATATGATCCTGAATTTCCCAACAAGGAAGCTGAGGTCAGCAAAGGTCACGTAATATGCTCACGTCCCTGCCAGTCGGTGCAGAGAGGGGGAATGAACACAGCCCTGTGACCGCAGTGTTTGCCTGATTCGCCAGGAATCCTTTGAAGGATGGTTATTTGCAGAGAGTTTGCAATCCCTGATTGTTTCCTGCCAGCAATGGCAGGTCCTGGGAGATACACTTCCTCGGAGAGCGTTTGTCATGTGGGAATGATCTGAAGGCTGGGAAGGATGGAACTGAGCAGGGCTCCTCCTGCACCCACCGTGGCTGTGTTACCGCCCTGCCAGGGTCATTTGTCAGCTGCCCAAAAAGGAGCCAGTATGCCGAGTCAGCAGGTTTGCCAGCAAACAAAGAGTCTTTATTCCACATAGCGCTGAGAAATTCCTCAAATCCACCTCCCGGAGAATTTGGGAGATAGGGTTCTTAAAGAAATTCTGGAGGCAATTGAGTCTGCTCATTAGCTGAGTTCAAGGAGGAACCACAGGGTTGTACAGGTTGTCTTTTCTGGGGACGGTTCTTGGTCGGGGTCCCAAGACCAGTTGAGTTTGTTTCTTGGGATGGGCCACAGGTCCAGGTGCGTCAGCCATGCCGCTGGAATGCAGGACCTGGGAGATAGCTCAGAAACTACCCCTAGGTTTCAAGAAGGTGATATTATCTATGTAGAAAGAATCTTTATGGACACCGGCTATGGGGAGAAGTCGAGGATCTTTATGGATACCCGCTGCGTGGCTCCAGTGGCAATTATAGAGAAGCAAGCAAGGGGACAGTGACTAATTATTGTCGTTATTTTTAGCTAGGCCTTTGCCATAGTTCTCACCTTGTACTTGTTATTGACGGGTGGTTTCAGCAGCAGCCCAGTGGCGGA
This sequence comes from Microcebus murinus, assembly GCF_040939455.1. Classification (NCBI taxonomy): domain Eukaryota; kingdom Metazoa; phylum Chordata; class Mammalia; order Primates; family Cheirogaleidae; genus Microcebus; species Microcebus murinus. The sequence continues at coordinate 2,456,289 of NC_134119.1, forward strand.
GGGAGCAGGAAGGCGGCATCCTGGAGCCTTTCCCTCTTTGGAAAACACACTCACTCCCTGGCGGCATGAGGCCTGTTTCTGGTGCTTTCTCTCTGGCAGAGCAGGCGCCATCCCGTTACTTCTGATGCTCACGTGTCTAGGGCTGGGTGCTCTGTAAGCAAATTTGGGGGATTTCAGAACTTTGTGTGCAGATTGCAGAAACATAGTTACTTATTGATGTTTTTTCTTTATCATTAATGGAAAAGGGACTCAGAAATGCAGGTGGCAGATGGAGGGAAAGGGGATCTATCTCACATGGAAATTTCCCTACATTCCTCCGAGCTAAAAATGCACATGCAAATGGCCCTGCTGTTTTGCCTATTCATACCTGAGAGGGATTGATTCCCCACACACTGTGGGAAATTAAGGCTTTGCATTGCACGCCATTGTTCCAGGTGTGCCCTTCCTTATTCTGGAGGCTGATTGCAGTTTGTCAATACAGAGAGGTGATTTGGCAGATAAGACTTAAAATTGTTGCATATCATGCTCAAAATAAATCTTAGATTATTCACCCTTTCAGCAAACATCTGAAAGGCAGTTATTTTGACGAGTAAGGAGCAACAAAATGTTTCTTTAGCGTGTAAATAAAAGTGTGATAACAAATGTGTCACCTTTAATAGAACATTTGCCAGAGCCTTGAAATGTGCAGCACCGGATCCCAGAAGAGTCCCGGTGGCTGCAGACAAATGGCTTTTGGTTATATTTAGCAGAAGCTCTTACCCTTGAGGGCCGTGGTGTCTTTGAGCCGACACGTGCCTACCAATGAGGTCTCAAGTGACTGCGGTTTGGGCTCCGCGAAAGAGGCTGGGCTGCCGTGGTAAGATCTAGAGGAAGAACAGATCTCATCCTATCCAGGCCGTATTTAGTACCAAATGTCACTACTGTGTTGAAATACAGGGGACCTGATAGATATTTGGGTATCTGGGCATGTCTTATGTGCCATAATGAAGGACGGCAGTGTTCTGGGATAGGCTCTGTGCTGATTCTTTTAAAATTAATGAAAGGGAGTTTCATAGCTCAAGACCAGTGTGGGATGTTACTGGCTCTTAATTTCCTAAACAACATCATGCTTAATGGCATTCAATATCCCTTCCAAAGTAGGAATCTGAGCTGGCATGGCTCTCCACCGACCAGCCCCTTATGGAACTGGAGCGGTGGTTTCCCAGCCAGAAGCACGTGCCCTCCTCCGGTGGAGAGGGCAGGAGGCTGGGCATGTGGAAATCGGCACCACGTCAGTTAACAGCTGGGGAAACGGGTCGTAAAAAAAGTGACTCGCTCACACTCACACGTATTCATAGGCTTTGGAGCCAGAACGTGAACGTGGGTGTGTCTGAGCCCAAAGATCTGCCTGCTGTAACTCAGATAAAGCTACTCCCAGTTCGGCAGGGGCATTCAAGGAACCTGCAGTTTTGACATGCGTGTGTTGCCCCAGAGCGAGGACTCGGCCTTCAGGCCCCAGCCCTGCCCCATTCCCAGCAGCTCTGAAACCTGGCCAGAGCCTAGGTCGGTCGGTCAATCTTGTCCACGCGTGGGCTGCCCACTGCCTCCTGTCTCGCTCTGCCCCGTGGTGCTGGCACTGGCCCTCCATGGCATGCGAGTGTCGGCTTACTCAGGTGCGTGCAAAGAGACTTTCCATCAGGGAGGGGATATTCCTACAGGTTTTCTTTTCTCTTGGCCAAATATACAGTATTTTCACCACTGAAAATAATGACTGCAATGCTGTTGTTCCATTCCAAAAGCAATATCTCTTTAATGCTCTAATGACACAGCAATCGTATTAATAATAGCAGAGGGAGAAGGTGGACAGATTGCCAGGCCGTGTTCCTGAGACCCTAAATAAACTGCTCTCCGATTCACAAGTACCGCAGCCCCTGTTGGGAACGTCACAAAGAATAATTCCTGGCATGTTTGCCTGACTATGTCAGGAAGGAGCCATGAACAGACCCCCTCGGATTGAGCTGTTTCCTCTAATAAACCCGAACGTGGAAAATAATGGAGAGGGCATTCCTTATAGGTAAAAAATAAGAAAAAAAGGAAAGAAAAAAAGAACACATTTGAGAACACATAATTTTTGCTAAGGGGGAAGACCGTTGATTCTTTAAGAGGAAAACATTTAAAGAGGTTCCTCACCTGGCACTTTTCATGTTCAATTATTAATTTAGAAATACATATATATTAGGAAATGGATAAAACCAGGAAAATAAAATCAAGACACAAAATCAAGAAAAGGGACACCTTGGAGATGCGTTTCTCCTTTTTCCTCCTGGTTGTTCTCCCCAGTTCAAATTTCTCTTTTGCATTATTTGTTTCTTTAAACTCAGAGCCTTTGGAAGGGCCCACATGTGATGAAGCAGCAGCATACCCCAACTTTGGGAATCCCTTTTCCTGACCGTATTCTATTCCGAGTTATTTTCACTGGATATTATTAACTTTCTGTGTTATGAGTACTTAGTTGACAATGTCATTTTCAGCTCAAACTTCCAAATGGCTCAAACCTAACGTGACACTGGTAGGCCGAGTCCTGCTCACAAGCCAAAGGGGGCTCGCTGGGCGGGTTCCCGCCTGGTCGTCCGCAGGTGCACCACACGGGGAGGGCGTCGGCAGTTGCCAGCACCCAACTCGGGCAGGTGCCGTGCTGGGGTTAACAGCCGGAGGAGGAAATTCTGGGGGTAGCTGCTGGATTCAAACATCTTGTTTATCTCTAAGACCTGTTTTCTACGCGTGTCCTGTCCCTGATGTGTTATCTTCACGTCGCGTAGCCAACGTCCTTGCATTCCTTATTAAAGAACGAGAACCGGTGTGTCGCGTGCTGGAGCTGGCAAGTTCCCAGCAGTCCCGCCCTGGTCTTCACACGGCACTGGTCTGCAGCCAGGCAGGAGAGCACAGTTGGCCACAGGCACTTTGTCCCCTCGGACACCCCGTCTCCCCCATCTCGGAGGAGGGATTCATCGGGACTGGGCGCGGACGCTCTCGCTGCTGGGGACACTGAGGCCTGCTGCTTCTTCCGTTTAGTGAGCCCCCAACGCCTCCTCACTCACAGAAAGGGAGAGCATCTCCTCTTCCTCCCTTGGTGGGTTCCAGGCGTCTTCTCTGTACGAGGAGCTCGGCCGCCTCCTGGAATTGGTGTTCTGAGCACGGATGCCGGTCCCGCCCTGTTCTGGAGCAGGCCAGAGGGCCTTATTTCCTGCTTTACTTATCACCTAAGACGCTTGGCCCGAGAGGACTCTCCCGCTTGCTCGGTGGTCCTCCCATCTGCACTGTGGAGGGGCCAGGCCTGACGGGGACCCGTCCTCGGTCTGTGGGATTTGCAGACGAAGTGGCCTCTGGCTGTGCAGCTCAGAGGGGCCTCCCTGCTCCCCCGTGGAGCAGCCCCTTGCTCCTTCCACCTTGTTCACATTCACACCAAAGCCACACACAAACCAGGGGCAACCTGGAGGTCCCCTGAGCTTTCCTCCTGAAAGGGTCCGCATTAATTGCAAACAAACCCCTGTCAGAGCGGGAATGAGAGGGGGAATGAAATGCACCTGAGTCAGGCAGTGGGGACGCCAGGGGGAGACGAGGCGAGAGGCAGAGATTGCGGGAGTGCTTGCCCCACAGCTCCTGCCGGGAGACCCCCTTGCTTCTGCCCTCCTATCTCTAGCACATGGAGAATTCTTGGTCTTGACACCTTCCTCTCTCACCTCTCCCTCTGCCTGTTATCCCTGGGCCTCTGCCTTTGCTGTCTCACCTTCCTAGTGGCCAGAAATAAAGGTGAGCCCATGAGCTGCTGTTTGCTCTAAGAAGGAGGATTTCGGCTGCCCCGAACCCTTGAGGTCCAGCCCCGCCTGACTCTCTGGGCCACAGTTCACACTGCAGCATGGTACACACAGGCCACCAGGGTCTTGTTAAAATGCAGACTCTGACTCAGCTTGGCTGGGGGCTGGGGGGACTCCTGCCCCCGTCCCCCACATCTCCGCATTTCTTACTGGCACACAGGTGGTGCCAAGGCTGCGTCCTCGGAATTGTCTAATATTTTGAATCCACTAACCTCATTGTGCTGATGCCAGCTAAGAACAGCCTGGGACCCTCGCCGTGAGCACGGCCTCCTTCCTACGTTTGTTGCCGTCCTGCCACAGTGCTCTGGGAAAGAGCCACCTGCCCACCCAACGGGGTGCTCCCTGTGTGTGGGGTAGCAGGTCATGATGGCCCCCCGCCATATGCTGGGCCTAGTTCCTGATTCCAGGTGCCTGGTGCCTGTGCACGGCTCTGAGAGGGAGGCTCCATGAGCATCTCCTTAACAGGTGTGGAAACTGAGGCTCAGAGTAGGCAAGGATCTTACAGGCTCACAGCACAGCTGATCTTTGGCCTGAGTATTCCTGGCTGCACCGCCTCCCTGACTTGCTAAAGCACAGTCAGCAGGGTGGAGGACACAGGCTGATCCTCATTCCTCCTGCTAAATTCTGTAAAAACCCTGGGAGATATATAAATACACACACATGCATCATATATATCAGATAGTGTATGTATGTAGATCATATACTGTATATACACACATACATAGTTATATATTATATGTACAGTATATATATTTATATAGTATGTGTGTTATATATGATACAATAATATATACTATAGTGATTTATATCATACAGTACATCTGAGATATAGATACTATGTACACATACACATATATACACACTTATATGTAACAAGCACAAGAGGACTCTGAAAAGCAGGAAACAGAGGCAGACCACCTTGGGCTCTCAGGAACCCTAAAACAGCGAGGCCATGGAGAGTACTTTGGGTCTCGTATGGGCCTCATATATCAGATCAGGTGTGGAGAAGTCAGCAACTTGGAAAGACCAACAGGTGCAAACAGGAGCATCCCCCAAAGCCTGGTCCCTCCAGCCAGAGACTCAGGTAAGAGCAAGTCTAGCAAGACAGGAAACTTTCAGAAAATAGCTGTTCCACGGCAGGCCACAGAAAAGGCTGACTGCCCCTCTGCCTTTGCTGGGGAAGGCTGCATGGCGGTGCCCAGACTTTTGTCCTCAGTGGGCTGTGATGAGGCTGCCCGAGTCCCCCGGCAGAGCAGAGTCAGAGAAAGCCCAGCAGGGAGCTGGCATTTCTACCCCTGGGCATTAACTGCCCCCACACATGTGCAGTGCCAGTGGAGACCCATGGAGCTGCGTCCCCCACCTATCCCAGTGACAGGTTTCCCTCCTCTCAGTGCTCAGGGGTGTCAGGAGAGGTTAGTGGGGTGTCAGGGCCTTTACCACTTCCCAGTGGTGATGAAGTCCCCCCAGAGTCAGTGGGGTGATGAGGCCATGGTGCAGTGGTGGGCAGTGAGGAGGCCTGCTGGCCCTCTCAGCCAGGGAGGCACCTGGGCACACCTAGTAGGAGCTCTCCCCCCCACATTATCAGTGGAGGCCAACTAGGGAATCTGGGCTTTTATTCCAACCTGCCGGAATAAGGCAGTGCCCCATCTTCCCTGCATCAGTGGTGTCATAGAAAGCCACTTAACACAGAAGGTTTAACTGAGACTACAGTCTCATAATGTCATAGGCAGAAGGCCCAGGTTTCAACAGAAAATCTTGTCATACCAGGAATCAGGAAGATAGAAAGATCTCAAACTGCATGATAAAAGGGAATCGATAAAAGCCTTCACTGAGATGACAAAGGGTTAAGGCCATCTGACAAAGGCTTTAAAGAAGATGTGATATAATGCTTCAGTGACCAAATACAAGCATGCTTGGAACATGGAAAAAACAGAGTGCTTTGAAAAGAAATAAAATGTCTCATCAAAGAAATAGAAAATATAAATAGGGATCAATTGGAAATTTTAGAATTGAAAAATAAAATAATCCAAATAAAAACCTCAATGTATGGTCTAAAGAACAGATTGGAGGGGACAGAGGAGAAAAAAATCAGTACAAAAGAACAACGGGAGAAAATAAATTGGAAAACAAAACAAAACAAAACAAAAGAACAGCAGAGCCTCAGGCACCTGTGCAACTATTAAAAAAATAGATCTAACATTTGTGTCATTGGAGTCATCGAAGGACAGGAGAGGAGAGAGACAGCAGAGCTGAAAATGTGCTTAGGGAAATAATGACCAAAACCCCCCTAGTCTGGCAAGAGACATAAACCTATAGATTTGAGAAGCTGAGTGAGCCCTAAATAGGATAAATCTGAAGAAAATTATGTCAACACTAAACTTTTGGGAACTAAACACAAGGAGGAACATTGAAAGCAGTCAGAGGAAAAACAGCAGCTGAGCCCTCAGGGAAGGAACTATTAGAACGACAGCAGATTTTTCATCTGAACCCATGGAGGCCACGAGGAAGTGGCACAATATTTTTCAAGTGCTGAACAGGAAGGGCAGTCCATCCAAAAATCATATATCTGCAGGAAATATCTTTCAGGAATAAAGGGAGCCTAAAAGAATTTGTCACCAACAGATCAACTATAAAAGAATGATGACAAGAAGCTTTCCAAACAGAAAAGAAACAAAGAAATGAGGAATCTTGAAACATCAGAAAGACAGAAAACATTAAGTAAAAATAGACTTAGGTCTTAGTCCATAATGTGTTGCTGTAACAGAATACCACGGGCTGGGAGATTTATACACAAAAGTTTATTTGGGCTCACACTTCTGGAGGCTGAAATGTCCAAGAGCCCTGTCGTAAGGTGGCAGACATTGTCACATGGTGAGACAAGAAGTAAGAGGAGCCAAAGAAGCCAAACTTGCTGCTTAAAACAACCCAGTCTCGCTCCCACCCAGGAGACAATTATTACTACCATGTTTCCCCGAAAATAAGACAGGGTCTTATATTTATTTTTCCTCAAGAAGGCACCCTAGAGCTTATTTTCAGGGGATGTGTTATTTTTTTTTTTAAGTACGGTACAACAATCTACATTGATTCAAATATAGTTAAGTCGTCTTCTTCTGGAACATCATCCTAACTCTGCAAACCCCGAATTCCATCTTGAATTTCTTGAGACTCTATTTCCTTTAGAACCATTGGCCCCAATCTCTATGGTCGTGCCATAGAGCTCTCATGGGGCAGATGAGAAGGGCTGCTCGTCTTCTTTACCACTCTGAGATGACATGCACAGGTTGTGCAGATACACTGTGTAGCCACGCCCATCACTAGGTCTTATTTTCGGGGTAGGGCTTCTATTGCGCAAATGCTTAGAAATCCTGCTAGGGCTTATTTTATGGGTAGGTTTTATTTTCAGGGAAACCCAGTACCTCTGTGAGGGCAGAGCTCACGTGACCCAAATGCCTCCGGACGGTACCACCGCCTCTCAATACCATCACACTGGCAACCAGCTTTCAACATGAGCCTCGGTGGGGGCCAACCACATCCACATCCTAGCACTCGACTTTCCTTATCCTCTTATCTGTTCTAAATGTCTGACAATTAAAACAAAAATTATAACACTACAGGCTCGAGCGGTTTCCTTGGAGAAATCTATCAAACCTTTAAAGGAGAATTAACACCAATTCTACAAATCTCTTCCAGAAAATGGAAGAGGAGAAAACACTTTCCCATTCATTTTATGAAGATATTCATACTCTGATTCCAAAACCAGACAGACAAAAATCCCAACCAACCAAATAAACAGAAAATCTACATTTTTCATGAGATGGAAAAATCATTAATGTTAGCAAATAGCATTCAGAAACATAAAAATATTTACACATGAGCAATTAGGGTTTATTAAGGGATTCAAGGCTGGTTCAACATTTGAAAATCACTCAATGTAATCCACTGTACTGACAGGCTAAAGGAGAAAAATCATATGATAATAATTATTGATATAGAGAAAGCATTTGACAAAATCCAACACCCATTCATGATAACAACATACCTTAAAAATAGGAATAGAGGTGAACATGATAAAGATCATGTAAAGAAACAAAACCAAGAAAAAAACAAAAACCCCAGAACAAACATGATATTCGATTGTAAAGAACTGAATGCTTTTTACCTAACATTTGGAACAAGACAAACATATCTAGTCTAGCCATTCTCCTCTTCAACACATTGCTGGAGCGTATAGCCAGTGTAATAAGGCAAGAAAAAGAAATAAAATGCATGCAAATATGAAGCAAAGAAATCAAACTGCATCTAATTGCAGAAGACATGATTGTCTACTTAGAAAATCCTAAAGCAATCTATAAAAAAAATTCCTGAAACTTTAAGTGAGTTAATCAAGGTTGCAGGATACATGTCACATATATAAAAATTAATTTCATTTCTTTATATCACAGAGAATTCAATATAGGCAGTGCATATGTGGACATCAAAATTAACACATAATATCATTTGCAATTGCTAAAATAAATAGGTATAAATAAATAATACACACACAAAATTTGTATGAACATTGTAAAACACTGATGAAAGAAATCAAAGATCTGAAAAGTGGAGAGACATACCATATTCATGGACTGGAAGACTCAACATGGTAAAGAGCTAAATTCTCTCCTAATTGAGACATAGGTTTACCACAATCCCTATAACATTATAGCAAGATTTCTGTCCATATAAACAATATTCACTAAAAAGTTTATGTTGAAAGGCAAAGGAAATAGAATAACTAAACAATTTTAAAAACATAGTGGAAGGAATCAGTCTACCCAGTTTAAGCAAAATGATGCAGTATCCATGGAAAAACAGATACACAGGTCACACTAGAGACCCCAGAAATAGACCCTCACGAATATACTCAATGGATTTTTTGATTTAGGTACAAAAGCAATTTGAAGGAGAAAAGACAGTTTTCAGAGCAACTGAACACCTATAGGTAAAAAAACCAAGTCTCAACATGAGTCTGACACCTTTTAAATTTAACCATTTTAAATTGAAACTATTTAAAAACTAATTTTAAATCTGATACAATTTAACTAAAAATGGGCCAAGAACTTAAAGGTATAGCACAAAACTATAAAACTTTCATAAAAACATCACAGGAGAAAATCTTCAAATTTAGGGGTAAGCATAAATTTCTTAGACTTGACGCCACAAGTATGTTTCATAAAAGGAAAAATATGTTAAACTGGACTTCTTCTAAGTAAAATGTTTTGCTGGGAAGAAGTTTGCCTGTAAAGGAAATGAAAAGACACGTTACAGAGCGAGAGAAAGTGTTTGCAAATCACCTATCTGATGAAAGACTACATAAATATATAAAAACCTCTCAAAACTCAACCGTAAAAAACAAAGAAATAAAAAATCAAAATGCAATAGAAAATGGACAAGACATGAAGAGAGATGTTTAGACAAAGAGAACTTACAGAAGTCAAAGAAACACATGAAAAGATGTTCAACATCCTTGGCTATTAGGAAAATGCAAAATATTAAATGAAACCACAATGAGATTTCATCACACACCTATTAGAAGAGTTGAATTAAAAAACAGCAGCAGCACCAGTTCCAGCGAGGGTACGGGGAAACTGGATCACTCCTACACTGCCAGTGGGAAAATAAAATGACCCACACAGGTTGGAAAACCGTTGGCAGTTTCTGACAGCACTGTATGTGCAAGTGCTGCATGACTCAGCAATTGCACTCTTAAGCATTTATCCCAGAGAAATGGAAACTTATGTTCATGCACAAACCCGTGTATGATCATTCATAAGAGCGTTATTCATGATAATGAAAAACTGAATAAAAAAACATGTAATAGGTGAACGGTTAAACAAACTATAGTGCATCCATAGCATGGAACACTATTTAACAATAAAAATGAACTTTGATCCACTTAGTAACAGGTGAATCTCCAGAGAATTATGCTGAGTCAAAGAAACTTAGCCCTAAAGTTTGCATATCAAATGATTCTATTTATAACCGGTTCTTGTATTGTCAGGTTCTCCAGAGAGCAGAACAGAGGCGGGGCAGGGGATGGGCGGAGAGGATATTACAAGGAGTTGGCTGTGCAGTTACGGAGGCTGGGGCGTCCCACGCGCTGCCTGTGCAAGCAAGCTGGAGGTCGAGGAGGCTCACGGTGCAATGGCAGCCTGAGATCTGAGGCAGGTGCACCAGGAAAAAGGAGGGTGTAAGTTGTTGTCCCAGTTTAAAGGCCTGAGACCCGGGAGAGCCAAAGGGTGGGTTCCAGGCTGAGTGTGGAGGCCTGAGAACCAGTAGAGCCCAAATCCAAGGCCTGGGGCCCGGGAGAAATGACTCCAAACCCCAGCCCAAGGCAGGGAGGACCACGTTCCAGCTCATGGAGTCAGGAAAAGAGTGTATTGTCCCTTCCTTTTCATTTTTGTTCTATTCGGTCTGTCCTGGGGCTGGATGAGGCCACCATACTGCGGTGCAATCTGCTTTGCTCCGTCTGCAATTCAGATGCTGTTTTCACTTGAAACTCTCACAGACACACCGAGAAGTGACGTTTAACCAATTACCAGGGCACTTAGTGGCCCAGCTGGGTGGACACATAAAGTTCACCTTCATAGTTCTTGAAATAACAAATAACTCTAGAAATGGAGAATTGACTAGTGGTTGTAAGGGGTCAAGGCGGGATTGGGGGGAGGAAGATGGTCTGTCCATAAAGGGCAACACGAGGGATCCTTGCCGTGATGGGGACAATCCTAGTTTTGACTGTACCAACGTCAGTATCCTGCTTACGGTATTGTATATTGTATTTTTGGAAGACATTTCTATCGGCAGGAACCAAGAGTCCAGAGGACCTCTCTGTGTTATTTTTTTTTTTTTACAATTGCATGTGAATTTATAATTGTGTCAAAATAAAACACTTAATTTTTAAGAACATTCACTGAGAATGGGTATTTATATAGCAGATATTAAGAACATTTTTGAACTCCAACCCCATTCGGATTGAGTGTAGGCAGAGCTTTTTCAGTAACAGAACCCAAGAAGGAATCAAATTTGTTTTTTTCATGTGACCAATCAACATCTGAAATTTGCACTACTTGCTAGACTAAAATAAATATATCTTCAGTGAACTGGAGAATGCAAATTCTGCCTTTGCACTGGCTCTGGGGCTTACAAAGAGAAGAAAAAAAAAGTAAAAGGAAATGCAAGAAAGTGGAAAGGGTTGTCTACCAAATGAGAATAAAAATGAAAGTAAAAATATCTTATGGAAAGAGCCCTGCAGGGATGTGTTGACTCAGATGCATTTGAACGAGATGAATAAACCCAATTTGTCTTGCTCGTGTCAAGGAAGTTTGACTTAAAACATTCTTCTTCAAATCACCCGGACCAGGCTCTCTCATTGGTTGTGAAAATGGTGCTGAGGATTCTGAGACAAAGCTCTTCTGTTAACTAAGGCATTATGGTGTTTACGTATTTTGGGGGGGGGGGATGAATTTTCTCTAATCAATCAACGAGGAGGTTTTTGTAATAACCATATCAGAGTATTTACTCTACACCCAAGGGCTTTTCCTAAATCCGTGCATTCCGCAAGTACGTGTGACGTGACGTTGTCTGCCCTCCTGGGGCTCCCAGGCTATCCGGGGCAGCTTACATCATCTAATTTTTGTAACAAAGAGCTCCTCTGATTATCTGTATGTTACAGTCCAGTGGTTCTCAACCCGAGGAGATGTGGCCAAGTCCATGGATGGTTCCGATTGCCCGGCTGCAATGTGCTACTGGGATCTGCAGGGACAAGGCCAGGAATGTGGCCACACGGCCCACCACGCACAGGACAGCCCCGAAGCCGGGGATTGTCCAGCTCACAATGCCAACAGTGCCAAGGCTGAGAAACCTGTTACAGGAGAAAAATCAGCTGTTGGGCAATCAGGTTATTATTTTTCTAGAGGATGCATCATAATTTATTTTATTTTGGCCAATGTATGCATTGCAAAATCAAGCTATTTGCTAGAGGTGAGGTAGCTAGTCTGTGGCGTGGCAGAGACGTGAACCCAGGTCTGTCCGACCTCACGGTCTCACTCTGTCCTACTAAGTGGGACCCAGAGCAACAGCAGCGACTTTAGTACCTTGCACGACAACCTTCAGCAGTTAGCTACCTCGATGGCACCTGTTGGCCACTCGCAGAGCCCCTGAGTATCAGGGGGGCGGGGCCAGTTGCTGTTACTGTGAGCATCAGCATCCCAGGGCTTCCAGTAGACTACAGGAGGACGCTCTTGTGCAATCTCACATTATTTATGCTTTTCTAGGCTTTTCCCAGCTCCTGACGCTGTTGTCATTGACTTGCTGGCCACTGACTCTTCCATGTGACCCTTCGGACAGGCGTGGGCTCTTCCCTGGGAGACCTTGGGGACAGAAGTGAGGGTTGACTTCATTCTGGTGCCGAGGAAGGGCGCGGCGCGGCCACAGCCCATGTCATTTCCCCTCCTCTTTCGACCTGACGCCATCACCCCACATTTTCTTCCTGCAGAGGAGCAAAAAGGCAAGACCAAGAGTATGAACTTAAAACTAATCTAATCACAAAAAACAAAGGTCACCACACCTCCTCTCAGAGCAGACAGCACTTTATTGCTTTTGTCTGTGTCTGTTATTGAACCTTAAATTAGTTCAAAGGAGGCAGAGGACGCGTCCCTACTTCTTTCCCTCTTGCTTAAACAAATAGTAGCATTCTCAGAAGAGAACCTGGATACAGGGAGTGACGCTATTTCCAATAAATTCCAACAGTGCTGCTATAGTAACTGTCTTAACCATGATTAATGTAGGAAACACTAGGAAAGCATGTTATTATTATTCTAAATTAGGTTTTGCTCGAATTAATTTTTATGCATGGTTACTAAGATGTAAAAGAGTTTCTGAATTGCTAATTGTAACACTCCTTCTGTGGAGATAAGATGAGATTGGGAATACAAGGGCGCCCTGCTGAAGGAGTTTTAGTTTGAATATTTGCCTAGGGGCCAACATATTATCTAGTCGGGAGGCTGCTTGACACCCTCAGAGTCTTTAGTCAGAGACGTTCTCTCAGCTTCACCCACCTGAACCCACTTTGTGAATATCCTGCAGTCGTCTTGGGGCGTGGGCGAGGAGGAAGGAGGCAGCCCCTGCAGAGCCAATGGCAGTCTTTTCTTCTCGTTTCCTGGATCTTCTTTTTGCCAGGGATGACGGGAATAACGACAATGACAATATTAGGAAACACCGAGTGAACGCACGCCACGAGCTGGGCATCGCACAGAGGTGACTGAGGGTCCACCCCGTGCCAGGCATGGCAGGTGCGGCTGTTGCATTAGGGAGTGGGAGGAGCTCACGGTGCTCACCTGTAGGGAGGCAGAGGACGGGGGCTAGGATGAAGGGGAAGTGGGTGGAGGTGCGTCAGAGGTAGGGGAGCGGGGGGCGAGGTCAGACGGTGTGGCGGGCCCGTGGGACCGTGAAGGGCACCCGGCTTTCCCTCCGTGGACACTTGGAGAGCCTGGAGGTTCAGGCAAAGGTAGGGTTGGCCTGAGTGTTGTCCTAACAGGACCGCTCTGCTGTGGGATGGGCGGGGTGGACGCAGGTGGCCTGTCCATGGACATGTGCTGTCCGCGGTGAGTGTGTTGTGGAGATGCAGACCCTGGCGGCAGCAGACAGGCGGAGAGACCCGTGGGACTCTGGACTCGTAGGGAGGCGGCTGACATTGCTGACGGCTGCAGAAAGGAAGGTGCGGGACACCTGGTTCTCGGCCTGGGCTCTGGAAGAAGGGATTTCCGTTTCCTGAGGTGGGAGAGAGGACAAGGGCCACAGGTAAGGGGCAAGTCGGGAATCCGATCTGGGGCATGGTGGGCTCTACATGCTGATCAGCCTTCAAGGGAAGAGAGGAAGTCGATTCTCAGATGTCAGACCACGGAGTCGGGGAGCAGGCCCCGCCGGTAATGAAAGTCTGGGGTCATCGTGGTACTGGTGGTATTTAAGGCCACTTGACGGGATGTTCACTGGGCAGTCGGTGTAGACGGAGAGGAGAGCCGATCCCTGCCATGCCTAGGTGAGAGGTGTGGACACTGGGGGAGAAGGACGGGGAGGTACAAGGATAGCCAAGTCAGCCACATCCTGGGGCAGCACGTGAGAGCTCACGCGGCGGGGCCCACGAGCCCGCGCGGCTGAGAGTGCCCGGCAGCCCAGGGCCGCCTTGGTCCCGTGCTGACTTGGCGCGGTGTGCAGAGGCAGGTGTTCTTAGAATCCATAACAGACGTGTCAGGCCTCTCACAGGCGTGGGCTCCTTGCAAGGCCCTGGGAGGGCCCTACTGCCATGCTCACACGTTTTGTTCTATTTGCAAAAGGGAGATATTTTAAGCACAATTAGTGAAGACTTCAGCTTCTTCCCGTTTGACTCTGTTGGGGGTATTTGAGCAGGGCCAGGAGGCTACAGGGAGGGAGACTTGGGAACACACTTAGCTGCAGCTGAGTGGAATATAGTCGCGTGATCAAGTCACTCTGTGTGCAGTCAGGTTCTTGCTGGGGCTCCCGGGCAGCTGTGTTATTCCAGAATGTTCTCCCACCGTGCCCGCTTACTTGGTGTCTTGTCCAAGGGGCTGGACAAGAAGTCATCTCATGGCACAAACATCTCCTATGGTGCCCACACAGAGGCACGTGGGTAGTGGAGGAGGAAAAGGATTTATCTATGGACAAGTCTTCCAAATCTCAGAGTATATATATGATATGAGCTTGTTACAGGCTTTCCCAAATGTGATAATCATCCTAAAAATTTACATGATCTTACCCACAAAATGTTGTGAACTGAAAAGACACTTCTCTAGACTCTTAATAATTAAAAGTAGATTTTGATTAGTCAAGATAGATGAAAGACTGAATTTCCTTCCTATTCTCTCCGAAGAAAATTCTATTAAAATACCCATGTCCTGTGAAGTGGTAATCCAAGATCACGCAATGAAAAGATGCAGCGATAAAAGCATTACAGGGTGTCTGGCCAGTAAATAATAAAACTGAATGTTATTTTTCTGGATTTTGTGACGATTATGGTATTTGCCAGCATTTCAATATTTGTAAGTTATGAATTATTTTCTTATTTAAAATATTTACTTTGACACCTAATTTTAATTTTATATTTATAATTTTTATATTGTTGATTTAAGAAAGCACTTCTCCCCAAACCATAAAAGCTTCAAGTCCCACAAAACCTGGATTAGCTCCCGGTGATGGGGGCGTTTGGGGTGGGAAGAGGGGAGCCGGGGACGGCGTTCACTGTCCCGGCTGTTACCTAAAGAGAAACAAGGACGGGAGGTCCCCAGGAGGGACAGGGGATGGAAGGAATGTCTTTAATCTCAAAAATAATGGGAATAATTTCACAGAGAAGGAAACTGTCACAGGAAGGGCCGATGCTGGAATCGTGGCCTTGGGTGGGCCGAAAAGTACGAGGCTGGTGCTTTGTCTCGAGACTGGCCTTGGACGGGGGTGTTGGTGGTGGCACCTGCAGCGGGGGCAGAGTGCCAGGACCAGGTGGCCAATTAGGTCGCTGGGGAGACGTGGTGGACAAGGCGAAAACGTTCTTCTGATTCCTTGCAACAGCCTGGGAATTCCTCATCCCCTTTGCGCAGGCCACGAAGCAGGAGGTCAGAAAGGTAATCGTGCCTACGAAGGTCCTCAGGTGGGGTGTGGCCACTGTCTCTCATGTCTGTAGGACCCAGACTAGTGCCTGGAAAATAGAAGCTACTCAATATTTAAAAAAAAAAAAAAATAATTAATACAAATGAATGAAAAAGTAAATATGTTCCTGTGCATTTGTTCTCAAAGTTCCAAGTGGTCCCCTAAGCGTTTTCAGCCTTTGGCCCTACTGTGCGTGCCAGCCAAGAGCAATATTCTACGATTTTTCGTAGAATATTTACCCCTCTTCTTCCCCCCCCACCCCCCCGCTGGAGCAGGTGCCATCCACTCTACCCTTTGGTTGTTGACTTAAAAATCTTCAAGGAACACAAGACTTCCCTGCCCCCTGAACTGGGTTGAGTCCCCTCCTCAGTAGCATCCATTCCCACAATGCATTCCTTTCATGGCTATGTCTTTCTTCCATAATCATATAATTATCGTGTAATTATTTTTAAATATCTGTCTCTCCTCTCTTAGATCTATCGGCACGCCAGAGATTCTTTGTGCTGTTATCGAATCCCTTGTACTAAACCCCTAGAAGGTTCTTTATGTGTTTTTACTGCTGGGACAATGAGCTGTTTGAATAAAGAAAAAAACAATGAGAATTTGATCATTTTTCTTCTTCTGAGCAGCTTAAGTAAAAGGCTTTAAAAGGTCAGAGAGTCGAAGCCGGGAGAGCTAACCTGACTCTCCACGGATGCCAATCCTCAAGCCAGTCCCTGAACCTCATCAGCACATTCGAAGGGAAGCTTATTAGCTGGTCCCTCTGCGTCACCACTGACGAGCACTCCCCCCACCCCTCCGATTTTCCAAAATCTAGGTGAGGAGGGGCAGTAGATCTCACCCTTAGCTATCAGAATCTATTTTCTTAAAACTTATCTGATATTATTGGCCATACGCTTTACTTAAAATAGAACATTTTGATAAATACAGGTTTAAAATCTCAGAAAGAATAAGATGAGATTTGTTTTACGAACTGGCAACTTACTTTTAATATTTGCTATGAAATGCTGACTTCTACTGTGTGTGGTGTGTGTGCTGTATTTGCATTTTTCTGGTGTCCCAAGAAAATATTTAAATGCCCTAGTTGTTTGCCCTCCAGAGCACAGCCATTTCTGGGGCTTTCCTTGGGGCTGTGGGATCCACCCCTAGGGTTCAGGGAGAATTCGCAGGGCAGCAGAGGCGGAAATGGTCTGGTTTAAACTTTGCTGAGGTCTGCTCCATTCGTCGGTCCCATCTGGCCAGTCTTAGCTTTGCAGTGTCTCCAGTCTGGGGCAGAGGAGGCAGGATCCTCCGTGCACTGCTGGCTTATTTGTCTCTGTTGGTTAATTGCTTTTTATTATCTGCTGAATGGTATAATTGGGTGCACAATCCACCATATTCTGTTTTTTATTAACAATTTGTTTAGAAATGTTCTGCATTGAATGGATTTTACGTGTGTGTGTGTGTGTGTGTGTGTGTGTGTGTATGTGTATGCTTTGTATCCAGCAGTAATTGACCCACTGGAAACAATGAAGCATTTGTAAATCTGGGCTTTGAAGCATATATTTTTCCAGTTCCAAACCCAACAGCCTTCAGTATACTTCCAGATTTATTATGTTTTCTTATAACATTACCTTTACATGTCTTCGGGGCAATTTTGTCACTTTAAAAAGACATTTTAAATTGAGTGATATATTGGCAGCATATAAACTATGTCTTACATATTAATTATGCATCTTCCGTTTAATGCATATTTTACTGAGAACGAGGTGGAATCTCTGGTGACCTAGAGTTCATCCCTGAAGACAAATTTGGGGATGGATGTTTTCTCTGCATTTATAACTGACATGATCTTGTTAGCATTCCTCCAAAAGACAGAGCCAGCTAATGGCTCTTTAACACTTCTCAATAAAAAAAAAAATACAGTTCTCACCCAATTGTATTTATTGAGTTTCTTTATCACTTCTAACCCTGGAAGCAGATAGCTAACATATTAATGGTTTAGGTCTTGGGTGTTAAAATAACTCTGTGTTACAGTTTAAAAGACCTGAGTTAGGGAAGGGAGAGTTTCCCAGTGTAAGCATGTTGCAACCACCCTCCCAGGCATTAAATTTAAAACTCAGTAAGAAGTTCACATAGCTACCACCCAAGGATCTAAGCATAACTAGTAGCAGACTGACTCTTCTTTTAAGGGGAGGGAAGGCAAACTGTGAAAAACCACCATGCTGCTCACCATTCCTGTTTTACCTCCCAGTGTTGGCTCCAGGGTGGCCCCTGGTGCCCAGCCACACAACAGAGGAGGCGCCAAACTCTCCAAGTGAAACCCCATAGTGCTGGCCAAGCAAAGATATGAGAAGGTCTTTCTCCTGCTCTGCTGCCTCCTCCTCTTTCTCTTCCTCCTCCTCTTCTTCCTCTTCCTTTTCCTCCTTCCTCTGTCTTTCTCTCCTCCTCCTCCTATTTCTCTCCTCCTCCTCTTCCTCCTCCTCTTCCTCCTGCTCTTCCTCCTCTATCTCCCCAGCTCTGCTTCAAGGATCGCCACGGTCATGGAATTGTGTGTTAGAAGCACAGAAAGTTAAAACATTGAACGCTGACCACCAGCACTGACACCACTGTTTTTAGCAGAGAACCGGGAAAAGGATCTATTGGAGGCTGGCGAGTAGAGGAGGAATCCTGGAGAGAAAAGGACTGGAGAAGATTTGTGAATCTGAAATTAACCAACACATGTCCCTGGCTGATTCTCAAGAAGCACATACGCAGCCAACATCCAAAGCCACATAGCAAAGAACTTATCTCTGCTATAAACGAGTGGCATAGATTGTACGCTAGACTAGCCCCAAAGTGGAGTACACGGGATACACACACACACACACACACACACACACACGCACACGCACACGCACACACACACACACACACACACAGTAAGATAACATTTGGTTTAATCCTATGGATGCAAAGCTAGTTCAATCTTTAAGAACTAAGGACTTCAGAAGCTTCCCGTTTCAGCAGGAAAGCAGAGTTCATCACATGATTACAAAATACTTTCCATTTTCTGCCACCATCAAGGCTGCATGTAAGAGAATTGAAGCTGAAAGAGATGCAAGGTGCAGATTCTCTCTAAGCACCAGTACAGAGGGAAGACTGAGTCACCAGCAGAGACAAAAACAAGGGGATTTGAAGAATGTGACACCTCTGGCATCTACAGCTATAGAAACAACTGAAAACTCAAAGACATTATTAAAAAGGAAATTCTAGGAATCAAAGTCACTATAAGAGAAGTAAAGAATGTTTTTGAAGGGCTCATCAGTATCCTGGGCAAGGCCAAGGTAAGAATCAAAGAGTCTGAAATCAATCAATAAATCAATACAAACTTTTTTTTAATATATATTTTTTAAATTTGAGACAGAGTATTACTCTGTTGCCCTGGGGAGAGTGCGGTGGCATCAGCCTAGCTCACAACATTCTCAAACTCCTGGGCTCATGAGATTCTCCTGCCTCAGCCTCCCATGTAGCTGGGACTACAGGTGTGCACCACCACACCTGGCTAATTTTTCTGTCTTTTGCAGAAGTGGGGTCTTGCTCTTGCTCAGGCTGGTCTCAAACTCCTGAGCTCTAGTGATCCTCCTGCCTCAGCCTCCCAGAGTGCTAGGATTGCAGGTGTGAGCCACCACGACTGGTCCCAAACTCAGATTTATATAAAGAAAGGAAGAGTATCAGGGAAGAAAGAAATACAATTAAAATATTTATTTTTCTTCTTAATTGATCTAAAAGATATGTGTTTGTTTAAAGTAGTAATAGCATTCATGTCCTTAGCAATTAAATTACAGCACATGGGTAACTGACATGAGGGGTGAGGGTTTCCTAAGGGAAGGAGGCAGGCATTGGAGTGTGCTGTTGTGCTCCCTGTGCTCCCTGTGCAGCATTGTAGTTTTATTTGAAGGAGAACTTAGGTTACATAAATATATGTATCTCAGACTTAGGGTAACTACTAGAATATTTTAAGCATATATGTATATATATAATTGATATGTTAAAAGAATATCTAAAATTGACAGCTTGAAGCTCTTACTTGAGGGGGGAGGGGGGCTTGGGAAATATAAGTAACCTTAACACTTGTACCCCCATAATATGCTAAAATAAAAGAAAAAGAAGGCACATGTCAAAAAAAAAAGTTCTCAGTTAAAACCAGAAAAGGGAGAAAAAATGGGGAAAAATAAACAAATAAAATAACAAATTCAGTGAATAAAAACCAATTATAAACTTTTTAGATATTAATTCAACTATATCCATAATCACTTTAAATATGCATGGTATAAATGCACCAATTAAAAGACAAAGATTTTCTGAGTTGATAAAAAAATAGGACACAACTCTATGTTGTCTGTGAAGTAGGTTAAAATTAAAGGGGTGGAGAAAGATACACCATGCTAACGTTAAGAAAAAAGAAGGAGGGTACCTGTATTATTTTCAGACAAATCAGACTTAAGAGCAAGGAAGGCAATCAGGTAAAAAGAGGGCCATTGCATCAATATAAAGGAATTAATCCTCCAAGAAGATATAATGACCCTAAACATGTATGCACCAATGGCAGAGCATAAAAATGCCAGAGACAAAGATTGATGGACTAAAAAAGAAATAGACAACCCCATTGTTACCACTGGAGACTTTAACACCTTCTTGTAGAAACGGATAGATCAAGCAGGTGGAAAATCAGCAAGGATGTGGTTGCTTTGACCAGGAACACCAATCCACTTGATCTAGCTGGCAGTGAAGGGGTGTTTTCTCTGCCTATCCAACATCAGGATACCCATTCTTCTCAAGCTCAAGTCTAAGATTCACCAAGATATATCACATTCGAGGCCTTAATAAAACAAACCTTAATCAATTTAAATGAATAGAAATCACACAAAATACATCCTCAGGTCATAATAGATTAAACTGGAAATTATTAACATAAAGAGTGGGAAAGTCCCCCAATATTTGGAGGTTAAACAATACATGTCTAAATAACACACGGGGCAAAGAAATCTCAGGAGAAATTGAAAATTACTAAATAAAAATGAAAATGTGGTGAGTAAAAACACTGGGAAGCAGTGTTTAGAGCTAAAATTTTAGCATTAAATGCACACATCAAGAAAGAGATCTACAATCAACAACCTAAGATTTACCTAAGGAAAGTAGAGAAAGAAGAGCAGTTTGAGCCTCTGGCAGGTGTAAGAAAAGAAATAAAAATTGGGGCAGAAATTGATGACATTTAAACAGGAAAACAACAGAGAAAATCAACAAATCCAAAAGCCAGTTCTTTGGAAATATCAAAAAATTGATAAACTTTTGGCCACACTAACCAAGAAAAAAAGAGAGAAGACACAAATTGCCAATATCCGAGTGGAAGGGGGTGACTGCTAGTGATCACAGGAACATTAATTGGATAGTGAATCAGTTGGTAACTTAGACAAAAGTGAAAACTCCTTGGGAGACACACTGACCAGATTCACACAAGGAGAAAGACAGAATTTCAATTAACATCACCTAAAAAGAAATCACATCGATAACTAATAACTTTCCAAAAAGGAAATCTCTATGCTCACATCTTTCAGTGTTAAATTTCACCCAACTTTTTGAAAACACGTTGCCAATTTTCCACAATCTCTTCCAGAAAATAGAATTGGAGGAAATGCTACAAGGCCTGTGCACATTACAAGAAAGGAAAGCTACAGAGCAATACTTCTGACAAATGTAGATGCAGAAATCCTCCACAAACTGTTCGCACTTCGAATCCAACAAGGTATAAAAAGGTTAACCACCACACCGCGTGGGATTTGTTCCTGGTATGCAGGATTGGTTCACCATTTGAAAGTTAATCGATGTAATCCACCACGTAGCTAGAGAAGGAAAACCATATGATCACATAAACTGATGTCGAAAAAGCATATGACAAAATCCAAGACACAATGCTGATAAGAACTGGGAATAGAGGAACATGTCTTCAAATTGGTAAAGACCACGTGCAAACAACCTATAGCTGACGTCGTACTTAACAATAAGAAACTGGAAGCTTTCTCTACAAGATTATGAACAGGAAAAGGATGTCCACTCTCACCACTTCTGTTCAACATCACACTGAAAATCCTATCCAGTGTGATAAGGGAAGAAAAGGAAATAAAATATGCAGAGAATGAAAAAGAAGAAGCAAAACTTTTTTTTCACAGATGCCACAATTTTCTATGTGGAAAATCCTTTAAAATGAACAAAAACACAAAACGAAGCAACAACCCTGCAACTTGTAAGGGAGTACAGAAAGGTCACAGAGTGTACGGTTAAAGCACAAAAAGCAAATTTATTTCCTATGTACCAGCAAGAAACACTGGTATTTAAATTACTAGTATTTGAAATGTAAAAAGCAACACTATTCACTATAGCGACAAAATGAAGTACTTCAGCATAAATGTCACAAAATATGAACAGAATCTATATGTGGGATATAACAAAGTTCTAATGAAATGAATCAAAGATCTAAATAAATGGAGAGATGGTCTCTATTCTTGGATTGGAAGATTCAATATTATTAAGATGTCAATTCTTCCCAACTTGATCTATTGATTTGGTGCATTCCTTATCAAAATCTTGTCCAGCTATTTTGTAGATACTGAAAAATTGATTTAAAAGTTTATATGAAAAGGTCAAAGAACTAAAATAGCCAACATAACTCAAGAAGAAGAAGAAGATTGGAAGAGTCACTGAACCCAATTTCAAAATTTATTATAAATCTGCAGTAATCAGGACAGCCTGGCATTGGAGATAGGACAGACACACAGATCAGTGGAACAGAACAGAAGCCCAGCAGTAACCCAAATAAATATAATCCACTGCTTTATGGAAAAACAATAGTCTTCTCAAGGAAAAATGCTGGAACAATTGGGCATTCATAGGCAAAACAGTGAATCTAGATATAGCCTTCACACCTTTCATAAAAATGAACTGAAAATGGATCATAGAATTAAATGTACAACACAAAACTGTAAAACGTCTCTTCTGGAGGAAAGCATAAGAGAAAATTTAAATTATCTTGTAATTGGTGATGAGTCTTTAGCTATAAGACCAAAAGTACCATCCTTGAGAGAAAACTAGGCCTTATTAAACCTAAAAGCTTCTGCTCTGAGAGAGATACTGTTAAAAGCCACAGACCGGGAGAAAATATTTTCAAAATGTATATGTAATAAGGGACTCATTGGCAGAATATAAAAAAAAAATTCTTAAAACTCAATAATAAGAAAATAACCAACCCAATTAAAACATAGGCCAAAAATCTGAATAGCTACTTCACAAAAGAATGTATACAGGTGGCAAACAAGCATATGGAAAGATGCTCAGCATCATTAGGAAACAGAGACACACAAAGTAATATCACAAGGGGGGCACCATGGCATACTTATCGGAGTAGTCAAAATGAAGAAAAAGAAGAAGAAGAAAAAACAATCCAGCAATACCAAATGCTGTGAGATGAAGTGCAGAGATGCTTGTGGTATTAATAATATAAAATGGCACAGCCTCTGTGGAAACAGGTTGGCAGTTCTGTATAACGTTAAACCTACACTTGCCATACCACCCAGCAGCCTTCCAGGTGTTTGCCTGAGTGAATTGGAAATGTATATTCACTCACAAGTCTTCACACAAGTATGTATAGTGTATTCATTAATAATTACTCCAAACTGGAAACAGCCAAGATTTCCTTTAACAGCAGAATGGATAAACAGACAGTGGCATAGGTGCAAACTATTAATTTGCACAGCATGGATGAAACGCAAATGCCTTTTGCAAAATGAAAGAAGCAAGCCCCAAAGGCTCCATGCTGTATTTACGTGATTGTATAGAAAAGGGAAAGCCATAGGGGCAAAGAGCAAATTAGTGGTTGCCAGGGGTTGGGGCAAGTGTGAGTGGTTGATGCCAAAAGATCACTTTAAAGGAATGTTGAGAATAGTGGGAGTACTCAGTATGGAATAGTGATGATGGACACACGACCTTAAGCTCTTGCCAAAATCAGTAGACTTGTACATCACAGAGAGTGATCAATACTCAATGAAAATATAAAGTATTTTTTAATAACTTAAAAAAATATTCACCCAGGATGTTGGAATTCCCAGGATGTGGTGTTGATTGTGCCAACAAACATAACCATATTACAAAAGTATGGCAAATCCTCACTGCGGAGGGTAGAGAAAAAAGGAGCTGACCTAAATAATTTTGGAAAATATATTTTTTCCCCCAGGTGCTGTAAGACTAAAGGCAAAATGTGCATATATACACTGCGCTCTAGATGGTGAACTTTTTCCTCATGGGGATAACAATTCTGAAACTACTTCATAAGTATGTTAGAGTTGAACAGATAAGTAAATAAATTCTAGATAATGAGAGTCAGGTGTTTAACTGCCAGTGGAAGAAGTTACATATGAGTAAGGGGCAGTCTAAACTGGACCCTCAATTGTAGGATTACAGTTGGGAATGTCAGCATGAAGCTATGTTTATTTTACTCTATATACGGAGTATATAGACAGACACCAAAAATATACACGTTTGTGTATGAGTGGCTTTGGTGGCTATAGATATAGATGTATAGACATAAATACAGATATCTTTCCTCTCTCCTTCAGCAGAGTGGTTGCAACCCAGAAGTGATGGGTACACCTAGCACCTGTGTCTTGGGTTCTGAGCTTCATTCTACAATAAAAAGAACCAGGGCTTCTTGAAAAAATGGCTGATTCGAAGGATTGGGTCAGGGAAAATATTAATATAAGATGAGCCTGGAGCATCTCATAGTGCCAGAAAATTAAGACAGTTTTGGAAAAGGAGAAGAAGGGGCATGTCACAAGGTCACAGGAGAACCTGATCCAGCTCCCATTGGCCCAAGCTGGACTAATTGGAGCCACAAAATGAATCAAGACACCATGAAATTATAACCCAAAGAATAAAATTTATATTCATCATTCCACACTGGTGTAAATAGCGGATCGAATAAATAAACACATGGGGAAGATGAGACAAATCCAGAATGCAGCTGGCGTGAGGGAAATAGACGATGACCACTGATGAATGCCAAAGTCAGCGGCAGCAGAAACTTTGAGGGGAACCAGGTATTTACATAGCTGCAAAGTTTTCCCCTGAAACTATTATTATTATTATTTGCCTTGGTGGCTTTAACAAATTCTTTGTTACTCCTCCTTCCAGGAGATGGAGGGTAGCGCCCCATCCCCGCGTGCAGGTGGGACTTGATGACTCTCTCTGCAGGAATGGAGCACGGGTTGGCAAAGTTTGTTCTCTTGGACCAAAGCCAACCGCTTTCTACTGCCTGCAACCTAAGATTTTGTTTTTCAACATTTTCAAATGGTTACATTTTATCTGGTATATAAATGCCTGCGTATTAGTCTCAATGTTGCCTCTTGGTCCACAAAGTCTGGTGTGTCTACTATCCCCCACTTTGAGAAAATGTTTGCAGAGCCCTAGAATAGAGTTTGGAGAAGGAATGCTAGGAACTTGACGGAAGGAACTGCATGAACATCACCCAATCAGGTGGTGAGCTTAGTGACTTCAGGGACACCATGGACCCCTGATATGAGGTAATGAGAAAGAAGGATGCTTCATCTCTGGGCTCTTCTCCCCCCAAATCCATTACTCCATTGCCATCATGGGAAAACATCAGATAAGCCCAATTTTGGGTACATAAAAAATAAGAAATGTCTGAGAAAGTATCACAGACCAGGGCTGACTAAGGAGACACAATGACTAAATATGACACAAGGACACAAGCATATCTTGAATGGAATTCTGGTACAGGAAGAGAGAATTAACGGGAAAACTGGTGAGACTGAATGGCCTGTGGTTTAGTTAATAGCATGGTGCTGTTCGGTGTTAATTCTTAGTTGGGATAAACCCACCACGGTTGTCAGAAGTCTCCATTAATGGAAGCTGATTATGCATGTTTGGTAAAGGGTGCACTCTGTAATGTCTTTGCAACTGTTGTGTAAATCTAAAATGATTCAAACTAAAAAGTTAACAACAATAGAAACTCAGCCTTTTTCGGAGGCTGGCCTAAGGAATGATGGATGGGGCGTGGGATTGCTGATCTCATGATTCTTATCATTTATTCTTAGTTACTCTGAGTAAATTAATAATAGTAATAGTCTTTGATATGTAAATGATATTTTTTAATCTTATGTAGAATGCAAATAGAAGCATCTTTAGCCACACTGCTATCCTAACAAATGTGCAGCTCAGATCTTGCAAAGTAAATAATACGTTTCCTCTGTGGTGGCCACTTTCAGGCAAACCCTCCTCCTCACTCCTTCCCTCCATTCCTCCAGATCCTCACCCCAAATTATTGCATAGAAATCCCAGAGCCATTTGCAAGAGCTTTGCTGTTTTATTTTATTTAAGTCTCACAACTGCATGAGGTAGATATTATTATTCCCATCAAGGCCACTTTTTAAGGCAGCCAAGGCCACTAAATAAGGCAGCCAAGGCTACTTTTTAAGGTTCCAGTTATCTAAGGACTTGGGAGGCTATACAATTTGGGAAGAGTCACATGGGATTGGCGTGCTCTGGGTGGGCGAGGTGGGAACAGACAAAGCACCCATCCCCACTGCCTGCACTGGCCACCGAGAAGTTCCCCCAAAAGAAGGTCAGTGCTTGATGCAGGAGTCAATCTGTTCAGCCCAGAGTAGCGGCAGCCCCGGATTTGGGGCAAGAGAAGGAGGACAGGCATGCACAATTTCCGTCTGACCGATCAGACTCTCGGCCATCCGTGGAGATAAAAACCAGATAGAGCCTGATTCTCAACCCTCCCAAGCGGTCCATGAATTAAAAAAAAAATGAAAACCTTGGCATCCTAAGCAATCAGAAGTCGGTTTGCTCATTTTTATCACACCCAGGGGAGAGATTAAATTTGGCGATGTCCTTGGCATGTGGTGCTTTTATAAACGGACCTCCAAGGCAAATATGTCTGGGTGTTTAATCTTCTCTTTTCCCCACTGCGGGCCAAGGAGCCACGTTGGGCCCAGGAAAGGGAAAAATAAAAGAGGTTTCTATCCAAGAAGAGCCCCAAGCACGGGGCGACGGCTCTGTCTGGATGCACGCAACACCCTCAGCAAACATCCTCGACGTTTAGCGCCCGCAGAGCCTCCTCGACAGCAGCAAGGGCTGAGGCGATCTCAGGAGGAACAAGCACATTTTCATCAAACAGAGAAGCCTGAGGAAGGAAAGGGAAAGGAAAGGAAATGCTTTGGGATGATATTTCTGTTCAAAGATCTTGGGTGGTTTTAGCTCCGTTTCCTTAAATTACCTGGTGCACATTAGTAATTGCTATTTCAAAGGAAGCCTTACTGGAACAAAGTGCTGCATCACTTGAGCTAGCTTAGCTTTTACCCTTTGCAGACAGGGGCTTTTATCTGGAGGATGCTGATGGAAACAGCACATACCTGCAGGAGAAGGCGGGCGCGGGATGGGCTGGGCATCTGGGCTGTGCAGATCGAAGCTCGCTGAGAAGTTCAGCCCAAATCTCTGTGTGGCCAATGCCTGTTAAGCCGTAATTGCTGCTAAAGGTTCAGGGTGGCATTTTGCTGATATGCCTAAAATAGTCTTCTTGGGGCTGTTGGATACAATTTGACAGCAGTTAAGGTACAAGGGCCAATGATCCAGCCGGAATCTTGTCCAAGTCATTTTGATAAGTGAACTGCCTTGCAAGAGCTCTTTAATTGCTCTCACATTCTTCAATTTCCCCATGTAGCAGGGTCCTTTAAAAGGTCATTAATCAATCACTAAAGATGTGACGGTTTTACATTTTGCTTGCTTAACAAAACACAGCCTTAACAGAATATCTCCCACTTAATTTCAGATTAGCTGATACCAGGGTGCCTTCTACTAATAGCCAATCTCTTTAATTGTACTTGGGCACATGCGTCTGCTTGGCTCTGCATCAGTGGGCAGGGCACCTGGAGTTTAGGGGCGAGGGAGGGGAGAGGGCTTTTGTAAGGACACTGCAAGAGTTGTAAGTTGCACATCGAAACTAAACTTTAAAGTGTGAGGGTACAAATAGCCGATTTGCTCGTTTGACCTTGAGTTTGAGAGGGAAAGATGTTATGCAAAACAGGAAAGACCAAGCAGGTCCAGTCAATTTTAAGTTACAGCATAGAGGTGTATTTGCAGCTCGGTTCAGTTCTGTTGTGTTGTGATCGCCACCCCAAAATGCACAAGCAAGATGCTTATCTGGTTTAGATGTAGGTCTGAAGCACAGTTTCTAGACCTCAGCACTACTGGTGTGTGGGCTGGATAATTCTTTGCTGTGTGGGGCCTGCTCCAGGCTTTGCAGGATGTTTGGCAGCACCTTGGTGTCTGTTCCCTATGTGCCCCCGAACTCCAGCCCACCCTACTCCTAGTAATGACAACTGAAAATGTCTAGAGTCGTTGACAAATGTCCCCTGGGACAAAGTTCCCTTCCACTGAGAACCACGGGTCTGAGGTCACAGAATTATGCTTTGTCTGGATGCTACTGCAGCAAATAGTTAATTTATAAAGATAAACACATAAAACATAGTGAAACGATTGCGTCTGCCACACTCTTACGTTGTAAATGCAGTCTTATGTGCAGCAGTGGGGTTTCCCCCTCTTTAGAGCTTCGCACCCACATTTAAGGGTGTGCACGTTTACGTCTGTGGATTCACAACAGTCTGTCTCATGGTAGGCAATTTCATGGTTGTTTTTATACAGGCATCTTCAAACTACGGCCCGAAGGCCACATGCAGCCCCCTGAGGACATTTATCCAGCCCACCGGGTGTTTTTGCTGCTGCTGTCTGTCCTGCTTAGCAGCCAACTTGTCCCGGGCCCGCAGTGCGCAAGTGTGGAATGTGCACCGCGCTCTCCAACAGCCCTCCAATGGGCTGAGGGACAGTGAACTGGCCCCCTGTTTAAAAAGTTTGAGGACCCCTGATTTAGAAAAAGGTAAAAGGGCAACGTGGCTAATTGAGATGAAATTGTAAATCAAGAAGGGTTGAAAGTCCTTGTTTCCTCATGTTTCCCCCAGAGCAGTGTGGGTCGCAGGCAGGCCAGTCCAGGGTCAAGTCTGGGCTCTAAAATTAGGCGGATCAGGTTTCAAGATTGGGCTCTCCTGCCTGGTCCTTTGGGTGAATTTGGGGAAGCCTCTTCATTTGGGAAAGTCCCTGCCCCTGTCTCTGAGCGTCCTCCTGGGGTTGCTGTGGATCCAGGTGAATTAATACAGGTGAAGCTCCTCCAGTCAAGCCGGGCATGCAGGAAGTGCTCAGTGCGCAATGGCGGCTGTTGTTATGGTGACCATCATTCCTACAAGGGGCTCTACGTTTCGATTCCTGCCTACCCATCTGTGCGTCTCTGGAGAGCAAGGCCCGTGTTTCATGTCCCCTTGCGTGTCCAGGGCCCAGCTCCATCCCTGGCACGGGGGAGACGCTAACAGATGCTTATGGAATAAATGCCAAGTGACTAGAACCAGGAGCGGGAACAGGGGAGGGAATGAAATCACAGTTCGGGCGGCAGACAGGGTCTAGGTGACCCGAAGATGCCTGCAAACCTCTCTGGGCATCTGAACCCAGGTGGCAGGACTCACATTCCCGACAAGGGACAGTTTGGGTCATCCGGTACAGCTGCGAAGCCCTCCCTCTCTTCCTGGTCACACATTTCCTGGACTAGAATCCCCTCTGCAAATGCGAAAAATTTAATTAGCCACCAAGGGTGACCACCTGCTTGTACTGCAGACCTTCCCTTAGGGAGTGCTGACGATTCCTGGAAACATATGGGAAACTTTCACAAGTTTGCTCTAAAAATAATAAATAGTAGGTTGATATTCTAGGGGGATATTGGAAGAGAAAAGTGACTTCCTTTTGGATTAACAAGCACATAGGGAGAGCGGTGAATGTTTTCTGTAAATGTATCTTTAAAAGACAGAGATAGATTTGAGTAAGATGTTGTATTTTGTTTTCTTTTGTTCCTCTCACAAGTGGAAATTATATAATAGTTATGGGGATTTTGCATGCACTGTTTTGTATCCTGTAACATTGCAAAGAGCATGAGGAATGCCAGTGAGATACCACGCATGTCCTCTGTTCTCCTGGAATCAAACACTAAACAGAATTTTTGATGTTGAGGCTCAGCCAGGAGGGGGGCGGGAGGCAGGAGGGAAGGGAAGTGCGGCCTCCGGTAGACGCTGGGAAAAGAGGCTCCTCTGTAGCTCTGATCCAAGCAGGTAGCTCTACGCCACAGTTCTCCCCTCCAAAGCGGCCCGACTGCTTTCTTGCTCTGAGGGGAAGGTGGGTCACGTCCCAGGGTCTTCAAGAGTCTTGAGGTTATCTCTGACAACATAAATATTCTAGCAAGTTCGTGCCTCTTCCTCTCTCCTGCTTTCATCCCAGCTCACTGCCGCGGAGAGGAGACACCCGTGCTGTGCATTGGGTCTCTTGCAACTCTTGAAAACAAGCAACCGTTTGGGAGAGGGACTCCCTCACCTGATGTTTGATCATGAATAAATGAAAAGTCTCAGGATCACAGAGGAAGAAGGCAGTGGCTTCTGCCTGGAAACAGGAGGAGATCTGGATCCTTTATCTGCCCTTTGGAGTGTAGGTGTGTGGCAAAGACTGCACGTTAGTGGTGTGTTGCCTTCTCTGCTTTCAGTTTAAGACCTGTTACCGTCCACAATCAGGTCTGGGTTTAGGGGTAGTTAACTTGAAGTGAATGATCGCTACTGGCAGCATGAGACTATTTCTAAAGCCTAACGGGGGATCAGACAGTCTCATTTTCCAAACAGACCTAGGCACCATGCATCAAAGACATGCAGAATTAAAGCGGGTGGCGTGCTTAACTTAGGCAAGGCCAGTTCTTAGGCCACAGGCCACAGGCAGCCTCCAACATGCTGGTAAGGCTCACCATCAGTTTTCAGGAATAAATATTAGAAATCTTTTGTGCTGTGAAGCAATGTTAACTAGATATTAACCTTTTAGGATCCGGAGAGAAGTACTGATTTTCTTATCATTATTTTTAATGTTTCAAGTAGTTACTCTGAGAATGTAATAAAACAGTTTTTCATGTGACTCAATAAACACATTTTCATTCTACGTTAAACAGTAGCAAGTCTATTTTGGTCCATGTGTTAAAAACAATAAGTTGTTCTGTACTTATTTAACAAAAATTCAAACAGTTAAGTGACTTGCTTAAGGCCAAACAGCTATTTAGAAATAGAACCAGGCTTAGAATTCAGGTCTCCTGAGACAGTGTCTAATTAATTTTCTCATGATGAAGAGGAGAATTTTATATTCATGATGACAACAGGAAAATGAAAACTACTCTGTTTTTGTTTTTTTCATTTCTATATTACCTCCCAGGTAGTAATAACTTTACATATAAATTAAACCTTTGCACATTGAAACTACACATACACGTATATGTTTAAAATAAACATACATTTTCTTGTAAAAAAAAATCTCCATGTTTTCCCCAGCTGCAGTGAATTTCTTTGTTTTCCTGAGTGTTGCTTCTGAGTCGTGTATTCCCGGGAGCGACATGACCCGACGCAGAGAAGAAGAGCATTTTCATACGGCTGAGGACCACGAGACCAGATAATTTGATCTTCGGAGGCCACTGTTTTTCTTCCCAGCAAACTTTAAGGAAGAATGACATGAATGAGCCAGAATTTGATTTTGTTAATCATTCCCTGAAGGTTTCACCTGATGCATGGGTTCTTTATTGCACAGCCCGAGGTAGACTAATAATGAGTTTATCTTGCTCCTGTTTGAGCTATGATGCATGGACAGAAGAATACCAAAGTCTCTCTCCAACCTCTGTTTGTTGATTCTCCTGCATTGGAAGCAGCGACAGTCTGCTGGGAGACGCAATGAATCATTCAAGAAGACCTAGGAAAAACAGCGGCTGGTCAGGCGCGGTGTTGGAAGATCCCAGCGAACACGGGGAGAGTTTGGGTTTCTACCCAGAAATGCAGTGCAGCAGCCTAGCGCCTCATGTGATGCTGAGCACAGCCGGAATCAGCAATTAATTCATGAGGATTGATGGACTTCCTTGAACCTGGTTATTTTCCCCTCTTGGTCGTGCATTCTGCTCTAGAAAGAAAAACCAGAACGGTCACAAGCGTTAGCTTTCCCTGCAGCCACACAGTCCAAACGCACCTGCGGTGCACCTGCAGCAGGGGCGGGTTCGCCGTGACTCATTTCCCCGCAGACTTAGCGTGTCCACACCCAGCTGTGCTCCGGGCCTGGCGTGTGCTAAGGCCTGAAGCAGGCTGTTGTCAGGGGTGGAGATGTTCCCCAAGTGACCAGACCCACGTCTAAAATCCAACCTACATGGGTGCCGAGAGGGGAGGGCGTGGCCCTGTGTAAACTTGCCGTGTCGGGATTGCAGCCCGCCCCGTCATCCAGGCACGGCTTCCCCAGTGCAGTGGAAGTTCAAGCCCTGGGGAGTATTTCTAGGTGAGGGGGGAAGGGAGGCCCTCTGGGGCACAGAAAATGCAAACACTGTTGGAGCAGGGGTCATGGATTTTACCACATGTCAATAGCTTCAAAGACCATGTTTTTATTAATTCGTGCATTTGCTGGGTCAGAGAATTCGACCACAGGAAGTAGCACGGCCGGGACACTTGACTCGGTTGCAGGGCAGATCTGGGCTTTCCCAGGTCTGTGCCGGAGCGGCTGCTCTGCCTTCCCAGGAAGACTGGTCAAGCCATGAAAGCCTCCTCCATTCCAGTGTTTGCGAGTGTCTCAGAGGAACACGAGCGAATCCGCCAGGACCCTGGCCCTCGTGGCGGTTTACGGACAGGAAGGCGAGCGTCGTCGTTGACAAGGTGCCCACAAAGGCACCGTAATACAGACCACGGTGGCACGTCCTGCGAGGCAGACGTCCCTGGTGTGCTGAGAGAGGGTTACAGGAGGTCGTGTCCAGAGGCAGCGAGGCTAGAGCGGAGGGGAGGACGAGCAGGGGGTCCCTGGTCTGGGGGTGCAGAGCCCTCCAAACGGGGAACACGATCCAGGAGAGTCCGACAAGGTGAGGGTACAGCAGCTCCGCTGGAGCAGAAAGGTGGTCGGGCAGAAGGCTGGGCTGGCCTGACTTGTAAAACTGGGGTGACGAGAAAGTGCCCCTCTGCCTTACCTGCTCACAGGCCACCTGGGCTAATGAAAGGGGAAACGGTCAGGAAATGAGGAGCCCCCCAACCCGGATGCTCCCCACAGGTGCTGTGTCATAAAAACCAGGAGGAGGAGAGTTTGCTGTGTCCTTCGTACATGCAGCCTCTGGTGTGCACTGTCCGGCTCACTCTCGGCGGCAACGCGAACGGCAGCTGTTATATAAGGGGCTCGTTGTGCTTTTATTCCACAGGTGAGAAAACCAAGGTCCTGGTGCAGGTCTGACCCGGGAGTGGGGCAGTCACATGCCACAGAGGCTGAGACATGGGGAGACCACCTGGCCCCTCGGACTAGGGCTGGGCTGAGCCGGCCGGGAGGGCTGACATCCTGGGACGGAGGTGGCGGTGGGACAGAGACCAGAGTGCAGGGCAGGACGGGGTGCTCACAGAGCTTGGAGGCTCGGGGGCTGGGAGGTGGGGGCGGGCACCAGCGTGACCTGGGCTTGCTGGTTTGCTCGTCACCCGGGGGTCCCCAGCGTGTGAGCAGGAACGGCTTCTTCTTTATTCCACTGTCCCTTTTAAACCTGGTGGGTGCCCCTGGGAGGAGGGCCCAACACTTGCTTCTGATGTTCTCCGATAACAGGACTCCCTAGTGTCACTTTCAGTCTGGTTCACACTCTCAGTCCCGTCCACTTAAAAAACCAGAGCCTCAAGCGTAAAACGGTGCAGCCACAGCCTGGCAGTTCCTCAACAAATTAAAAATAGAATTGCCGTGTGATCCAGCAATCCCACTTCTGGGTGTACATCCAAAGGAATCGAAAGCAGGGACGTGAGAAGATGTTGGCAGGCTCATGTGCACAGCAGCGATATTCACAGGTGGAAACAGCCCAAGTGTGCACTGATGGAGGGATGGATCCACACAGGTGGCATAAATACACAAGGGAATACTATTCCGCCGTAAAAAGGAAGGAAACTCTGACACATGCTACAACATGGGTGAACCTCGAGGATGCTATACTATTAGTAAGTGAAATAAGCCAGACGCAAAAAAGATGAATACTATGTGATTCCACCTGTTAGGGTAGCTGGGGTAGTTAATTCCGTAGAGAAAGAGAGTAGAATGGTGGTTGCCAGGGGCTGGGGCAGCGGGAATGGATGCAGAGTTTCAGTTTGGGAAGATAACATATTCTGGATATTAGTTGGGCAACAATGTGAGCATACTTAACACTACTGAAGGGTACACTTAGAAATAATTAAGATGATAAATTTTATATTATATGTATTTTATTGCACGTGAAAAAAACCTTTCAGCAATGTCTTATAAATTCATTATACAAGTCTTTCATGTCTTTGGTTAATTCATAAGTATTTTATTATTTTTGCTGCTATTGTAAGTGGAATTGGTTTTGTCATTTCTTTTCATGTTGTTCACTGTTAGTATATAGCAGTGCAACTGATTTTTGTGTGTTGACTTTGCATTCTGATACTCTTTTGAATTTATTTCTTAGCTCTAATGGATTTCTGGTGTGTGGGCTCTTTAGGGCTTTCCGCATACGGTAGGATCGTATCACCTGTGAACACAGACCATTTTACTTCTTCCTTTCCAGTGTAGGCACTCTTTCTTTACTTTTATTTTTTTGCCTAATTGTTCTGGCTAGTACTTCAAGGTGGTGGAGTAGCCATCCTTGTCTTGTTCTAGGTCTCGGAGGAAAAGCTTTTCCACCTTTGGGTACGATGCTTGCTGTGGCTTTTTCCTGTACAGCTTTGTTGTGTTGAGGCAGTTGACCGCTGTTCCTAGTTTGAGTGTATTTTTTTCTTTATCGTGCATGAGTGTCAAATTCTGCCAAATGCTTACTGAATCCACTGAGATGATTGTGTGTTTTTCTCCTTCATTCTGTGAATGTGATGGGCTGCCCTGATGCATTTTTGTATGTGGAACCATCTTGCGCCCATTATTTGGTTTGCTGTGTGTTTGTTATCGATTGCCCCCATAAAGACCATCATGGTTTCAGGGTTTCACAAAGCATGGGTGGTGTTTGTGCTGATGCGGGGACAGGGAACTGGCCAGCACTATCTAACTGGAGGACAGAGGGGCCTCTTGGCCACATGTCTGCTGCAGAGTTAGGGAGAAAGAAAGCCTCACGGCAACCCTCACCTGCCGTTAGCGACGCTCTGGTCTCACTGAGCTCCCGAAAGAACCAGCGGAGGGCCGCAGGCTTGGGTCTCCAAAAGGCTTCAGTACCAAGCGAGACTGTAGGAACATTTCTTTGTCTTCCCTGTTTTTATTCATATGGTAACCTTATTATGAGTGGTATTGGTTTTTCACTTACAGGAGATATAAAGGCTTCTTTTGAAGCAAATTTTATAAGTGATGAAGGCAACTGTAACAATTGGAAAGAGTTAATTAAATAATATGTTTTGTGGCTATGATGGGCAAATATCTAATGTAGACGCCACTGTTCCATCATTTCCAGTTTTGTTTCGGTCCTTATTCCAGGCTCGGCACTGGAGACAGGTGTCCCAACTCAGGCTTTGAGGGAATGATTCCAGGTGTCTGTGTGGCTCCATCCACAGGGGAACGGCAGCTTTGGCCCAGGGCTGGTCGCCTGAGGCCAAGGTGGGCAGGGCGCTGCAAGGTGAGGGCGACACAGCCCACAGAGGACCACGCGGCGGTGGGGGAGCAGTGCCGCCTCCCCTCAAAAACAAAGCAGGCGGAGACCTGAATGCGGGTGGCCAAGGAGAGGCCAGGAGGCTGCAGGGGACTGTTCACTGAGAACCACCTGTCCCAGGTGCAGGCAGCCCCTGCTTCCTAGTGGCAGTCTCCAAACTGAAAGTCAAGCCCTTGCAATACCTCATTAGTAATATAAATATCAGCTTTCTCTTATTTTGAATGACAGATATCGAACTATCAAACACAGCATTATTATCTAAACTGAAAATTTGCACACAGCTCTCTCTCGGGGGTAGAAAGGGAGGGAGGGGAAACAGGGAGACACACATACACACACACACACACACACACACACACACAGAGGGGTATGTCCAAGGGAGAGGGGTGAGCCAGAGAGACTGAGACACAGAGGACGTGAAGACCGGATGGGAAGGGACCCTGGGCAGGGAGCACAGGCTCACGTGGGCTGTGTGTTTCTCCCGGTGCAAAACCTTCATGGCTTTTCACTTCCACGGTTCAGATAGTTTCTAAAAAGGCAGAGCCGCTCTCCTCCTGTACACGACTGGGGACGGGCACACCGGCACAAGCTCCGATTCCAGCTGGACGGTTTTTGTCATCATGTATCAACAGCTTTAAAACATTCCAGCCATGCAACATTTTCATTTCTAGGAATTTTACTCTTGGGAAATAGTCAAGTCAACATACGAAAGCATATGTAGGAAGATGTTACAGCGTTTTTATACCAGAAATAAATGAAGGAAATTATCAATGAGTGTGTTAGGAGAGAAATAAATGGTTAAATGAATCAGGTCTCAGAATTCTAAGCTTTTATCATTTGAGGTGCCATCTTTATCATTTTTGTCAAATATAAGAACTTCTCGAATTGTTATTTACTTAGGAGTTTTTTTTTTCCTTCTTTTTTTAAAACTTAAATAGTACTTAGGCCTAATCCTTAAAAAAAATCTGGATTTATATGCTATGTATGTAATTTTTTAAGGGCAAAGTAAAATACATTATGACTAAGGTAAAGACATTTTTATCCATGTACTACCCTCAGATTCTCAGTAGCACGATGTCACGATTTGGGAAGTATTGAATTATGACATCCAGTGTGCCACTGCACCATCACCGACAGGATGCTGCCATTCCAAGTCCATTAACACAGGCAGGTTGTTCTATAGACACCACCGAGGACCTGCTCCATGGCAATGTCATGCTTTTCCCTGGAAGTGCAACAACAGGTAAGACACAGTCTTTATTCAGAAAAGTTCCTGTCAAATAAGAAAAATAAGAGGTTACAAAACGCTGTACAGGTTATTACCCCATTATTCTAAAAATATGTCCTCTCTCTCTCTCTCTCTCTCTCTCTGTCTACACACACACACACACACACACACACAAACACAAGCAAGAGAAAGGTTTTGAAGGGAGAGATTGCAAGTGCTTGCCTGAATATCTCCACACAGTAGGATTGCAAGTGATTTTTATTTTCTTTTTTGCATAAATGTTCTCCTTTATCTAAAATAAAGATGGATGACCTCTACTATCATAACAAAAATTAAAAAAAAAATAAGCACAGTAAAACAGAACAGTGCATCTCTTCTTCTTGGCTATTTTCAAAGGGAAAAGGGAAGCAGCTGGCAGGGTTCCTGCCTTGGGGTTTCCGTTTGTGATTGTGCAGTGGGTTGCATGGGACCCACCATGGTGGGAGCCAGTGTCTGCCACGGATTAGTGGCAGGACTAGTTGAGGCTACTGGTGTCGGCGGTCGCCAGAATTCTCCCACATGTGGAGTGTCGTAAGAGAAACACTTTAATTGAGGATTAACTCAATGAGTTATTGAGTTATTGGCTGCCACAGTTTCAGCCTAAACGCTCTCACTCTGTTATCAGGAGAGAGGTCTGGGTACAGAAGTCGCCTCCCTTCTCTGATCAACCGGATTGTAAGTGGTCTCTTCATTCCACCGTCTGATAACAGCACGAAACTGCCCGGGCCCCTTAAATGGCTTTCCTTGCTTAAGAGCACAAAGAGGGAAAACAGAACCTCAGCAAGGCCTCCTTTTAGACTCCCACCAGGACGTCTGAAAACTGTCAAGAGACTCTAATATGCATTCTGTGTTCAAAAAGGGGGGGGAAATTACAAAGCAAAGTCTAGAAGCCAAAGCACCTGGAGAGAATGTGACTTAATGAATTTCCTTCTTGTTCCTGGAGAGCCGTCCTCCCTGCCCGAGTGTGCTCTCAGCCCATTAACAACTCGGACGGCTGCATGGTGAAGAACGGAGCCCCGTAGCGGCCCCATTTGTAAAACTCCACGCGCGAATCACTGCGGTCCTCCTCCTTAGGTAATAGCGGCGCTATTTGTGCTTTCTCTCAAGAAATGAATATTTATGCTTTTAGCAGCAGCCTTAGAAGCTGGTCTTGCGTCGGGAGCTGTTGCGGCAGACCTCCACGATGGTGGCTGTGATTCCTAGCCCTGGCGGACACGCCCTGGGTGGTGCCTTGTGTTGCGTGAGGGTGGGGCCTGTGAATGTGCTGAGATGTCGCTCCTGGGGTGAAGTTGTTTTAAGCAGCAAAGGTGAAGGGATTTTTCAGATGATGGAGTAAAAGCTGCTAATCAAGGAATGTGGAGCTAATCAAAGACAGCTTATCCCAGAAAGGCCTGATCGCATCAGAGGGACCTGTTAAAAAGGTGCAGAGACCAGAGACGGACAAAAATCAAAGAGCTTCACCCGTCAGAGGTTTTTCCTCCTGCTGCTCTCGAAGAAGCAAACAGCCGTGACTCCCACAGCCGCGAGGAGATGACCCTCCTGACAAGGCCCGAGCCTGGAGCTGGGTCCTGAGCCCCAGGTGAGACAGCCCAGCCCACATAGAGATTCCTGCCTCATGTGACCCTAAGCAGGAGACCCAGGTAAGCTGCGCTTGAAACTGTGACCCACAGGAGCTGCGGGGGATTGCATAGGTGTTGTTTTAAGCCACGGACTTTGTGGCCACTTGTCCTGCAGTGTGGAGAGCCGACACGGTGGTGCCGCTGTTCTCTGTTGGAAAGTGCGAGCAGGGTGAGGGCCATCTCATCTCTGCTGCTCAGAACTTTATTCCTGTCTTGCTGGGCTCTAGGTTCGAGTCTCCTGTAGGAAACCTGCATCCCTGGCTTTGCTGCAAAGGACTCAGCTTTCGGGTTGTCTAGACTAGGGGCCTGTAAGCTCTCCCCCTGAGAAACCTACATCATAGGAACTGAATATAAAAAGGAATAAGTGTTTAGTTAAGGCTTTTCCATCCAAGCTGATCAGCTATCAGTTCCGCCACCTTGCCCCATCACGTCTGGAAGGACTAGCACAGAAATCCATCGTTATTTACCACGTATGGGTGGCTTGTTTCTGTGTTGATCTTCCAAGTGTGGAGGTTTTGCAATCCTGGTTGAGGCTACACACCTCACAGCTCATGCAATTGCCGTATCTATTCCAGTGAAGAACAC
This sequence comes from Microcebus murinus, assembly GCF_040939455.1. Lineage (NCBI taxonomy): Eukaryota > Metazoa > Chordata > Mammalia > Primates > Cheirogaleidae > Microcebus > Microcebus murinus. Next base: position 2,495,091 of record NC_134119.1, read on the forward strand.
CTGACGTTCCTGCTTGGTGTGTTTTATCTCTGTCTTCTCCATTTTTGTTGTATCTTCTTCCTCTTTGTCTATTTCCCTTTCTCAATTCTAAATTTTTCCTTCAAAATGCGCAAACCACAGAAAAACAACGATGAACTATCTTCCATTGTCTTAAAAATAATCCCCAAAGGTGTATGTGCCGCCAGGGAAGCTATTTGTACAAACGGAGTGTGTGCTCCCTTCCCTCGGCAAGTCCAGGGCCCCTTTGCTCTTTTATTTCAACAGAGGCAGCGAAGAAAGAAATAGCTCCATTTCGTGAGAAATGAGATACTCCAAGGCACGAGTTAGCCGTTTTCCCCACAACACGTCATTAGGCACCTTCTCCCTCAGCCTGTGGTTGACGGCGTGGTTCAGGGGAACATCCTGCCCCCTCGTGGTGTAAGTTGATGACAAAGCACCTGTGCAGAGCGGTCTGTGAGTAAGAGACCCAGCCACCCAGGTGAGGAGCCCTACCTGCGTGGAGCATGCAGTCCTCATGTCCAAGCAAGGAGTCCAGGAAAGTCGGAGCCTCTGTACGAGCACGAGGGCTGTCCGGAAGGTCCCCAGCTGTTACTAATACATCGTTGGTGTTGCGTGGCTGGATACTTTCTGGACAGCCCTCCTAGTAGGACTTCAGGGATGTTTTGAAACTCTTAGTGTTTTTTTTTTTTGTTTGTTTGAGTTGAAACAGCTAAGCTCACACAAAGGTGTTGTTAGAATATCTTCCAAGTGAAAGATTAAGACCAGCCTCTTCTCTCAGGAGGAGATGGACCTATTTTTAAACCACCACGTCTCACCTTTCTCTTGAACAACACCTCTGAGTTCAGAACGTAGGTGGTTTGGGGTGTGAATTGAATTATCCTTCAGGGCCTCATTTAGGGCTAATGTAAATGACTCTGATCCAGCCTCTCTGAATATAAAGTACCAACCCCCTGTTGGCAGTTGAGTTCATTTAACTGAACATGGGGGGAAAAAAGAGTAGAAATCAAGTGAGGGCTTCTTCTGCAGGGTCCATTGTCCCAGCAGCCAGGAAGGTCTGCAGGGAGAAAGGTAGAATGACCGCACAGTAAGTGATGGTGACAGCTCTTACTGTGATGTAGTGTCTTCAAAGAGCATACCCATCGTAGGCTAAGTGGCGTGCCCAAGTATGCGTAAGATCATGGTAACCAGGTTAACCAGCGCTGGGTGTTGATCACTGACCTTCACCACCACCTGCAAACTGCAGCGACCAGCGGCACCCGTGGTCACACCAGCACGGTGGAGGCTCTGATGCGTGTCCCCATACTGTGCTGAGGTCCCCATCCCAGCAGACTGCAAGTGCAGCCGTGAGTGGAAGCCACAGAGCGGACATCTAGATTGTCGGGGGCAGAGATCAAACCACTGTACACATTCCGTCTGTCGCCTGGGTGTAGCGAGAGTGCCGACTTCCTAAACTTCAGTGAGAATCAGCCCAAATACTGTATGGTCCAGAGGCTGGAGAGCGGGAGGTTTTTCCCAGAATAAAGCACAACTTGGATTCTAATATCATTCTCCAAACACTTCTACTGCTATTCTCTGGGGGTGCTTGGAGAAATGTCTGATTCTGGGACTGGGGCAAGGAATAAACAAGATGAGCCTGCCTGGAGCACCTTGCAGGGTTTGCAAGTTAAAATACACTCAAAACAGTGAAATAACAACCACAAGACCTTCCATTTCAATGATGGGGTCATGGCAAAGGTCACAGGAGCCAACTGAAAGATTGCCCAACGGCTGAATAATTGCAACAACAAAATAAGTGAAATGGTCTTGGATTATAACCCCGAATATAAAATGGATATCCACCTGTCCATACCGATGTAAATAAATACTGGGTCAACAAATGAGTGTGGAGGTAGGTAAATCTCTTGTGCATAAGAATTCCAAGGGATTTATTTATATAACCCACTCTCAAAGAGGTGCAGCGCAGCTTGCAGCTCTAACTGCGGGCAAAGTGTAAGGTACGGAAAAGGGAAAAAGCGCGTATGCTCCGTGGAGAGCTCGGTGAGCATCCCCTTACGGCGGTGGGCAAGGCCAACGTAGACAGCGCTAAGTCAGACTGACGCCGCGTGCGCTGGATATGGTGTGATGGGAAGACGCCTCGCCTCTGTGGTTCCCCTCGCCTAAACCAATAACTCAGCCAAACCATGACAAAAACACAAGACAAATCCCACTTGGGGGACAGTCCACGAAATACCTGACCAGTATTTCTCAAAACTGTCAAAGTCATCAGAATCAAGGAAAGTCTGAGAAATTTCCCACAGCCAAGAAGAGCCTAAGGAAACATGACAACTAATGTTTAGTAACCTGGCTGGAACCCTGGAAAAGACAAGATAAATTAGGTAACACTAAGGAAATTTGAATAAAGTATGGGCTTCAGTTAGTAACAATGTATCAATATTGGTTTATTGGTCGGTTTATTGACTGATGCACCATCCTAATGTAAAGATGTCAATGATAGAGGTAACAGGGTGTATGGTTTATGGGGATTCTTTGTATTTCACTATCTTCACAATGTCTAAACCTAAAACCATTCTAAAATAGCTCATTAAAAAAACACAACATAGTAAGTTTTGAGCAATGTTATTAGATTATCCTAAGAGAAATGCATTTATGTTAGATGACTGAATTTTATTTTGAGATCATGCCCATTCCGAGGCGAGGGGAGCTGGGAAGATGACTTTCGTGGGCACTCATGGCTAGGTCTTCCTAGCCATTCTTCTTGGAATTTTTTTTATTCTCCTGCTCTCCTCAGGACAGAGGTCAGAGCCGGGGCTCGCAGAGGTAAGGTGACCTGCTCAAAGCCACCTGTGCTAGCTGAGAAAGCTGGGGCCGGTTCCACTCCCACTGTTGGCTCCAAGATCATAGAAATAGTCATCTCTGCCGAAGGAGGCGGAGAGGCATCCTACATCCTACACGGGCAAGGAGCACGCCTCTCCTCGTCACGTGTGTTCCCGTGTGTGCCAGGCGGCATGTCTCAGCCCCTTCAGCCGCAGCGGGCGAGATTGGAAATCACGCTATGCCGTGTGGCAACGAGCCAATTAGCAAGCATGGTGGGGCCGATCGCATGATTGCGGGAATTGGACATTGTTCTTTATGTCCGTGTCTTTCTTACTGAGCTATTAAAAAAACAGATTCAACATCTGGGGATGACAGTGTGGGACGATGACGTAGATTACCTGTGCACCGTAGCTGTGTGCACGAGGGAAGGCCGTTTGGAGGGGCGCATCTGAGCACGCCCTGCGTGCATGCTAGCAGACGCCCGTCCTTGCTGCAGGTGTTGCCTGGGGCTGCGGCGAGGAAGAGGCGGGACGACCCCTGCCACGTCTTCAGCCAGCACCAGCTCGGACCCGGCGGCACGTCTCGCTGTCTGTTTCAGCCCAGAGCCGTCTCCTGCTGTCTGCATCTTCGCTCGCTGAGAAATGAACCGGCAGAGTTGATATTATCCGACTTTCTGCAAAGCAAATTTGCAGTTCCGAGTGCCGTGGGGAATTTCAATGTCCAATGATGTATGGTGGGAGATGCCACCTGGGATAAGTTTCGGGATGTTCACCCAGGTCTCCCCCAGCGACGGTTTATTAATACATGCTCTGGTCTCTGGGATCACAATTATAAATCAGATTCTATTTAGCTCTGTTCAAATTGTGCTCCTGCGTCTGCTCCTATCTTTGCACGGTTTCTGAATCCGCTAAGAAACTTGTTGAAAAATATATAGAAAATGGAGTTTCCATGGCAATGTGATTTGTTTTACCCCCAGAAAACTACAAAAGAAATAGAAGCCGTCCTTAGACCATCCTCCTCCTCTATGCGTTTTCCCTCCCGGTGTGGCGCGTCTGCTCGGCTCAGCGGCGGGGCGGGAGGGAGGCAGAGCCGCAGTCCAGGGAGGGGTGCAGGCGGCTCTCGGTAGTGGGCACAGGCGCGTCTCTTAGCTTTCAAAATGAATGACCACTCGTCTCGGAGCCATACAGAGCTCCAAGCTTCAATTGTTTAAATCCGTCCATCTTTAACACTCCACCCCCAAAAGGCACCACGCGGCGTTTCCTGATGCCGGAGAGGTGTCCCCGTTGTCCGCGGGTCTGTCCCCCAAACCCCAACCCCCGTCTGCGCACAGCCCTCTCCCCGCCCGCTCCCCGGGGCGCTGAGTCCGGCACACCGTGGCCCCGTTCCTCAGCGCCCACTTCTGAATCCGGAGCCCACGTTGTCCTCACGCGGGGGGCGGGGCGCAGAGGGCTGAGCGGGCGCCCGGCAACGGGGTCTATCGATCTTGTCCTGTTCAAGGTTCTGGGGCGGCCTCTGCCACGGGCAGTTGACCGGGGCGCGGCAGTGGACCAGGACGTGCAAGCGCAAAACCAGCTTTCGGGCCCAGGGGTGCGGCGACAAATCCCGGCAGATGGGCCGTCTGTTCCCGTTAGGCAGAGGGGAGGCCCGGCCTGGAGTTTCGCGCCTCCGCTGTCTCTCCTCCAGCTATCACGCAAATTAGCCAGCGGCCGTGCGCCTTCCCAGGAATAGTTTGTCCTCGGCGTTTGTCCTGACTTGGGATGGGGTGAGTTTATCTCTGCCGGGCGACTCCCCGCTGCTGCTGGGAAGGGAAGTCCCGGCGAGTCCACCGGAAGCCCAGATGAAGCCCGGGGACAGGAGGACTTGACCATCCCGCAGCACAGCCGGGGGGTCCCTCCTGCACCCTCTGTCGATGGAAAAGCCGTATTTTGGGAAGTTGCCGCTTAACAGAAATGACCCTCTTTCTTCCTGACCCCCGCATGGGCCTCCGGGGGCCAGGGAGGACGGGGTGGGTGAAGACACCAAAACACAGCTGGACGACTGAGTCGCAGTCCCACCTTCGGGAATTGTTAGCGTGGAGCGAGAGGCAACGGGATCCTCTCGGAGCCCGAGAAGAAATAAGCGCCTGTGAGCAGGAACTCGTGTTGGGGGCGGAAAGAAGCTGCTCCGTGGAGAACAGCGAGAGGAGAAACGTCCCCGCGGGCCAGCCACCCGCCCAGAGTCCCGGCTGTGCTGTCTCCGGGCACTTGGGTCTCGAGAAGCTCGCTAAATCCTCACAGCAAATCCTTTAGGCGGCCGCCCACGGGCTCCGCTCCCCAGGAGCCCTCTCAGAGCAGCTTCTCCGTTTGGGGGTTCCGCCGGCAACCACGTAGCGCAGCTTGCGGGTAAGGGCGGCGTCTCCCGCAGCGGCAGGGCTGGTGGGCGAAGGCGAGGTTGGCCCGTGGTGGGCCCGGAGGGGTTGGGAACCTGCGAGAGTCCCCTGTGGCCCTTTCACCCTGAGGCCTGTCCCACCAGCTCTGCCTGGGCCGGGTTCAGGGTGTGGGACGCCGAGACGCTGGGACGCTAGGAGGCCGGCGCTGTTCCAAACCGGCAAAAGGACGAAGTAGGGAGCGGCGTGCCTGCCTGCCTTCCACGCCTCCCTCGGTGCCGCCACCGCCACTGCCACCATCCGTGACCAGCGCCACACGCGCTGTGGAGTCTGCGCCTGACTCAGTGAACGTCCTCTTGTTCCGCAAAGAGCCCTGAGGGCCCCAGGGTGCAGGCCCCGCACCCTCACCCCTGCGCTGGTGACAACGATCGTCACCAGCAGTTCCCGCGCACTTCCTGGGAGCCAACCTCTGCTCTCAGTCTTTGTGTTGTTAACTCATTTAATCCTCAAGCAACCGGAAGCGGTGGTCGCCGTGACTGCCCTAATTTTACATGCCGGACAACTGAGACTCGAAGCGATTGGTCCCAGGCCTGGCAGAAAACAAGCGGCAGCACAAGTTAAGCACAGATTCACCAACAGGAAGGGCTGGTTTTAAAAGCGATACTTTGGCCCTCACATGGAAGCTGTCATGACAAATAACTAGGTCTTACACGGGACACGGCCTCACCCAGCCCTGAGTCCTCCCCACGCCAGGCTCCAGGGTCCCTGAGCACTGTGGATCCCGAACAGAAAATAATCTCTGAGCATCACACAAACGCCTGGGCTCAGCGTAACCCACAGTGTGGTCACCCGGCGGTGTCTTCTGCCACACGGAAGAGATGGTGGGGCCTTTCCCCTGCAGCCTGGGCTGGACACTGCCCCTGGAGTTTTAACAGCTGTTCAAAAAAAATATATAGAAATGAAGAATGTCTTCATGCTCTTTGTAGTTATTCTGGTCGGTGATGGCAGACAGAGGACCAGAGAGGTTATCAGGCCAATGAAAATAATTGATCTGCTCCCAAAATAATCTCTCCTTTGTTCATCTACTCCTCCATCTGTCAGGCATTTATTGGGTTTCTATGGTGTATACTAGGCAGTGTTCCGGATTTTTTTCGGGAACGCAAAGGTGACTCGGGATAGCACTGAAACCCTGTTCTCAAGAAGATCACAGCCCAGCGGGGAAGAAGAAAGCATCGACCTGAACACACGCAAGACAGAGGATGGCTAACGGCGCTGTGAGAAAGGAGGCGGCGGACTCTTCCGGAATGGAGCAGGGCCTCATGCCAGAGGAGTGAGGTTGGGGCAGGCGGCTAGTGGGTGAGAAGGAATGGGGCAGCTTGGAGAGACAGAAGTATTTCTCTTTCCGTTTTGGTGGGATCACACACGGTACGGAAGGAGGAGGAGTCACCAGATCCCGAGATATTTTACTCAGTAGCTGTAATCCTCATCGGACTTTGTTTTTTGTGAAAATAACCTGAGTGTTTCTGCAGGTTAATTAGTTATATAAATATTTAGGAGCTTAATAGAGTGAAACGGGCCAGGAGCGTGTCAGCGAGCTGAAGTCCATGCTGCAGACCGGGAGGGCCCTGGGTCTCTGACCCGGGCCTGCCTGTAGTAGACACAACACGCATCTTTCCTGAACGTCAGGAGGGCGCAGGAGCTCTGCAATGAAGGACAGAGGAGCAATGCAAAAGAAATAGATCATGTGGTCTAGAAAATTCCAATCTGAGATTCTAATATTGGAACAAGTACATGAGGCATAAAGGACTTAGAAAAAAAATGAAGAAGCTTGAGGTAACATTGTGGTATGACAACTAGGGTCACAGCGTTCAAGGCCCCAGCAAGGAGCTGTGCACTCCCAGGACCTCTGTGTCACCGTGGCACCACCAAGGTGAACATGGAGGCCTCGAAGAAATTTCTACCGGGAAACAATCCACACCAAAAACATATCGGGGGTCAGAGTTCTGTGATCCTGCTACGAGAGCTCGTAGATCTCTGGAGAAGAGAGCTGTCAAATCACTGGCTCAGTCTCACCGAAGAAGCAAGTATCTACTGTGATCCTAGCACTGTGGGAGGCCTAGGTGAGAGGATCACTTGAGGCCAGAAGTTCAAGACCAGCCTGGGCAACACAGCAAGATCCTATCTCTGCAAAAAAATATAAAAATTAGCCCAGCATGTGGTGGTGCACAAGTGGTGCCTGCCAATAGTCCCAGCTACTTGGGGGGCTGAGGCAGGAGGACCACTTGAGCCCAGGAGTCCAGGTTACAGTGAGCTATGGTTGCACCACTGCCCTCCAGTGTGGGGGATACAGCAAGACCCTGCCTCAAAAAAAAAAAAATGTCTAGATGTACTAAATGGTGGAAGGACTTATTACTTTCAGTGGAGTTATCCATGTCTTTTTAAGCTGTATTTAAACCCCCTGGCAAAATCAGATTTTTTATATATATCTTTTATTATAGCCTAGAATCTATATTTTAATAAACTTTCTATTTTACGACAGTTTTAGATTTGTAAAACTGTATTATACAAACTCTTTGTATTATGAAGATAATACAAAGAGTTCCCTCATCCTCCAAGCTGTGTCCCCAATTATTAACATCCTGTATTAAATAAGGTTTATTTGTCATAATCAATAATCAATATAGACAAATTATTTTAACTAAAGTCCATGCTTTTTCAGATTTTTTAAGTTCTTATATAACGTTCTTTTTTCTGTCTCTGATTCTTGCCCAGGATGACACGTCACATGCAGATACTGCCTTAGTCATCTCAGGCTGCCGTGACAGAATAGCACGAATTGCGTGGCTTGGACAACAAAAGTTCAATTTCTCCTGGTTCTGGAGGCTCGAAGGCCCAAATCAGGTCTGGCACGGTCTGTTTCTGGTGAGGGCTCTCTTCCCGGCTTGGAGGTGACACCTTCTTTCTGTGTCCTCACGTGGCAAGCCCTCTGTGTCTTCCGTAAGGATGTCGATCCTCTCTGAGCAGGGCCCTAGCCTCCTGCCCACGTTTGGCTGCAAGTGCTTCTGCACGCACCTGTCACTAAATAGTCACGCTGGGGATTAGGCTCCAGCGTGTGCATCTTGGGGAGGACACGTTTCAAGTCACAGCCAATGTCAGGACTCCTTAGGCCCCTTCTGGCCATGGCAGTGTCTGGGACTTTCCTTGTTCTTGGTGACTTTGACAGTTTCGGGAAGACAGTCTTGGTGGCCTAGAATGTCCCTCAACTGGGATTTGTCTCTTTTTCTGTTTGTTTTGTTTCATTTCGTTTTGTTTTTTGTGATTAGACTGTGGTCCTGGGTTTGGGGGAGGCGGATCACAGAGGTAGAGTGCCATTTTCGTCACATCTTATCAAGAATGCTCACTCCCAACCTGACTTGTCCCTGTTGGTGCTGACCTGCATCTCGTGGCTGCGGCGGTGTTTGCTAGTTCTCTGCACTGCAGTGTTTTTCTTTTTCCTCCCTCTTGATGACCTGTACCCTTTGTTGGGCAGCCCGTACTTAAGGAGTAGGAAGTTATGTCCCACAGTCTTAAGGATGGAGTATCCACGTGAATTATTTGGAATTTTTCCACATAGGCAATTTGTGTATTCTCCTCTGTTTATTATCTAATCCTTTTTGGGGGAATGATATTAGAAATCAAGGTCCAGGTCCCAAGTGTGCTCATTCTACTGGAGTATTGTGCTTCCAGGCCCTCTTGACTGACAGTCGGGAAACGTGTGTGTACGCTAACCCCGTGTATACACATATATACAGATCTTTTTATAAATAACCATCTTTATTTATATTAACCTCAACATGAGTTCATAGTGATGTCTGCAACTCTAATTCATTACCATGTGGATCATTCTAGCCTCCTTCACTTGCTTTCCTATAATTTTTCAATGCAACAATGAGAAATTATTAAATAAGAAGTTATTCAACTCCGGTGTACAGGTTCGGCAGTGTCAGAATTGTCAACCCACACCCCAGAGAGAAAGGACCTTAACAACGGAGGTACAGTGCTATGTGCAATCCCTGTCACCTCCAATATGCCACACTATACACGTTTCCAAGTCACTTAGGTCTCATTTCCCTGCATCTTCAGTGTGGTTGTGTCACACATTTGTAGTGTAGTCACATTCTTTTGTCACATTCTGCATTCTATCCCGATATCCTTCAATCTCCTATATTATTTTAAATTTGTATACAGTAAGGTGCACTTCGGTTCTGTAAAGTAATGTGGGTTTTGACAGATGCATGGTGTCGTTATCATATGGTTGGTTTCACTGTTCTAAAATAATTTCCCCAGGTTTACCAATTTCACCATTCCCACCTCAACCCCTGGCAATCACAGATCTGTTCCTCACCTCTGTACTTTCGCCTTTTCCAGAATGTCATGTAATTGGAATAATATGGTTTATAGCCGTTGGTAATTTTTCCACTTAGCAACATGCGTTCAAAATCCATCCAAGTGTTTGTGTGGCCCGATTTCTCGTTCTTTATCACAGTGTAGTGTTCCATTTAGTGGATGTGCCACACTTTGTCTACCCGTTCACGTATTGGTGGACGTTTTGGCTGCTTCCAGACGGTGGCATGAATAAAGTTGCTATAAGCACTGACCTGCAGGTTTTTATGTGGACATAAGTTTCACATCAGTTGTGCAGATACCTAAGAGCATGGTTGCTGGATCTGATGGCAAGGCCACATTACCTTTGTGGGGAATTGTCAAATGCTCTTTCAATGTGGCTGGACCATTTTGCGTCCCCACCAGCAAGGAATGAGTGTTCCTGTTGTTCCACATCCTCACCAACAATTGATATTGTGTTTTTTATTTTTTATGGTAGTCATTCAAAGAGGTGGGTAAAGCAAATCTATTTTAAAATGAGTTCCTTTGGTATATTCATTGCAGATCTAGTTCTATTTACTTTGATTAAGAGTAACTATGTATTTAGTTTAGCATTTGGTCCTCAAAATCCTTCTATAATCCAGCGTTATTACGAATATACTTTAAAGTCTCGAGGACCCATGGAAGTACATGTCTTCCTCCGATGGGGGGTACACAAGCTAAGCGGAGAGAAGAGATAGGGATTAAGATAATGAACACATAGCTACGTGAGCTCTGGATATTTCTTTAAGATGTGACTAGGTTTTCAATTTAATCATAGGCTTAATTGCAATAACTAGAGGGAAACGTGATCTAAGATTATGATTCCAGAATCCTTTTGATGATTCAAACCACGATATTTTATTATGGGTGGGCAAGGGGTTTCCTTCTGTCGCTCCAAGTGCCCCTGAAACTTTTATGGTTGACATCAAAAATAATTTGCTGTTGGGAAGCACCGGGCCAGCCATGCTCTGGGTTAGGGAAGCTCCCTAGAAAGGGAGGAACCCCACAGCCGAAGGGGACCCGCAGAGCACGGCTGGGGGTCGAGGCTGGACTCCCACAGTAACTGGGAGTGAGAAGGAGGAGTCCACAGCCCATCTGGCCCCCAACCCTTCCTCTCTGGCCTGTGTGGCATGGGTCCTGTGGGCAATCCCTGAATTCCCATGTCATGCAGTTGTCCCCTTGTGAAATCCAACTTCCGGAACTTTCTCAGGGACTGACCCACTGTCTCTGATCCTGTCTTGATCAGATCCCACGCTGATACGTTTCACTCCCTTTGCTGCTTTCGGTCCCCATGACATCCCTGCCCACTGTTGGCTAATTATCATTCTCCCTTCAGTTGCCCTTGGCAAATGCTCCTCTGGTTCCGATCTGGGCCAGACTCTGAACATGGGCACTGGGGTCTGAGGACAACCTTCCCGCCAAGTCCCTCCTCTCCCTGGGCAGCTCCGGGCACTGGGTCTACTCCACGGGAGCCACTTGTTTGGAGAAGAAGGTCACAGTGAGGAATTGCTGTCCTGAAGTCCAGGGGCACACTCTGATGTGCAACCTATAATGGCGCGTTACCTGGAAGACCTGGCCGGAGGGTCTCGTCTCAGACCCTGTGGTGGAACAGTGCCCCTGGGAGCCATCAGCGAGGTGATGCGTAGATCAGCCAGGAACGGAAGTTGCCAGGGGTCAGCCCTGGGGGACAGGGATAAAGAAGGTGGGATGCCAGAACCCGATCCAAGAAATGAGCTTGGGGACAGAGCCAGGGATGAAAGCCTGAGCATGGGGAAGTGGGGACTGCGGACAAGGGCTGGATCTGAGGGCAGAGCATGCGAAGTCGCCAGCTGAGGTCTAGATTCACGCCGGGGGCCGGCGTGGTGGGCTGTCCTTTCAGGGCCCACGCTTTTCCTGCAGGAGACTGATGCCCACTCTCATAAAGGCACACGCTGAGAACTCGGTACAACCATATGAAGATCTGGAGGAGTCCTCAGAAACTCAGACTCTCTTAGCTGTCACCTGTGCTGGCCAACAGAGCCCGAGCGCTGGAGAGGAAGAGTTGGCACTGTGGAGAATGGAAGACAGCGTGTGTGTCCTGGGGCTGCCCTGACAATGTGCCATCACTTGGTGGGGGGGTCAACCCACAGAGCTAAATTATCTCACAGTTCCGGAGGCCAGAGGTCGGAGATGAAGGTGTCACAGGTCTGCACTCCCTCTGAGAGTGTGAGGGAAGGACCCGTCCCCACCCCGCCCAGCCTCTCCCAGGGTGCTGGCCATCTTCAGCATGCTCCGCTCCCCGACATGCTGCCCTGCTCTGCGCCTTCACCTGCACAAGGCGTCTCCCTGCGCGTGCACCTGTGTCCGCCTTTCCTGTTTTTGTAAGGACCCCAGCCATTGGATTAGAGGCCCGTTTCAAGTCTGCGTGAGTAACTACACCTGCAAGGACCCTATCTCCAAATAAGGTCGCATTCTGAGGCACTGAGGGTATGAATTTGGGTGGGACACGCTCAGCCCAGAATAGGAAACAGGCTTGGAGTCTACCAGTGACAGCCGTGTTGACCTTGACCTTGCTGGGGGTCAGACTTGACATGCAGCTGGGCAGACGAGCTACATGATTCATGGCCCCCTGCAGAGTGGCATGTGAAGTCCTTTGCCTAAGAATTAGTAAACATTGCAAGCTGGTGACAGGAAAGCACCTGACCTAGTGTAGACCCTCTGGGTTTGGGGCCTGTGACCGCCCAGGTCACTCACCTGAGAGGAGGAAAGGGAGTGAGCAATGTGCTTGAGCTCGCCACCATCAAGAAGAACCCAGTGCAAGGAGGGAAACTGAGGATGGATTGCAAAGTCCCCATCTACTTGCTCCCACATAGCTTCTAGGGCAAACACACAGATGAGGGGCTCTCCAGGTGTGCTTCGGGGTTTCATGTTACGCCGGGTGCCGGGCATGGACATTCACCACGTCGATCTTCCTGCTCTTACTGTGCCTGGACTGTCTCATGCTGTGTTTGCAGCTGACACGCTGGCACACGCAGCCCTGAGTCGCTCTTTTCCACGCCTTATCTCTTCGCGCAACTTCCCAGTCCTCGAGCCGAGCCCCGCTCGGTGGACACACATATGGCTCTGTTGTTGTTGCTGTCGTCTCACTGTTTTCCACCCTTGGCCCTGGGGGTTTCTGTCTCTGACGTGCGTGTGGTCTCGCCTCTCTTCCCCCTCAGCGGATGCTCCCTCGCTGTCTTCTAATAAATGAATCACGCTCGCCTCCCTCTCCGAGCACAGCGGTCCTCCCACCCGGAGCAGCTGCTCCAGGGCTCTGGTGAGCTACGAGGCCCTATCGTTTTGTGGGGGGCAATTTTCAACGCCCCCGTGGATATTTCCTCCCTCGGGAATTTGGATACGTAGCAGAGTGAGAAGGGCGTTCTCTGAGCCTGACTATGGCGCCATGTAGCAAGCAAAACCGCGGTTACTAGGAGACTGACCCAGCAGAGCAGAGACAGCCCTGGCATGTCCCACGTCCTTGGGGTGTGGGGTGCACGTCCCTTCCCCGTCAGCACCCTCGGGAGAAGGCCAGGACGCTGGAGTAGCCTTCTGGGTGGCCGTGGCGTTTGCGTGGACCCCATCACACAGCGAGCTGTGCACACGGCCTCTTCTCTAACTGATAATCACACACCAACCAGCTCGCTCCTGAGGGCATGCTCAAATGCTAGCAGCGTTCCTTCCTGTCTCTAGAGGACCAAACTCTCGGCAGAATTGCCGAACCTCGTCCTGGTCTCTCCTGGAACTCTCTGGCAGCTGTTCTACGAAGGATGAACGGGGCGCCCGTTTCCTCAGCAGCCCCGATGCCAGCTGAGTGTTGGTGACTCAGGAGCCCGTCCCTGCTGCCCGGAGCTCCCCTGAGTCACCACGGGGATGCCCGGCTATTCTGGGATTTCCATCGCCCGCTTCACTCACCACGTCCCAAGCTGAACTCTCCGTCTTCCCAAACACACCCCTGCTGCTTTCTCTAAGCTGGCGGATGACCCAGCCCTGTGAAGGTCACTGCAGCCGGAAGCATCTTGCCCCAGCCCGCTTGCAACCAGCCCCCGGCCCTGCCAACCTAACCCTCTGGCCCCCCTCCCCTGCCTCCGCCTGCCTCTCACTGCCCTTCCCTTTGTCGTCAGATCTATGGCATTTTCCCAGAGGTGAGTTACGATCTCATGACTGCATGTCACTCCATGCTCTCTCCTCACCAGGTCTGTCTCCACCCTGCGGCCAGGACCTTCTGAAATATCCCTGCGCACCCCTGCCTAAGAGCCTCTGGGCAGTGTAACCTTCTCGCGCAGGGAAACATACGTGTAGCACACGACTCAGCCTCCTTGGGGCCAGCAGAAACAGAAGGCGCATGCGTGTCCGTGCACAGACCGGTGTACAAACATCCACCACCCTCGCTCGTTGCAGCCCCAGACAGAAGCAACCTGCATGAGCACGGATGGGTGGTGGATCGATATCCGTGGCACATCTACAGGGCAGTGAAACTCGGCAGATGCCACAGTGACAGGGCTGAGTCTGACTACAAGGTGGAGGGAACCCAGCCTGTCACAAGGCGTGCGCGCTGTGTTCCCTGCCTTTGAAGTTCTAGAAATGCCAGATCCGATCTCTGGGGACAGGAGCAGACCAGTGGTTGGACCTGGGGGGTGGGCGGCATGGGAAGGGGAGCCCAGGGACTTTTGGGGGCGGTGGACACGTCTGTGGTTAGGGTTGTGCTGGTGGTCACACAAGTGTGTGCGTTTGACAAAATTTAGTGAAATGCACAATTCCAATACATGCATTTTTACTGCATGTGAGAAAAACAGAGCTCTGGGCTCCCCTTCCCCTTAGAATAGGAGAGCAGATCCTTCCCCTCGTCCGCACGGCTCCCGCACTGCCCCGCCCCGACATCCAGGCGTTTCTCCTGCATCTCCCAGCTCCTCCTAAACAGACAGCTCCCAGGACAACCCAGCTCAGTCCCCCTTTTGGCTGTTGAAAGGGTGTTTTGCCTCCGCCTGGAACAGTCTTATGTCTTCTCCTTGTCTGGCTGTCCCAGAGTCGGCCTCGGGTTTCTGCCCCGACACCCCCTCCTCTGGGAAGCCGACCGTCACCCGAGCCCACACCTGGGCCAGGTGGTTCTGCTGCACTGCGCCCTGGGGCGTGAGCCACATCGCCTGCCGGAGCCTTGACAGAAGGGGGGCTGTGTGTGTCCTCCTCGCTCTTGCGCCCCTGGAGCGCGGCCCAGCGCACGACCCGAAGCCAGGGTCCCCGGCTATCTGCTCCGTGAGCGAGTGCAATGACAGGAAGGCTGTGAACCCTCCAGCGGAAGGGTAAGCTGCGTGCACACAACTGTGAGGCTGTCACCGCCGTGACCCGGGTGCTGCCACTCTCGGGGCCCGCCTCGCTCCCCTTTCCAGGGCGCCCTGACTTTGAGGCACCAGCCGGCCGTGCCCGCGGTCTCCGCCAGCGCATCTCAAAGACCGTCCTGCTAAAGCCCCGCTGGATTGCTGTCAGTGCAGCCTGTTCATGTGGAACCAACACCGTGACTGGCCTTGAGCCTGACACGGGCCGCCTGGCTCCCAGGTGAGGGCTCCGGCCAGCCTTCCGTCTGCAGAGTGTGACCGAGCCGGCCCTGGACGTGGGGGTTGTGGCAGCACAGAGGAGGGGGAGGAGCGCCCTCCTGGAGGTAGAATCAGAACCCCCAGCCCAGCAAGGCCGGTTAGGGCAGCACACAGAGCAGCCCCTCGCCTGTCCCGGGCGGGGCCGGTGGTGGAGCGAGCACGCGCGCGCCGTGGCCCTCCCAGCAGGACGGCGTGGGGCAGCGCGCCTGCAGGCAGACGCTGTGGCGCAGAGAGCAACAGGACAAGGCTGGGCTCTCGAGGCTGGACAGGGCTGGTCCTTGATCTTCTGAATTTCTTTAATGTGACCCCCTAATACAAAGTTTTTAAATTTTTCATGAAGAAAAGCATAAAAAATTTAAATTCGAACCATTAAGGAGTGACCTTCTGATAAACAAACGCCTGGCCCCGGGAGCCCCCATGCGGGGGACGAGCGTGCCTGACCCCTGACGCACCCCGCTTGGCTGGCCGGAGCTCGGCTGGCTCCAATTAGGGCCGAGGCAATTGCGGGGGTGGACGCGGGCAGCGGTGGGCCGGCTCGAGAGGCAGGTGTCGGGGCCTGCTGGTGCCCGGGATGCTTGCTCCCTTCGGGTTGTATTAGCTTGAATTTTTTATGTTTGCCCTCATGAAAAATTAACTCGGAACGTTCTTACCCTTTAGCGACGCTCTTTATCATGGGGATTGATGGAGAAACTGAGTTCCAAGGAGTCGGGAGGCACTTACAGTGTGCGCGGACGTGTCGGGCGCTGGAGGCAGGAGGAAGCTGGCTCCCTCTCTGCGCTGGCCGGAGCGAGGGACTGACGTCGGGGCAGGCGCTGGCGCCACACGCCGGAGGTGTCACTGGTGCGTGGAGTCCACGAGGATGGCTCAGCCGTGGTCCTCTGCATGCCTCGAGCCGGGAAGGTCCGGGTTCTTTCCCAACACGAGCTTCCTGCGCTGCAGCCTCATTGCGTCTGCGTGCCGGCTCCAAATCAGCGTGGGGCCATTCTCTACTCCAACACAAGAGGACGGCTGTTGTCCTTGAGTGGACGACAGACTGGTGGCCCTCTGTGGTAGGAGGAATAACGGTCCCCAAGGATATGACACTCTAATCCCCAGAACCGGTGAATACGTCACCTTCCGTGGCAAAAGGGCCTTTGCAGATGAGATTAAAGCAGGTATCTTGAGACGAGGAGCGTCGCGGAGGCTATCCAAGCGGGTCCCCGGCTGTCCCGGGGTCCCCGGGAGAGGGCGGCAGGAGGGCCAGCGTCAGGGACGCTGCGTGAGCGAGGCCCACCTGCTGCTGCAGCTCTGAGGGGGAAGGGGCCGTGAGCCCAGGGACGTGGCGGCTTCGGGAAGCTGGACAAGGACAGGGAAGGGATTCTGTCCCCGTGCTTGCAGGAGGAGTGTAGCCCTGCCGACGCCGAGACTTTTAGCCCAGTAAGACCCACTTTGGACTTCTGACCTCTAGAACTACGAGATAACGAATTTGTGTTGTCTGAAGCCACTAAGTTTGGGGCCATTTGTTTCACACTCTCGGTGACGTTCCATGCTCTTGGTCTCACCTTCTGGCTCTCAGCAACCTCCTTCTGCACTTCCGGTGCCGCCCTTTCTGTGCGCTCAGAAACAGCCTTGCACGCTTGCAGTACCACCTGCCCGTCAGCTCAGCAGCACCGCTGCTATGGGGTCACCCCGTCCCTCACTCTCCGTCTACATCGGCCGGTGAAGTTTAACCCACGCCCAGCTCGGAACAGGGACCCTGGCTCGGGCCTGCCTTACCGGGCCACCGTCCTCTTGGCCCTAGGGTCGGCCAAGCCTGGCCGGCGCGAGCCTCACCTGGAACCTCTGCTGGAACAGTTGGTTGAGCCGCTTGTTCCAGGGGCGTGTGGAGGTCTTGGGGTTCACCTTGGCGCTGTTGGCACCCACCCTGTGACAACACCCGAAAGCGAAGCCGACCCTGAGGGCCGCAGAGCTCGAACATGAGTAGAGACGGATTCCGACCTGCATCCTTCAGACACCTGGGTTCTGCCAGGGATGGGAGCAGCACTCGGTTTCCTCCACAAGCCGGGAGAGCTGGTTTCCGTGGCTCGCAGCACGGAGGTCTAGCGGGAGCAAGGCACTGTCACTCGGGGTGCCGTCTGCAGGCCGTCCTCCCCCAGGCCCTGCAGAGCTCAGCTCCCCGCGTCATCTCCCCAAAGGGGCTTCAGTGAAGTTGCCACTCGGGGAAAACCACCCAGGGCTCCTCAGCGCTCACAGCAGTGGGCTTGATTCCTTCCCGGGGAGTCAGGTCCCCCTCGCTGGCCAGAGACAGATGTTCCGGTTTTAGCTTCCACCACCCCTTGCACCTAGACCAATGGGCCCATGGCAGGATTCTATATTCCATGCATACTGTTATAATGAATTATAACGTCTGTTCATCACATCAAAAATAAATGGACGGAAGAGAGTAATCGCAACAGTGTTGGTGTAGCCGTGCAGGGCGGGAGAGCTGACTCGGAATCCTGGAGAACGCACCCCCCAGGGGGCTGGGCCTGTGCCCCGGGAATATGTGGGCTCCCCCAAGGCACCCAGATGATGATGTGAAGATGAGGCGTTGGCACATGAAGAGCTGGAGGCATTAGGTTCCTCTGATGGTGTCTGTCGTGAAACGCTCAGACGTGTTGTCACTCACACAGCTCAGGTGGATACGAGGCTCCTTCTTTTCCCAGAGGGACTGGAGTCTCCAGGGCTTTGAAAGACGAGGTAACAGTGAGGCATACCGACGTGTCACGAATAGTGGTTTTTTTTTTTTTTTTTTTTTAATGTGGAGGAAAGAAGAAACCAAAAGGAAGGAAAAACCAGCGAATGGAGAAGAGTCAGTTAATTCTGATTCCAGTCACCTGAAATCCGTGCAGGATCAGGCGCAGGTCAGTGGGAAGGTTTCTTTTTTCTTGTTAGAGATTGTTGAGCAGATGAACTGTGAGTCCGAGACGGCTGCAGAAAACCTGTGTTGACTTCTGGAGGAGAGCGGATTGCTTTAAGGTCGCCGTGTTCACGCACGGACAAGTTGCAGCAGACGGGTACGGCTGCTGTTTCAGCTCCGTTCCTTAGTCGCCGTGTAAGTCTGACATACTCAAAAAAAAAAAAAATAGCATGCATCTAAAAAGCCTCTTATTATCTGGAGTTTTTGCCAATTAACACTGATGGTCTCCTAATTTCATGAAGTTTTATCACATGGACACTTTTCTTCAAACAATTCTGTAATTTTAGACTTGCGGTGGCGGCATGATTCTGGAAAAAGCCCAGACAGTTGTCACGAGCATGACTCATGTGCAGATGAACTTTGAGCTCTCAGAAGGTTTTAGGGAGGAAGAGGAGGAGAAGGGAGGAAGAACACAGTGAGGATTGCCAGTAGGTTCTGCCAGACGTGGGTGAGGATCTCAGCCCCACCGCTGGCGCTTGAGCTTGGTCCCGTCTCCTAAGCACTGTCACCGGTTGAGCTTGGAGGAGGAGATGCTGATGAGTTTGGCGCATGGTGGGGTGGTGATTAGGGTGTGCTCTTGGGATCCGCACCTGCACACGAGGAGGAGGAGGAGGAGGAAGAGGAGTCCTGCTGTCACGCTGCACTGGAGGCCTGACCAGCAGCTCCCGCTGCTAGCAGGTGCTCTAAAGCCAAAGCAGCCCATTAGAGTCCCCCGCAGGGCTGAGAGGGTGGGGCCTTCACACCTCTGCATGCACCTGCCGCTAGTTTGGGCTGCCCAGGAAGGCGTGAGGCCCAGGAAGCTGTCTCTGTCTGCGGCAGTCCTTGCAGGGCTGACGGCCCACCCGCCACAGTGCCCACAGCTCTCGGAAAGGTGAGCCGGCAGCTGCTCTGCTCGTGCCCACCCAGCCCCCCACAGCTCCCGACCTTTACCCTGCAAGCCCAAGATGGCATTTCAGTCTCTCAGGGGCCACGTGGGATTGAACGAGAGATTCCAGATAAAGCACTTCGCACAATGCCGGGCACACACGGTAAACGTTGGTGGCTGTGAATAAAAGTGATAACTATTATTGTTTATTATTATTACTAGTTATAAGTACTCTCATTATTATGGAATGCTTTGCAAATGTGTAAGCATGCACATCTCATGAACCACTGGGGCCGGAGAATTAGCTGTGTGTCCAGTTTGCAGGTGAGAGTCAGAGACTCATTGAGGTTGAGCACATGTGGCCACAGTCCGGGATGACGCTGGAAGCCAAGAGTTGGGATCACAAGTCTGTTTTGGAAATTTCGCCGTGGTCCTGTCTTACTGGCATTGTTTGAGATGGTTTTGAGTGGTCTCCTGATTTTCCCTGGTCCTGCCGGCAGGACATCTGCTGGGTAGGGCAGATGATGCCAGAGACCCCTCCTTCATCTTGAGGACACACTGGGTGTCGCGGAGCGCCCTCCCTGTGGGGGGCGCTGGCCCCACCAGCTGCAGTATGACCCGAGACTGCTTATGCATGGGGTGTACACAACCATTCGTGATCGTGCGGAAATTCAAATGTTTCCAGGTTCAGCGTAGGACAAACCGCGTTTCAGTGGTTGCTTTTCATGCTCCCAGTGCCAGTGTTAGAAACCCATACATAATTTAAAAACTATATATTTTCAATTATTGTGAGCTTCCCAAATAAGAGACTTCTTTTTTTTTGGTGAATGTTAAATGTAACCAGGTGATCATTAAAATCTTTTTTGTGTTGACATTTCCTTCAGCTCTGAAACTAAGTTAAATTTTCTTAGTAGTAAATGAGATCTCTTGGGGAAAAGTGTTTCCAAAAAAAAAAAAAAAAAACTGAAAAAAAAATAATAAGATTTAAGCAGATTTTCCAGCAAAGAAAAAATAAAGAATATAAGGTGGGGAGGGAAGAGAAATAGGTTTCAATTTTACTACTTGTTTTGGAATCAAAGTCCTGGCCAATATCCCACTGAGATGAAAATTATTCCAAGCTGGAGGATCAGGACGGAGAATGTGTGTTTCTGTGAAATGTAGCCATATTATGGTCTCACTAATGCGTGCTAATATCTAGCCCCAATACATAACCACAAGCACTGGGCAGTGTTATCTAAGGTATCAGACGTATATTCTGATATGATCTCATTATTACAAAATTAATTCAGATCCTTGTAGACTGTTTTGAAATGCCTTCCAGAAATAACAAAACTGACAGCCTGATAAATCATATTTCAGTAGCACCTCAGTGAAAAGTCAGAAGAAATCAGTTTGATCTTTGTAGATGAATAGTTCAACGTTCAAACTGCTTCCAGCCTTTAGATTGGATGTCTGTAAAAACATCACATAACAATCGGGGATGCCGAGACGTGTCAGGACTCACAGTTCCCTGGTTAGAATCATTGATTTCTCATTAAACTCCTGTAGGGACGATTTTTGTTTCTTTCAAGTCAAATTTCAACCCCTGCACCTGACTTTCCAAAACTCTTCTTAAAATGTCTATAAAACTGAGAAAGTTTAATTCACGTTCAACCTAGAAAACTAACAACCACCTTAAACATTACGAATGATATCTAAGGGCACGTCCTAACTGTCCCCAGGGTGACTGGCCTTGGCAAGTTGGTCCAGATGAGAAGGGGGGGCTCATGGATCTCTCCCTGTGGGAGCTGCATCCCCACAGCACCTGGCCGCCACGCACACCTGCACCAAATGCAGGTGTCGGGATGGACATCAATGCGCGTCCAGGTGGCAGGCCTTCACCCCTTTTGTCCCCTTTTTATCCAGGTGTTTTGGTGATCAAAATAGCTGCCT
Organism: Microcebus murinus; assembly: GCF_040939455.1. Classification (NCBI taxonomy): domain Eukaryota; kingdom Metazoa; phylum Chordata; class Mammalia; order Primates; family Cheirogaleidae; genus Microcebus; species Microcebus murinus. The sequence goes on from NC_134119.1 coordinate 2,516,015, forward strand.
AGCTTTATCCAGACAACTTTTCCACTCTCAATATAACTGTGTTTTCATCTATGCCATGCTAGAAATCTCTGACACATTCTGTCGTATAATGGCCGAGGAGCCAGCCTGCCTCCGTTTGAATTTCCTCATCTGTCAAGTGCAGTTATGAATGGAATCCACCTCTCTGGGCTACGAAGGAGATGAAATGAATGCATGCCTACAAATGGCCTAGACCTGTGCCTGGCCCACCGTAGGTGTTTAATATGAAAAGGCTCTTTGTTGTTGTTTTTGTAATCATTAGAGTATGCAGTTCATTTTTTTAAAAGTATTATGGGTACATAATAGTTGAATATCTTTATAGGCCACATGTGATGTTTTGATACAGGCATACAATGTGAATTAATCAAATCAGGGTAACTGGAATATCCATTACCTCGGGCATTTATCATTGCTTTGTGTTAGGATCATTCCAATTCCACTTTTCTACTTACTGTAAAGTCTACCCTAATTTATTGTTGATTATAGTCACTTTGTTGTGCTGTCAAATATTGTTCATTTTCTCTAATTATCCAACTATTTTTGCACCCATTGGCCATCCCCAGCTCATCCCCCAGACCCTACTACCCCTCCCAGCCTTTGGAAACTGTCATTCTACTCTCTGTCCCCATGAGATCAATTGTTTCAATATTTAGCTTCCACATATGAATGAGGACATGTGAGATTTGTCTTTCTGTGCTTGGCTTATTTCACTTAATGGAATGTTCTCCAGTTCCATCCATGTTGTTGCAAATGGCAGGACTTCATGTTTTGTGGCTATATATACTCCACTGTTTATATGTACCACAATTTCTTTACCCGTTCATCCATGGATAGACACTTACGTTGATTCCACTGTGAATAGTGCTGCAATAAACATGTGCATGCAGATAACTTTTCAATATACTGATTTCCCCTCCTTTGGATATATACATAGCAGTAGGATTGCTGGGTCATATGGTAGCTCTATTTTCAGTTTTATGAGGAACCTCCATCCTGTTCTCCATGGTGGCTGCACTAATTTATGTTCCCACCAACAGTGTACTAGCATTCCCCTTTCTCCACATCCTCATCAGCATTCATTACTGCCTGTCCTTTTGATAAAAACCATTTTAACTGGGGTGAGATGACATCTCATTGTAGTTTTGATTTGCATCAGATGACTAAGGATGTTGAGCACTTTATCATATACTTGTTGGCCATTTGTATGTCTTCCTTTGAGAAATGTCCATTCAGATCATTTGCCCTTTTTTAAATTGGATTATTTGATTTTTTCGTATTGAGTTGTTGGAGCTCCTTATATATTCTAGTTATTAATCCCTCGTCAGGTGGGTAATTTGCAAATATTTTCTCCCTTTCTGTGGGTTGTCTCTTCACTTTGTTGATAGTTTCTTTGTTGTGCTGAAGCTTGTTAGCTTGATGTGATCCCATGTGACTAATTCTGCTTTGGTTTCTTATGCTTTGGGGGCTATTACTCAAAAAATTATTGCCTAGACCAATGTCCTAAAGCATTTCCTCAATGTTTTCTTTTAGTTTCATAATTTCAGGTCTCAGATTCATGTCTTAGATTTATTTTTATTTTATTTTTGCATATGGCAGAGATAAGGGGCTAGTTTCATTCTTCTGCACATGGATATTTGGTTTTTCCAGCACCATTTATTATTGGAGATACTGTTGTTTCCCCACTGTATATTTGTGGCTCCTTTGTCAAAGATAAATTCACCATAGATCTATGGATTTATTTCTGAATACTCTAATCTGTTCTATTGGTCTGTGTGTCTGTTTTCATGCCTGTACCATGTTGTTTTGATTACTACAGCTCTGTAGTATAGTTTTATAATTTGGAATCAGGTAATGTGATTCCTCCAGTTTTTTCTTTTTGCTAAGAATGGCTTTGGCTATTCTGGGTATTTTGTGATTCCATATAAATTTTAGGATTGTTTTTTCTATTTCTGTGAAGAATGTCATTGGTATTTTGATGGGGATTGCATTGAATCTGTAGATTGCTTTGGGTAGTATGGACATTTAAACAATATTGATTATTCTAATCCATGAGCATTGAATATCTTTCCATTTTTTTGTGTCCTCTTCAATTTCTTTCATCAATGTTTTATAGTTTTCATTATAGAGATCTTTCACTTCTTTGGTTAAGTTTATTCTTATTTATTTTATTTTATTTGTAGCTATTGTAAATGAGATTACTTTTTTCATTTCTTTTTCAGATTGTTTACTGTTGGCATATAGAAATGCTAGTGATTTTTGTATGTTGATTTTGTATCCTACAACTTTTACAGAATTTGTCCATTCTAATAGTTGTTGTGTTTTTTTTTTTTTTTTTTTTGTGGAGTGTTTAGGGTTCTCTAGATATAAGATCATATTGTCTGTAAACAAGGATAATTTGACTTCTTCCTTTCCAATCTGGATGCCTTTTATTTCTTTCTGTTGTCTGATTTCTGTAGTTAGAATTTCCAGTAGAATTTGGAACAACAATGGTGAAAGTGGACATCCTTGTCTTGTTCCAGATATTAGGGGAAAGGTTTCAGTTTTTCCCCATTCAGTATGATAGTGGCTGTGGGCCGGTCATAAATGGCTTTTATTGTGTTGAGGTAAATTCCTGTATAGTCAGTTTCTTGAGAGTTTTTATCATGAAGGGATGTTGAATTGTATTAATTGAAATGATCATATGGTTTTTATCCTTCATTCTGTTGATAGATATGATGTAACACATTAATTTGTGTATGTTGGACAATCCTTGCATCCCTGGGATGAATCTCACTTGATCATGATGAATAATCTTTTCAATGTATTGTTGAATTTGATTTGACAGTATTTTATTGAGAATTTTTGCATCTATGTTCATCAGAGATATTGACGTATAGTTTTCCTTTTTTTGTTGTATCTTTGTCTGGTTTTAGTATCAGGGTGACACAGGAGTCATAGGATGAGTTTCAGAGTATTTCCTCCTCCTTTTTTTTTTGGTATAATTTAGTTAGGATTGGTATTAGATCTTATTCGAATGCTTGGTAGAATTCAGCAGTGAAGTCATCGGGTCCTGGGTTTTTCTTTGGTGGGAAATTTTTTATTACTGCCTCAATCTCGTTACTTTTTATTGGTTTACTCAGGTTTTCAGTGTCTTCCTGGTTTAATCTTGGTAGGTTGTACTTATCAGTTCTAATAGTTTTATTAATTAGAAATTCATCTGTTTCTTCTAGGTTTTCCAATTTATTGGCATACAGTTGCTCATGGTAGTCTGGAATGATCCTTGGTTTTCTGCACTATCAGTTGTGATGTCTCCTTTCTCATACCTGATTTTATTTATTTGGATCTTCTCTCTTTTTTCCTTAGTCAGTCTAGCTAAATGTGTGTCAATTTTGTTTATCTTTTAAAAACAACCAACCTTTTGTTTCATTGATTTTTTTTGTTTCAATTTTATTTTTTTCTGCTCTGATCTTTGTTATTTCTTTTCTCCTACTAATTTTGGGATTGGTTTGCTCTTGTTTTACTAGTTCTGTGAGATGCATCATTAGGTTGTTTATTTGAAACTTTTCTACTTTTCAGATGTAGGCACTTATTACTATACATTTTCCTCTTATTAGTGCTTTTGCTGTATCCTGTAGATTTAGATATGTTGTGTTTTCATTTTCATCTGTTTTGAGAAATTTTAAAATTTCCTTCTTAATCTCTTCATTGACCCACTGGTCATTCGGGAGCATATTGTTTAAATTTTCATGTGTTTGTATAGTTTCCAATTTTCCTCTTGTTTTTGATTTCTAGTTTTATTCCATCATGGTAAGAGAAAATACTTGGTATGATTTCAATTTTTTGAATTTTCAAAAACTTATTTTGTGGCTTAACATATGGTCTATCCTTGAGAATAATCCATGAACTGAGCAGAAGAACATGAATTCTGCAGCTGCTGGATGAAATGTTCTATAAATATCTATTATGTCCATTTGGTCTATAGTGCAGGTTAAGTCCAATGTCTCTTTGTTGATTTTCTGTCTGGATGATCTGTCTACTGCTGCAAGTGGAGTGTTGCGGTGTCCAGTGACTATTGGGATCTATCTCTCTTTACCTCTGATAACATTTGCTTTTTATATCTGGGCTCTCTAGTGTTGGGTGCATATGTATTTAGAATCACTATCTCCTCTTGCTGAATTGACCCCTTTGTCATTATATAATGACCTTCTTTGTCTTTTATTACAGTTTTTGTCTTGAAATCTATTTTATCTGATAGAAGTATAGCTACTCCTGCTCCTTTTTGGTTTTCATTTGAATAGAATATCTTTTTCCATCCCTTTATTTTCAGTTTGTGTGTGACCTTATAGGTGAAGTGGGTTTCCTGCAGAGAACACATAGTTGGCTCTTGTTTTTTATCCATTCAGCACACTGTATCTTTTGATTGGAGAGTTTAGTCCATTCACATGCAATGTTGTTATTGATAGGTAAAGACTTGCTACTGCTATGTTGTTATTTGATTTCTGGTTGTTTTGTGGTCCTCCCTTCCTTCTATCTTCCTTTGTTAAATGTGATTTTCTCTGGTATTATGTTTTAATTTCTTGGTTCTTATTTTTTGTCTATATGGTTGTAGGGTTTTTGATTTGAGGTTACCATGAGGCTTGCAAAAACATTTTATAACCAATTATTTTAAGCAAATGACAGCTCTGCTTACAAATAGCCAAATAAACAAGGAAAGAGAAATCTAGCATTCTATACTTTTTCATCTCCCCCTTGCTGCCTTTTTGACTTTGCTCTTTCCATCTATATCTTTCAATCTCTCAAAAACTTATTGTAGTTATTTTTGATATGTTTTCCTTTTAGTGTACCTACTCAAGATATAAGTGGTTTATATACCAGAATTATAGCATTAGAGTATTCTGTATTTGTGTCCTTAGTGTTACCACCAAGTTATACAACTTCAGATGATTTCTTACTGTTCATTAATGTCCTTTTCTTCCAGATTGAAGAACTCCTTTCAGCATTTCTTGTAGCACAAGTCTGGTGTTGATGAAATCCCTCAGCTTTTGTTTGTCTGGGGAAGTCTTTATTTCTCCTTCATGATTGAAGGATATTTTTTCTTGGTATAGTATTCTAAGTTTAAGTTTTTTTCCCTCCTGCACTTTGAATGTGTCATGCTACTCTCTACTGCCCTGTAAGGTTTCCACTGAGAAGTCTGCTGCCCCACATATTGGAGCTCCTTTATATGCTGTTTTTTTTTTTTCTTTTTTCTTGCTTCTTTTAGGACATATTCTTTATCCGCGACATTTGGGAGCTTGATTATTAAATGCTTGGAGGTAGACTTGTTTGGGTTAAATCTGCTTGGCGTTCTGTGATCTTCTTCTACCTGAATATTGATATTCTTCTCTAGGTTTGGAAAGTTCTGTGCTATTATTTCTTTGGATAAACTGTCTACCCCAATCTCTCTCTCTACTTTTCCTCTTTAAAGACAATTCTTAGATTTGCCCTTTTGAGGCCATTTGCTAGATCTTATAGGTGTTATTTATTCTTTTTTCCTCTCTTGCCCATGTGTTTTCAAATAGTCTATCGTCAAGCTAACTAATTCTTTCTGCTGCTTGGTCAATTCTGCTGTTGAGAGACTCTGATGCATTTCTCAGTTTGTCAACTGAAATCTTGATCTCTAGAATTTCTGCTTGATTTGTTTTTATTATTTCAATCTCTTTGTTAAATTTCTCTGACAGGCTTCTAGATTCATTCTCTGTGTTGCCTTGAAGTTCACTGAGCTTTTTCAGGACAGCTATTTTGAATTCTTTGTCTGAAGGACCACAATTCTCCATCACTCCAGCATTGGTCACTGAGGCTTTATTTAGTTCATTTGGTGGTCATGTTTTCCTGAATGTTCTTTATGCTTGTGGTTATTTGTCAGTGTCTGGGCATTGAAGAGCTAGGTATTTATTTTAATCATCACAGTCTGGGCTTGTTTGAACTTATCCTTCTTAAAGAGGCTTTCCAGATATTCAAAGGAAATTGAGTATTGTGATCTAAGTCTTTGGTCACTGCAGCCTCCTGGTGGTGTACTGCATTAGTGAACTTGGGTAAGATATGGGAGAATTTCTTGGAATACCAGGCAAAGTCCCTCTCTCTCTCTGCTGGGATGGAGTTGGGTGAGGACTGATGTGGGCACTCCCTCCTGCCACAGCGCCAGGTCACATCCAAAGCCAGCCTAGTCTTACCCAAAGCTCATGGTGCCTGTTGCCTGACTACCTCTGATGTTTATTCAAAACCCAAGGTTTCTTGAGTCAGAAGATGGGGAATTATGCCAGGATTGGGTTCTTTCCTTCAGAGCATCATGTTTTCTTCTGGCCCAGGGTGGGTCCAGAAATGCCATCCAGAAACTAAGGCCTGGACTCAGCTTTCATCTGCTAGCTGTATGCCTGAGCTCCATGGGATTTAATCAGCATTGAGGACAAGCTCATGACCAGCAAGGGGGGTATCTCACTGCCAAGTGGATTTGCTAATCCAGAGCCTCCCAGAGACTTCAGGCGAGGCACAGTGTTTGCTCTCACTGTTTCTTGTAGATATTGCTGTTAATTTCATTATTTTATCCTGTTGTTAATATGATCTTTTCCCATTGTGTTATCTGATTGGTTAATACTGGAGTGAGGAATGATTGCTGACAGGTGCACACAAAATGCATGCCGACCTTCCTGAATACTCAGTTAATGATTGTACTAGTTTTAGGATTCATTTTCTAATAAAGCAAACTTCTCTACACATCTCTGGTATTTATACCTTTGGAATTTTTCTTGTTTAATGTGTCAACTAGCATCACCAGGAACGGGTGATGTCATAGCGTGGCCAGAGGGATCCCTGTGTTCTTCCCGGCATTACCCAACCTGACAGTTCCTAAGCGGTAGGTGCGATTCTAGACTGTATGTTGAGAGAGCTATTTTTAACAAATTAAAGAAATCTATTTCTGTTGCTGTTTTACTGAATGCTCTCATCAGAAATGGATACCTGATTTTGTCAAGCCTTTTTTTGTATTTATCACAATTCCAGTTCTGCTCTCCTCTGGCCTTGAACAATTTATATCAGTACGATTCTCGTAGATATCTTGTAGACATGATTCCATATCTGAAAGTGATCAATGTGTATTTTACACATTTTAATACTTAATGGAACTAATGGATATTTTCTAATTGTATTTTACATTTTTACTCATAAGTGAGATTCCACAAAATTTCCCTTTTCTTGCTCTATCGTTATCCTGTTTGAGTTTCAGGGTTGTTCTAACCTTGTAAAATTAATTGGAAATGTGTTTGTATATTTTGCATTTTCATGAACAAAGAAATTATATGCTTCTCAGAGGTTTGATAGCACTCACTTGTAATTCCCTGTGATATTTTTAGAATTGAGAAATGGATAAAATTATGGTTATGTAGGGTGAGATACAGCAGTGGGTTTGGGGGCCTTTCCATGTTCCCTCATTATTTGCAGATGGTCTCTAGTTCTGTCTGTGCACAGGGGCAGGTGGTCCTGAAGCCACCACCAGGTAGCGGGGTACTTGTACTTAGCACCTGTCTAGCAGAGTCACCAGAGGGCACCATGATAATGAGACATGGCGGGAAGCCAACGGTCTATTGGGAAATCAAGTTCCAGGGAAGAGAAAGCAGGAAAACCAGAGCAAGGAAAGGAGGCTTCACCCAGCTGGAGCCAGCTGTAGACCTGGGGCTGCCGCTCCTGAGGGTGGTGGCCAAAAGGAGAGGGGAACGGGGCGCCTTGGGAGAGGCTTTGCTTCCTCGGCAATGCTGATTGCTAGTTTTTCTGGGACGGAGTGTCAGTGTCCTGTTGTTCCTGTTCATATGTTGGGCTCTTCCCTCACACTGCAATTGCCTCCTCTCAGCCTGGACAGATTCCCCTGAGGACAGGGACAGGCCTTTGCTAAATTACACTGAGGTTTGGCTGTAGAATTGGTTGCTATGGACTCGGATTCATTAAATATTAGGACTCTAGGAGGGTCCCCTAGAGGCACTGAGTGGCCAGCTCTTCATTTAGAAAGGCAAGTCCAGAGAGACAAGACGGCCTCACCTGGCCAACCGAGTTAGAGGCAGATCCTGGCCTCAAACCCTGTGTTGGAATTTATGGTGATAGATTAAAATGATGCTTATTTCTTTTGATGGTTTTTTTTTTTTTCCATTTTGTTTTGCTTTTGTTTTGCATTGAAGGATCTTTTTAACTTGGGCTCTAAACAAACACATTTAGAAAATCTCAGGATATTTTTCCCAACATCATTTCCTAGCCTGCTTTCCTTATTTAAATATTTACTGATATTTTAACTCCCCAACCTCTCAGCTGGTTTCCTTGGCATGTGGGCAATAATTGATGTACCATCTTCAACTTGGATGATTTTTCTCCCTTCCGTCTCAGGGAGCTGACGTGCACATTCTAACTTTGCCTGTTCCTGCTGCTGTAACCTTTAGCAACCATTTGTGGCATTGCTGAGGACGGCTTTGGCGGGAAGAGCAGTGCAGGCTTGGGCTACTCTAATTGCACAATTGAACCTGTAGACACCTTCATCATAACTGGCTAAACATTGCAGGGCTGTGCTGAGCAAGAGGCGGAATGTTCCCTTTAGTGTCTCCCACCCCTTCCTGGGGCATTCTTTACCCTTGGAGAGTTAGTGTGCTTCGTAGAGTTTATCCATGAATTCGTATACATGTGGGCATGCACACACACATACTTTTCTGTTTTTCTTTTTTTGTATACTAGTAGGCATTAAGGTGATGTCTTTCTTTGGTTCTTTAATAACGTGGTGGTACTAAAGGTCAGCGAGTCTCCCCTGGGAGCAATTTTGCCACCACCCAGGGAATACTTGGGAATGTTCGGGGACAATTTTGATTGTCACAGTTGGGGGTGCCACTGGATCAGGTAGGTGGAGGCCAGGGATGCTGCTAAACGTCCCGCAGTGCACAAGACGGTCCCCACCAAAGAGGCTGATCCAGCAGTGCTGAGAGTGGGAACCCCTGGGGTGGCTCCGTCTTCTCTCCCTGGGGACAGTGGTGCCCGTGGGGCGGGTCCTAGGTAGAAAGGTTCCATGAGCATTCAGGTGGCACCTCGGCGCCAGGGCTGCACGTCCTGCCACAGTGGGCATCCAGGAGCGTCCTTCTTTGTGACGTCAGAGGCAGAGTGTGCGGAGAGGTCAGGCTCCTTGCTGGACTCGGACACAGACCCACACGTTGTCACAGGCTCCACACAGAGGCACATTCTGTTCCTTGGGATCTCATTCCCATTCTCGTGCCAGACCATTCCTTCTCTTCTTTCAAGCCTTTCCTCAAGAACTTGTTCTCTCTGAACGGCACGCATGAGGGAAGGACCCAGGTCGGTCCCGCCCACGGTATTACGCCCAGTGTTTAGCACACAGCCTGGCACAGCTGCAGCACGCAGAAAGCATCTGTTCTCTGAGTGAGTGAAGGAACGTGTGTCGGCATTCATCTCACCAAAGCAGTTATTTAAATATGCCCATGTCTTCCTCATCAGACTGTGACTTCATCATGGACGGGGGCTGTTATTCGTTTTTATACCCCAGGGTCTCACACAATACCTGGAATATCACAGCATGGAAAACAAAAGAGTGTGGCTGATTGTCTAAATGCATGCATGAATGAAGTATAGCCAAGTGCACAAATGAATGAAGGATAGCTAAGTGCACGAATGAATGAAGGTTAGCTAAGTGCACAAATGAATGAAGTATAGATAAGTGCATGAATGAATGAAGTGTAGCTAAGTGCATGCATGAATGAAGTATAGCCAAGTGCATGAATGAATGAAGTATAGGTAAGTACAGGAATGAATGAAGTATAGATAAGTACAGGAATGAATGAAGTATAGATAAGTGCATGTATGAATAAAGTGTAGCTAAGTGCAAGCATGAATGAAGCGTAGCCAAGTGCATGAATGAATGAAAGTTAGCTAAGTGCACGAATGAGGGAAGGTTAGCTAAGTGCACGAATGAATGAAGGTTAGCTAAGTGCACAAATGAATGAAGGTTAGCTAAGTGCACGAATGAATGAAGTATAGATAAGGACATGCATACATGAAGAGTAGCCAAGTGCACGAATGACTGAAGGTTAGTTAAGTGCACGAATGAATGAAGTATAGATAAGTACATGCATGAATGAAGTGTAGCTAAGTGTGCGAACGAATGAAGTGCCTCTAAGTGCATGCAGGAATAAAGTGTAGCACTCTATCTGACCCTATCTGATCTATGCCCAGCCAAGATAATTTACCTCTTTAACAAACATTCTGGTTTTCAAAGCGTGGTACAGCCCCACAGTGGGTATGTTGGGTATCTATTGCTGAGTATCTAATTATCCCCAGAACGCAGGGGCTGAACACAAGCAGCATTTCCCATAATATCTTGCGGTTTCTGTGGGCTAGGAAAACAGGTAGGGCTGAGCCGGGTGCTTCTAGCTCAGGGTTTCTCTTGAGGCTACATCCAGGTGTATCGCTGGGCCTGAGTCATCTCAAGGCTGGCTGTGATCCAGTCTGCAAGCTCACACCCCTGGCTGTGGCCAGGAGAAAGTCACAGTCTCTTCATTACCCAACCTCGGAAATAGTGTCCTTCCCTTTGTGCGTAGTCTGTTCACTAGATCGGCCGGGAGACTCAGGAAGAGGTTGCTGCAGGGTGTGACTCCCAGGGGCTCAGGGGCTGGATCACTGGGACTGTCCTACAGCCTGCCGCCCACCACTGTGGGTAGCTAATTGGCATGTGTTTATTTGGGTCAAGTGATTACTGGGTCATCTTATCACTTCAACAAGTTCAACAGCCTGTTTTAAAGGGCGCTGGGAAAGCACAAGCCACAGGTAAAAACTGGGGGAGCTGACACTTGACACAGCCAGTGCAGGTCTTCTCCCAGTGAACCTGTCAACATCGCCGGCCTTCACTGGGGAAGCATCGCTGGACAGACTGGGGGGGGTCATGATTCCAGACCTGAAATTAATCAGAGACGACCACTGGCGCCTCGGGCGGGAGGAGCTGATTTCTCACTCTTGGGCGTCAGAGTCCCTGCCCAGGTGCGCAGAGGGAATGGGGCTGCGTTAGCGTCCTGGGGCTGCCACGGCAAGTTACGACAAACTGGGGGTTAAACCAGAGAAATTCATTCTTTACGGTTCGGGAGGCCGGAAGTGTGAAGTCAGGCGTCCGCGGGGGTGGTTCCTTCCGGGGCCTTTGAGGAAGAATCGGTCCCATGCCTCTTTCCCGCCTTGTTGTAGACACGTCCCTGCATGCTCCTCCTCTGGTGTCAGCTGGCACTCTCCTCTGTGTCTGAGCCCAGCTCTTTCCCAAAGGACATCAGGCACTGGGTTTGGGGCCTGCCCTCCACCAGCATGATGACATCTAGATTTGATGACATCTACAAAGAGCTTGTTCCCAAGTAAGGTCACATTGACAGAAACTGAGGGCTAGAACTTGAGCATAGTATTTGGGGGCATAAAACTCAACCCACGCTAGAGTGTTATGCCCAGGAAATGGTATTTGTGCCTGGGGCATTCTGCAAATAGGTTTTCACACCTCCTCTCTGTTTTCCGAGCTCAAGACAGGCCCCTGCCTTTTCCATGAGCCTCTGTCCCACCTCCCGTAGCCCCATCCTTTGCTGCACGGCGGGTTTGCAGCTCCCGTGGGCTCAGGCTGTGTCCAGCGTTGCTCCCCCTGCCCACATCCAACTTCGGAATCATGCAGACACTTGGCGCTTCCCCACTCTGAGTTATGGCTACTGTGTAAGGATCGCACGGTGTATCACCGTGTGCTGTGTACACGCCTCATGCCCACCTCCCTGCCTTCGCATGTGCTGTCCCTCTGTCTGGAGGACTTTCCCTCTGCTACTTTGCATGTCTGGCCCCAGCTCCAATGCCCCTCCACAGCTCGACCCTTCCCCACTCGTCTGTGTAGGATGGCCTCCCCACCCCTCATCCCTGCGTGCTGTCTCCTGTGACGTTTCATCACCTGCATGGAGAGTGTTCCTCACCTGTCTTACCAATTAGATGCAACTCCAAAAACAGAGGGCCCCTCTGGTCTTTGTTTCTGCCTCTTCACTTTGAGAACACCACCTGGCACTTGCCAGGTGCTCATGAATATGGAATGAACGGATGTGTCCTTGCAGTGCTATGGGGCATCTGGGTCTAGGATACCTGTCTGATTCGCCTTGTCTCTGAGTCACTCAGAAGACCCAGGAAAGTCTGTATGTGTAAGGCTCTCAGTGCATATCTATGACAGTGGGGTCTATTCATCATGATTCATAATAGTTGCTCAATGCAGAAAAAGTAGGGTCTGAAAAGCATTCTATTTGATATTCAATAGTATAGTTTCAGTGTTTCCCTAAATTCAATTATGTGTCACTCACTTTCATGATTTTCCATACCTGCACACAGCTAGCATAACCGTTTATATAATATATTTTTTAAAACAACTCATTTTTAAAACATAAATCAGTTTATTCAGTAATAAAACATTTCTCATTATTGTAAATGGAAACCCAGTATCATCTGTTATAAATAGGACGTAACCCTTGAATCTAAATATAATAAAACACTTATGCAGTGCTGGCTGCAGACAGAAGGCTCTGGGCTTGGGGAGGACTCTCTTTTTGTTATAAAAGAAGATTAGCTTGTAATTTTGCATGATAGTTTTGCAAAATGTTGTCATTGGGAGTAACTGGGTGAAGGCTTCATGGAACCTTTTGTATTATTTCTCAGAGCTGTGTGTGAATGGAAGAGTACTTCAAAATAAAAAGTATGATTTTAAAGAGGAGATTAACCGGTGGTGCAGAGAGGTTAAGGAGCAGAGCATCTCCTTGATTGCGTTGGGAGCATTAAAAAAAAAAAAGAAAGAAAACAGCTCAGAAGGGAATAAGTTCCTTGCAGAGTGAGTCCGTGTACTTCCTGCCATTTCTGTGCAGCAAATTAGATCATAGTTGGACAGGACAGTAGTGCATGGCCACGCTTTGGGGCACGCTGGGAGAACAGCAGCCACAGCCGTGATGGAGCAGGGCAAACAGAAAGTCCCTGGCGTCGTCTTGGACCCCGTGCCCGTGACGGTGACTCTGTCCGACAGCCTCTGGCACAGCGTGCGACACCCAGCACCGGGCATACCCGGCAGCACCCGAAACCCTCGCACGTCGAGGGCGGGGTCGAAGGTGGTGACAAGACTGGGGAAAGCCGGCCGACAAGTTCTTAAGTTAAACGCATCCTGTTCTTGGCCTCGGCAGTTCCAGTCCTAGATGTTTCCCCAGGTAGCATAAACGTGTCTAACCACACAAAGACTTGTGCACAAATAGCCACAGCTTTATTTATAACAGTCTAAAACTGAAGAAAACAAATTCCCAGCACCAGGCATAAAGTCGTGGTGCATTCATTCAGTGAAAGTCTCCCCGTCTGTGGAAAGAACGAACTATGGATCCGTGCGCGAACCCGGATGGATGCCCAAAGCATCGTGCTGAGTGGAGGAAGCCAGACTCATAACGGTGCGAGCTGTAGGGGTCTGTTCATACAAAGCTCCAGCACAGGTAGAGTTGGTCCGTGGAGGGAAAAGCAGATCGACGGTTGCCCAGGTCCAACGGGTCAGGTGTTGACTGCCAAGGGGTGAGAGGGAACATTCCGGAGCGAGGGGCATCGCTGTGCCTTAACTGGAGTGGTGGTTACACTACACGTATGCTTGTCAAATCTCATGAAACTGTACTCTTGAGGTCCGCGCATTGCATTTTATGCGAAGATACCTCAATAAAGTTGGTTTTAAGTAGCTAGATCCACGCCACACCCCAGCCTCCCATTCTGAAATGGCTCCTTTTCATGTTTGAAAGTCCACCCAGCCCCACAGGCCCTCGGAAGTGACCCCTCCAAGCTCTGTGTGGAGAAGTTTTTATCTCCCTGTCCTCCCCAGCGTACCAGCCACTCTGACCTTCTGGAATTTGGGGGTCTGTGCAGAAGGCAGTCCTTCCCTCGCCACCCAAGCTAATGTGACCCCAACTGGCAACTTACGTGATCTGGCTCATGGGTTCCCTGGGTCTTTATCTGCATGTCCGTGAGTGTAGCCCCAAGTCTATGTCATCGTCACGGTCCCGCCTGTCCCCAACACCTGGCACCTACATGGCGGCCCCTCCATGCACCATATTGAATGGATCAATGAGGGGACTCGGGACACAATGTAGGATATGTTGATAGCGAGAACAAGGCTTTCCTCCCTCCAAACAATCAAGGGGCCTAGATCCAGGATGGGGGGACAGAGGAGAGGAAGCCAGGAGAGAGGAGATTGAGTTTCCCAAGGCGGGAAGTCGTGGACCCAGCCCTGGGTTGAGAATTACGGAAATCACAGAGTAGTTCTATCAGTGACATGCCAGGGACCCTGCACCAACTCTAGGTGGAACTTAGGAAATGAGCGTGGCCACGGCACATTCCCCATTCACCTTGTGGCCCAGACAGGGCTTGGACACGGTGGAGGCCGGTGGGCTACATGTAACCCTGAGATTCCAAGGTGCCCTCTGTGTATGGACTTATGAGGATGTCAGACCCACTGGCCTCCAGGCCTGGGTGCCAAGCATCATGGTGGGACACCACTGGAGGTGAAAAGGGAGCCAAGAGTCAGGACGGGAGGGTGGCGGGCTGACAGCCAAGAGCAAGTTCTACCCCGTCCTTTCAGGCTGTGGCTCTGTGCAAAGCCCCCAGAGCGGACGTGGGTCTGGGGAGAATGAAGGACCCTGAACCAACAGAGATTTAGCTTCCACCGCCTGCAAAAATGGGGTCTAGACATAGAAATTGGGATAATTAAGAACAAGGCAAGGTGCCTACACCTGAGCTGTGTGGACTGGGATTCAACTTGCAACTTTCTCATTTGATTAAGCCTGAGATGAAGAAAGAGAGACCAGGAAGTCCACCCGGGAAAACTCTGGAGAAATGGAAGGGAGGCCCGTCAGCGCCGTCCACTAATCCACTTGGTCGTCCCGTGTTTGCTCACTTACCTATCAAACGCTGACTGAGTTCCCAGCATTTCCCAGACACCGGGACACTTCCCGGAAGTGCAAAGATGAGTAGAAACCTCGCCAGGCTGCAGTCGGGAAGACCTGGCCGCTCCTGGGCTTCACTCTCCCGGCTGAACTCCAGGCGACAGCACTTCCCACTTCCCATGCCCGAGAGTCTGCAATTAATAAACGCAAGGCTCTTTTCCAAACAGCGCTTAAAGTGAGTCAGCTCTGCTTCAACTTGTTCTTTGCAGATACAGACTATTTCTGCGAGAGTGGGTAAGTTCTGGAGGAAACGTCTGGGCAAACCTCAGGCGGAGTGTGTGAGCGGGGCAGCTCCGTTTGTCTGGGGTGAAGGGGCACGTTGGACCCGCAGGAGACAAGGTGGGAGAAAAGCACCCCCATCACGGCCTCCATGGCTGTGCCAGGACCCCCTGTGTGCCCTCTGACTGCCAGGCCCCGGGCGAGGGGCTGTGCGGGGCACCAGGAGGCAGGAAGTAAGGTCCCTGCTTGCAAATTATTTATGGAGCAAGCATCCGACTGCTGACCTGCTGGCCAACTGCGGCCCATGGAGCACCGCACAGTCTTGATTTTGCTTTTTTCTTTGTTAGTAGTTGAGACAAACACTGGATGTTGTCTCACTCAAGCCAGCTTTAGCCTCTTTCGAACCTGCTTTCCAGCGCTGTGGAGCCTGGAAGGTGAACACGTGTTTCCCGGACTCTGTGTGGTTGTTGCTGCAGGTGACCTCAGTGCCAGCGAGACAGTCTCCGAGTCCTGGAGGCAGGAGGGACTAAGGACAGAGCAAGGCGGGGACACTCTGAGTGTTGCCCCTGTGTCCCCGGGGCTGTGAGGTGCCAGGGCAGCACGGGGCTGGCACAGCCCTGTTGTGTCCAGTAGTTCCCACGGTGGTGGCATTGCCCTGGCCGGCTGCGAGGCATCCCAGCGTGGTTCCTTGGCCTTCTTGGAAATGCCATGCACTCCCTAAGGTTCCATAATAAATTCATTTCTGCCTAAACTAGCTCCACCGGATTTCGTTACCTGCGACTAAGAACTCTGATAGACTTGCCAAAATCAGATGTTTGGCTTCTCTTAAAAAACTCTGAAAATCTTTAAAAGCCAGGAGGGATTTTCACAAAGCAACAACCACAAGCCACACAGAGCTGGACCCCTCGAGAGGGGGTAAGTGCTGGCAATTAGCCACCGAACCCACCTGGCCTGGTGCGTTCGCTCCGTGACCTGCCTGGTTGGCACTGGCCCTTGAGTTGGGGTCTGATTTAAAATCACTCCCACGTGCAGGACCCTCAGCGTGACAGTCGCCAGAACGTCCAGACAGCAAGTCCTCTCTCCCTGCTTTCTTTATTTTTTTCTTCCTGAACCAAGCATCCTCTCTGAATGATGTGACTATTTTTGACAAAACTGAGTTTTTAGTTTTCTCCTTATGTTCTAGACACATAGAACCAAGCCAGAACATTAAACAGATGTGTAGAGTAAAGAAAGATTGATTTGGAGTTTTGAAATAGAGAGAAATGTATCTTTCTTCCCGATGGGGAATGCCATGCTCCGGCTGTGGGCTATTAATATGCCACTCGTATCCTGGAAGAATATCGTGTGAGCAGAGATTAATCTATCAGCTTTCTTCGTGGTGACCAACACTGTCAGCTTAATCACCTCCCCAAAGCCGGTGATGTGGAACAAGACTAAGCCGCAGCGTAAACAGAGAGGTGCACGGCGATCCGGCAGACGCCTGAGTAGATTAACCCGCTTATTGATTAGCTGGCTTGTAAATTAATGAGTTATCGCCATTAATTATGTGTGTGTCTTCATAAAAGTCCTCATTGGATTTCCTAGTGATAAAGTGAGCTAAGTAAATAATGAAATGCGGATGATGCAACATGTAGAATCTCGGAATCTATGTAGCAATTTCTCAGGTGTCTCCTCCGGGGTCACGCGATTGCTTTTCTGCCCTCCGCCTCGCTCGGAGCCGGGCGGGAATGTCGCGCAGCCCACAGCTCCACTTCCTCTGCAGCTGACCCTGAGCCTGGTGAACACCTACATCACCCCGACGTCTTTATCCAGAGGGCTGTCCAGAGAAAAGCCGCCTCCCACACACACACAGTGAAATGCAACGGGGGTTCCTCCCTGCATGTTCCCGAGCTGCCTGGCCGCACCGACCACTGCACCACAGTGCCCAGGTTTCTCCATCTCCTCAACCAGCCTGCGAGCTTCGAACGGGAGCCTGTGGCTGGCCATGCCCAGATAGGGCTGGGAGCAGGGTGGGGCCTCGCCGAGTGCTGGCCAGGCTGAGGAAGGATGTTTCTGTTGTCAAAACCCTTACTTTGGGACAGGCGTAAGATCGTCCTCTGTGAGCCCGAGCCCCGGGGGAATGCGTCCTGCAGATGTGACACCCCTGGCCCCCAGAAAGCGACTGTTTTGTCTGCCAGCTACAGCGTGGAGAGGCTGGGGCCCGGCCAGCCCTGGAACCCTCCTGCCCTTGGTGCTTCCTCTCGCCAGCACCCAGCCTTCCAGGCCACCTGCCCCAGCTACGCGCTGCTGTCCCGACCCGGCACTGCGTGTGGCCCCGTCTCTCGTTTCCCATCAGGAGTTTCTGTCTCTTTTGGTGATTGACCCAGTTGATCTGGTTTTTCTTGCTCTAGAGCTACATACATTTCTTAACATTTCAGATAAGCGGGTTGCACCCTTCTCTGATATAGATATTTCTCTGTTTAAAAGTATGTGTATATTTTCATTAAAAGTTGATTTATGAAGGAAGATAAAAGTGCATGATGAATTCTTCATCTTGAAACTGGAATTTTGGCCATTATGCACTCTGTGAACTCAACTGCCCTGGATGGCGTATCAGACCCTAAGAGTGCCTCCTCGTCGTACATACTTTGCAGTGTCCCAGCTCACATGTTAAGTTCTCTGGCTGGATCAAACAGCTTTTATTTGCATTTTCACCACATTGATTAGAGCTGGGAGGTATGGGTAGGAATGGCATGAGTTGCCTCACGGGTGGCACGAACGTTGTCCTCCACGTTTGGATGACAGTGGGGGAGAGGGGTGAACAGGCCACCTTGGCTATGTCCCACGTTGCCACTGGTCACGCTGTGACGGCAGCACGTCCTCCTCCCTCGCTGGGACTCCGCTGCGTCTCCCTGCAGGGTGGAGAGTGTGGTTGCGGTGCTCACCGCGGGCCCTGTGGCTCTGGAATGCTGCGACCCTGTGTGACCAGGGGCAGTGGGTGAGAACATCCAGACATCTGCTGGAATATCAGAGCATGAGGGAATGCCGCGCTCTCCTTTGAAAGCGTCAGACTCCGGGAAAGTAGTCAGTGAAAATAGGTGCTTGGAGCAGACCTCGCCTTGTCTGTTCAGAGGGAAGAGTTGCGTGCTGAAGCGGTAGCCTCCCTGTCCCCTGGGGGGCTGCCGCTTGATTTGTAAGGGCCATTTACCTTTTGCCTGGCCCCCGTGTGCAGGTGGTGAGATCCAGACAAGGCAGGGTCATTTGTTGGGTTAAAATCAGAAGGCATCACCATATAAAACAGGAGAATGGGTTCTTGACCTTTTTCTTTTTTTCTTTTGACTATATATATATATATATATTTGAAAAGTTCCAGTTCGGCTTGAAATTGAACTAGTTTTGTTTTCTGCTATGAATGTGAAGTCTTCAGACAGAGAAAGCCAACAGATTAATAATGCAAGTATTCGGAGGTGAGGCGAGTTCTCTGAAAACAAAATAAGGGAGCAGATTAGGACACAGAGCAGGGACTCAGTGATAGCCCGAGAAGTGACAGAACGGACAATTGTGCACAGGAAGAACGAATGAATCCCTGGTTTTCCAGTTGTTTGATCCAGCAGTCAGGGGATGACCTGGCATGTCTAAGCTGCAATGAGAAGGCATTTTTTTCCTGCAGTGCTGGCTCTTGTTCCCAGATAGCCTGGCAGGGAGTCAGTAGTCCAGGGAACCACAGAGACTTCCCCGACCTTTGCTTGTCACCACGGTCCCTGATGTGCTTGTAAAACATGATTCCTAAAGCCTGCCCCGCAGATGTGGCTGGAGTGGGTCTGCTGGGATGCTCATCTCTCAGGCCCTCAAACGTGGCCACGTGTCGGTTCCCCTTGGCAGCCTAAACAACTACTGATCCCTAAGCCCCACCATCAGAGATTCTAATTAAATTGGTTTGGGCCACCGCCTGGCCAGGGGAGTACAAACAGTGCTCTGGGTGACTGTAATGTGCAGAGGAGTTTGAGAGCCACTGCGGCGAGAACAGTAGGTGTCCCAGGTGGCTTTTATAATTGCTTAAGAAGACGGCAGCCCAGAGCACTACCTGTCACGGCACGGAGTGTGCAAAAGAGTTTGCGAAGAGATTTTTGATTTGGAATATCTGATAGCAGACACATCCTCATGCTCTTATACTACCAAGTCAAGAAAGGATACATTAAATATAGCAAATGTGCTGTGCTTTCAAATGTAAAGTTGATTTTGCAAGAAAAGAAAAAGTCCCCAGGTGCAATAAAAACAGAACTCGAAAGCAGGTTGCATACCTACACTGTGTGATGTCTGGGTGTAAGAAAGGGGGGAGGGTGACAATCTCAATAATGTAGGGCAGAGGTTCTTAATTCTACCTACAAATAGGACTCATCTGCGGAGACATTAAGCCACGTTCATGCCCAGTCTCACTCCAGACCTATTAATTACCTGTGTGAATGGGGCTCAGTCACCAGCATTTTTCTGTAAGTTCCCCAAAGTGATTCTAATATGCAGCCAGTTTTATTTGGAATATTGGATATTAATTCCTGTATTAAAGTCAGAAGCAAACCAAGGATGCTGATAATCACATTATTCAGCATTATTTGGATGCCATAATCAATACTACAAGACAAGGAAAATGAATAAAATGGATTGGAAAGGAAGAAGTCTATAATCATTAACTGCAGATGGTATGATTGTCTGCACAGCAAAGAATCAACAGAGAGACTGTGGGAAGTAACACAAAAGTTAAACAAGGTAGACAGATATGAGAACCATTAACAAAAATTAGTTGTATTCCTAAACAGCAGAAAATACAATTATACCACGACACATTTCAAAATGGTATTCACAACACCAAAAACCCTAAAGGTAGTTAAGGAAAAAAATTAATAAAAGATAAAGAAGTCTTTTATGGAGAAAATAATAAAAGTTGTATAAGGAAATAAAAGATCTCAGTGTATGATGAGGTGTGCCATGTTCATGGACAAAAGACAATATTGTAATGAATTTAACACATGCACATTTGGCAACCTTCGGGAGTCAGGTGGTTTCTGAGAACAAATCTCCTACTTAACGTAGCTTGTAGCCTTATGCATAGCGCAGGAGATGCTGATAAATTCTATGGAGAAAAAGATGCAGGAAAGTGAGGGCGCTTGGCAGTGCAGGGGTGTGGGAGGGTCCTGTTTTATGCAGGGCACCAGGGAGAGCGAATCCTGGGATGTGGACTGTGAGTGGGAATTGAGGGCAAGGGCCAGCAGGGTGTCGGAGGGGAATTGTTCCAAGCAGAGGACAAAGTGGTATCAGTGTCCCCCACGGAGACGCATGTTAGGAGTGCTGCAGAGCATCAAACGGGTCCCAGGTATGCTGGGGTGGGGGGAGAGCGGTGGAACTCACGGCAGAAGTGGCAGGTGCAGCTCGGGCAGTGCCCCACTGGCTACTGCAGGGAGCTTGGATTTCATCGTTATCACTACTCTCTGAGAACAGATTCTCCATTCTCAGCATACTACCTGACCCCAGAAAGTTGCTAAATATACATTTGCTGAATTCATTAACATAGTGAATCTTTTGTCCATGGAACACTGTCATCACATATTTGGGTCTTTTATTTCCTTACTCAAATTTTATTATTTTTTTTTCTATGAAA
This sequence comes from Microcebus murinus, assembly GCF_040939455.1. Lineage (NCBI taxonomy): Eukaryota > Metazoa > Chordata > Mammalia > Primates > Cheirogaleidae > Microcebus > Microcebus murinus. The sequence goes on from NC_134119.1 coordinate 2,536,892, forward strand.
TACTCCTTTATCTTTTGTTAGATTTATTCTTAACTACCTTTGGGGTTTTTGGTGTTTGTGAATATCATTCTGAAATGTGTCGTGGTGTAATTGTATTTTCTACTGTTTAGGGATACAACTAATTTGTGTTAATTGTCCTTGTATCTGTCTACCTTGTTTAACTTTTGTATTGGTTTCCAAAGTTTCTCTGTTGAGCCTTTTGATTTGCTGTGTAGCTAATCAGACCCATCTGCACTGGATAACTTTTAAGCGAAGGAGTGGCATTATCTAACTTAGATTTTAAGTGGGTCTCCCAGTATCTGTGTGTCCAGAAATCAAAAGGAAGCCATGGGGGAAAGTGGGATACAAATTTGAGGCTGTTGCTATAACCCAAGTGAGGAGCACCCATGGCAGTCCTGGAGTAGTGGTGGGAACTCCCCAAATTCTGGATGCATTTTGGCAGCAGAGCCAGTAGGATTTTCTGATCAATTGTATATGGAGCATGAGAGAAAGGTTATAGTCAAGGGAAACTTCAGGTTTTGGCCAGAACCACCGAAAGGGGAGTGTTTCCATCCACTGAGATGGAGAAGACCATGGAACATGCTGGTGTAGGAAGTAGGGTACGAAGAGTTTGTTTTGGAATCTACAAAGTCTCAGGTGGTCGTTAGAGTTATTACGTTGTTCGTTGCATGTGAAATTTTGGAGTTCGGAGGGAGCTGGGTAAAGTTTAGGTTGAATGTAAAAATTTATCCATCTATGGATGGTATTTTATTATAAAAAGTGACTCCATGAGATATAGGGCAGCTCTTCTCAAAGGGTGGTCCTAGGACTAGAAGCACCGATTTTGGGCTCCAAATGCAAATTACCGGGCCCAACCTCAGACCTGAGTTAGACACTTCAGGGGTGGGGACTGTGACCTATGTTTGACCAAGAGCACAGGTGTCATAGAACATGCCGGAGTCTGCAACCTGCGGCTCCAGTGATTCTGTGTGGGTGGAGAAGATGGTTGTTCCGAGCATGGAGCCCTGGCACCTGCTGCGGCTCAGAGGGCAGGGCGTGGAGAAAAGAAAGAACCGGGCAAAGAGTCTGAAAAGGGGAGCGAGGAAGTTACGCTAGGAGGATGAGAATTGTCCCCAGATAAATGCAGATTTGATGCAATCCCAAACAAACTCTCAGAAGTTAACAGAGCTTGACAGCGGATTCTAAAAATCATGTAATGGAGCGAAGAGCCAGGGATGGATAACACAACGTGAGAAAGCAAGCCGGGTTACCCTCCGCAGAAATCACATCAGCGGTGGGAGATTTGTGTGAGGGAGAAGTGGCATCTTAAATCAATGGGGAAGGATGGACTTGCTAATAAGCGGTGCAGAGACAATTGGCTAGACATATGGAAAGAGATATATTTAGATCCCTACATAACACCACACGCAAGAATATATTCCAGATGGATTAAAGGCCTACATGTGAAAGGCAACTGTTTAAAAAGAAAATATAGGATAATATCTTCATCTCACTGGGATAGTAAAGAATTTCCCAAGCAAAAAAAAAAAAAAAAAAAAAAGTGATACATTTGAGCACAACAAAATTTCAAATATTTGAGTGATGAATGTCAACTTCACAGATCAGGAGAAAGTATTTGTAATATGCACCAGGGATAAAGTTTGCTATCTGGAATAGTCAGAATAAAAAAATAATTTTGGAAATGATAAGGGGGATAAAACCAGCAAAAATATTTTAACAAGAAATCTGCAGGGGAAGAAACCTAAATGTGCAATGAACATCTGATAGGAAAAGGCCTGGCCTGGTGAGTCAGCAGGGGGACGGACGCCACACAAAACATCAGCGCAGCACGTCCCACCAGACGGGCGAAGGGAGTAAGGACGCTGCCAGCCGCGCTAGTTCCCTGTCGTTGCGGTAACAGGTTGCCATACTTTCGCAGCTTAAAACAGAGCACATTTATTCCCTTACAGTTCTGGAGCCCAGGAGTCGGAAATCAGTTCCGCTGGGCTGAAGTTAAGGTGTTGCAGAGCTGGTTCATTCCTTCCCGGGGCTGGAAGGCAGATTTCTGGTTCTTGCTGTTGCTGGCAACTCGAGCTGCCTTTCTTACACTGCTTGGCTCCAGGCCCTTCCCGCACCTTCCAAGCCAGCAGTGAGGCGTCTCCACCTCTCTCTTAGCTCCCATGGCTGTGTCGCCTCTTGTGCGTCTGATCTCCTGCCTCTCTCCTCCAAGGACCCCTGAGATTCCATCAGACCCCTCTGGATAACCCAGATACTCCCTCCAACTCAGGATCCGTAACTGCCACATCTGTAAGGTCCCTTTGCCATAGAAGCTGGGGTTCGGAAGTTCCAGGGCTTAGGAATCGGATGTCTTGCCAGGCATTGTCCCACCAACCACACAAGCTCTGCCGACAACGTGGGAGGCAATGCAGTCTCTGCTGAGAATCGTTTGTCAGCACCCCATGGCACTGCCAGCGTGCAGCCCCTGTCACCCACAATGCCAATTCTAGCTGTCTGCCTTAGAGATGCTCTCACGTCGACACACACAGGGATATTTCTGGAGGGACCATTTGAAGAAGCAAAAAAGGGAAAGAAAGAAATTGGCTTTCAGGAAAGGCATGTATGAACAAACAGTGGGTTTATTTACAGTAGGATGCTGAGCGGGAATGAAAATACATGGTATCAACAAGTATCAATAATATGTATCAGACATTGAGCACAAAACAGCGTCTTGCAAAAAAAAATATGATTGTATCTAGGTAATAATACAAAAATATGATTGTATCTAGGTAATAATAATACAAACCAGCTGCTGTTAACGTGTGCGTCTGTGTGTATGTGTGCTGTCAGCCTGTTAACCCAGGAATGACGAGCGAGGCCATCAGAAGAGTGGTTATTCCCACAGGCAGAGCCGGGGAAAGGAGTCAGACACTGGCTCTCTATCCTGGTTTTTTTTTTTTTTTTTTTTTTGGTTTTTTTTGAAATGGTAAAATAACAGCATTTATCTCTTTTAATCTTGGTGACATAGATCTCTATCATACTGCTTTCTGAACTTTTTTCAAATGGCTCATAAATTTAAAAAATACAAAAATAAAACAAGAGTGACGGCAGATGCCTTATTGAAAAGTATCTCTCCATCCCACTGCATCAACTAAAGGTTCATCTGCGTTAACAATTGATGCTTTTCAGACACACCGGGGTGGTCTCCTGGGACGCGGCCTGGCACCCACTCCCTTTCCTCTAATTACAGCACCAACTTCCCCTCTGGAAAATGAGTCCCTCCTTGCCTGTCCTGGCCTAGTTCTGGGTCCCGCAACCCAGGCGGTGGCTGCCAGAAAGGTGAATCTAGCTCTGCATGACCCAGCATAAGGACTGGTTAATGCAGGCCTATCCTTTAAGATGCTCCAGGAGTCTGGCCAGAGCTTCCCACCTCTCGGTGGCCAGAGCAGCTCTGGTCCCAACCAAGCCCCAGTCCTCACCATTCCCTTCTTTCTCTCAGTGTTCCATCACCCTTGGGTGATTCTGTTTTTTGCTTAGTTTGGCCACAGTCTGACTCTGTTACTTGCAAGCAAAGAGCCCTAATCCCTAGGCACTTGCCCACATCCACCACTGTGTGGGAGGGCTCCGAGTCCTGTTCCTCGTTCCTGCATCACTCCTGTGTTCAGAGCCCTGACCCACAGCCCCTTTGCTGCACGCTCCCTGTGCTGGACGCGGCTCTTTACCTCTGCTTGTCTCCTCGGCACCACACCTTGCTCCAGCCCTGCTGTGAGAACAGCGCTCTCTGGCTCTGAGCAGTTTCCTGCAGGTGCAACCTGAACATCCTCAGCTGGGTGCCCCTCCCTGCTTCGGCTTCATATCTGGACCTCTTGCTTCTTGCCTCAGGGGCTTCAGAACTGTGGGACACCCGCACACACCTGGGGACTCACACAGGTGTGAACTAGAAATGTGTGTGTGTGGGGGGGGGGGTCAACATCCATGGGCCCACCCTTGGCTGATACGGGTTGGGAGCTGAAGAATAAATGTTTCTCCTGAGCATGCCGTTGTGAGATGCATTTGATTAAGCTCCAAACACGACTCCCTAAGAGCTAGGAGGGAGCCCCAGGCATGGAAGATGACACATACCCTTGGGGTCCCTTCCTTTGTCCTTTAGCATGGCTCTCACAGCCGTGCTCCTCCCACACAAGCCATTGTCTCAGCTTCTGCTTTGGGGGGAACTGAGGCTATGGCACTCACTTTCATTTTATTTATTTCTTTGTTTTAGTTTCAGAATATTATGGGGTACAAATGTTTTGGTTACATGGATTGCTTTTGTACTACCTGAGTCAAAGTTATAAGTGTGCCCATCACCCAGACAGTGTACACTGTACCTGTTAGGTATAATTTCACCCATCCCCCTGCCCCCTCCCATCTGTATGATTTTCGTTGAGTTTTACGTCCATCTGTGCATGAGTGCTGATCGGTTAGTTCCACTTTAATGGTGAGGACTTGTGACATTTGTTTTTATATTCTTGTGATACTTCACTTAGGAGGACAGTATCCAGTTCCATTCAGATTATTGCAAAAAGTATTAATTCATTTTTTATGGCTGAGTAGTACTCCATGGTGTACATATACCACATAGCTACAAAATCAATGCGCACAAATCAGTAACATGCCTATACATCAACAACATGTGGCCCACTGAGGACATTTATCCGGCCCGCCGGGTGTTTTTGCTGCCACCGCCTGTCCTGCTTAGCAGCCGGCTCGTCCCGGGCCCACAGTGCGCATGTGTGGAATGTGCACCGCGCTGGCCAACAGCCCTCCAATGGTCTGAGGGATGGTGAACTGGCCCCCTGCTTAAGAAGTTTGAGGATCCCTGATGTAAACAAATGGAAAAGCATATCATGCTCATGGATCAGTAAAATCAACATTGTTAAATGTCTATTCTACCCAAAGTGATTTCCAGATTTCATGCAATCCCCATCAAAATACCCACGTCCTTTTTTGCATATTTAGAAAAAACAACTCTACACTTTGTTTGGAACCAGAAAAGAGTTGGAACAGCCAAAGCAACCTTAAGCAAAAGGAACAAATCTGGAGGCATCACTCTATCAGACTTCAAGCTATGTGCAAGGCTACAGTAACCAGAATAGCATGGTGCTGGCACAAAAATAGAGTCATGGACCAATGGATCAGAATGGAGAACCCAGATATAAAGTCATCCACACATTGCCATCTGATCTTTGACAAAGTAGACAGCAATATGCACTGGGGAAAAGAATCCCTATTCAGTGAATGGTGCAGGATGTGAATTAGGGGTGTGAAAGTGGGCACGTGTGTCCATGTCCGTGTTCGTGAGAGAGCAGCGGTGTGTGCATGTGTGTGTGTGCCAGGGCGGGGGTGACGTCTGAGGCTCTGGGTCTCGGGACAGGAGGAGGAGTGCAGCAGCTGACGAGGTCTTGGGAAGGAGGGTGGTTGGCCACAGGGCATGACCAGGGCTGGGTGCTCCTAGCTGTGGCCTTCCTCCTGTGGTCCCCACGCAATGCCCTGGGCAGCCCTGCATGTCTGCCTGGGGCTGTCAGAGGGGAGAGCTGGACCCAGAAAGGAGACGAGTCTGAGAACAACCTAACCCCCTCCCCCACCCAGGGCTCCTCTGGGCCTTCCAGAGCCCACCACATCCACCTATCCCCAGGGACCCCGTGCAAGCCTCAGTCCCTGGACCATCAGAGTGGGAGAGGGACAAGAAGAAGACAAGGAGGAGATGGGCGTGTGCCTGCTCCCTGGACCTCAGCCCCTCTCCTCTGGGCGGGCAGAGCACCGTTAGCAGGACTCCCCGTCTCAGAGGCCCCTGCCATGTCCCTCCCAACTGTCCACGTCTGTGGTTCATCCAAATACCTTCCCCTGTAGGCTGTCAGGCGGTCCTGTGAAATACCAACGTGCATACACCATTATGGCTGTGATTTGCTTCTGAGCATGTGGATGTGCACACACGCATCCTCAGAAGTCGCCTCTTCATTAATTGCAGTTGGTAGTTCGTTATTTAGAATAAATTGGCTTCCAGTGTATCGGCATGTTTTGGCAGGGGATTTGAAATAGCCGGGGTTGTTTCTGCTGCATGGCATGCACTCGTTAGTCAGAACTCCTTTTAATGGGTTCTTCAGAAGGGTCTGCGCCATGGACCCGGCTGTAAATACACACGGGCTTCAAGGGAAGCAGGGCTGCCCTGTCCTGAGCATCGGCGGCGGCTGCGGCGTGGAGGAGAAAGGGTGTGACCGGGGCCGGGTGGCCCCCTGGCTCTTCTCACCCGAGGCTCGTGGAGCACAGGACTTTGCACTAAAGGAAGGGAGCCGCACAGGGCAGTGAGATGATAAGATGAGGATCCTTTTCTAAGAGAGTAGCAGGCAGCGCAAACCAACCCCACAAACGTGAATGAGCGTCTCCTTAGTGTCGGCCCCTGGAAGACAGTGGTTCTCCAGGCTCGCCCTGAGATGCAGACAGGAGTCCGGGATTAACAGAGTCCACTGAGTCCAAGTCTTTCATCCCTCACATGCCGAGTGTCTATTGTGTCCTGGAGGCTGTGGCGGGTACGGGTGCTCTCGGAAACATCTGGTCACCGAGGCGCGGCAGGTGTGAGGGTGGGGACAACGTGAGACGTTCTGCTCTCGGGCCCTGGACTCCAGCCCCACTGGACTCCAAGTCCTAGGGAATTATCCCGCTGTCTCCTCCATCCCCACCTGCTATCCCTGGGGCGGGGCGGGGGCTCTCTTTCCACACCATCCTACGGGGCCTACCGGGCCTTAGGTCTCCGCTTACACCTCTCTTCCTTTGAGAAAATCTAACGTGACTCAACCACCTGAGTTTGCCCAGCCTCCCCCAAATGGTCAGCCTCGCCCGTGCGTCTCCTCTGCAGCACCCGTCACCTTGGCAACAGCCGTCCAGCGTCTCCGTGTGGACGGCCACCTGTGAGCAGGAGGAACTGTGTCCCACTTGCATGTCAGAGTGCCCCACGGCCCCGCCGCCCTGCAGGTGCCTGAAATGCAGGAGGCCCCAACAGGTATTGCAACAGGAATGAAGGAAGGAAGGAAGGAAGGTGAGCCTGAACGAACGAATAAAAGCAGGAAGGGTGGTATTGCTCCCTTAAGGTTCCAATGTCAGTTGCCATTTTTGCTTTGCAAAATATAAAAAATAAAAAGTAGGGCAATGTAAATTAATTATTGAGTTGGCCAGTGCAGCAGAAAATGCCGGCTGGCTGATTGAGCAGTCTTTCCCACTCCTTCTCTTCCTTGATGCCGTCCGCTGTAAAAACTTGAAGATGAAATATTTATTCTCTCTCCCGCCTACGTCAAGAGCTGGCCGTGTGCTGGCAAGTGAGAAGTCAGCGTAACTCTGCCACAGGGATTCCAGGGGAGTTTCACCTTTTGTACAAGGCGTAGGTGCCTTGTTGGCGTTGCCCTCGCTCTGAGTATGATGGGCAGAGTTGTGGCAGCCCCCTTGTGACAACATTCAGCAAATGTGACAGAGTCAGCCCGCAAGGAAGGGTTGGCAGCGCAGTAAGATCTAATAAACCCAGGTGTTTGATGGCAGCTGTGAGGCAGTGCATTTAAACTAGCGGTCAACCACCTCTTGACAACTTAGGTGAGACGACAAACCCACCGGTGTTGTTTTCAGCCACTATTCCTTGGGATCTCTGTTACCTGCCGCTGAACATGTTTCCCGCCGATGCGATGTTGATAACTGGGGGAGGTCCTTGCTTTCCACGCTTTAATTCTGAACCACGTCACGGGTTAATTCCATGCCCGGGCACTGGGCAGAGATGGATGACCGTGATGAAACGGAGGAGAACCTAAGCCCGCTAATCCTTTTGCGCCCTCCTGCAGGCAGAGTGTGTCCCCCACCCGCCCTGGGAAGGTTACGGATGCCGCCGTAATTGCAGTAATTGATGACTCGTCCTCGGGCTCTGCCGCCGCTCCCGTTAATAACCCTCCTTGGGAAAGATTACAGCTTTTATTAAGCTGTAGCAAAACTCGGACGACCTTGATGAAGCTCCCCTAGCCAGGGTCCGGGCATCGCGCATGCCCGTGCGTGGGGTGGGGGGCAGCCCCAGCCCGAGAGAGCCACTCCCCCTTTACTGCCAGTGGGCAGCTCCCCAGGGCCACGTGGAGCACCCCCCCACCCCAGGGCCACATGGAGCACCCCCACACACACACCCCAGGGTCCCCAGCCCCGAGTTCTGCACAACCCCAGCTCCCGTGGGAGGACTCCCGGGTCCCCACGCTCACCGCGGAGCTGCTCAGGGCCCCGTCTGCACAGACGCCAGGCTCTGCCCACTCGTGCAAAGAGATTTGGGTTGAAAACGCATCCCGTAATTCTCAAGTAAGAATGTTATGCTGGCTCCACGCAAAGCCATGGAACCCACAGTCCTGTTTATTAACCTCCAGTCAGCAAATATTTGGTGAGCCCGGGGGCACAGACATTGTGCCGGACGCCCTGCACACCGTGGGGAGGAGACCACAGCTCTCGCCCCCACAGAACCACGAGGGGAGACGGACACAATCACTTATCCGCACGCATCCATGTAGAATCACAACAGAAACAAATGCCACCAGGGAGAGACGTTTGAGCGCCGACAGAAAGGGTATATGTTGGTCAGAAAGGTGGGTGGCAGTTTGTCTGCGGAAGGGATATTGGAGCTGGGGTCTAAATTGAGGTTTCCAGCTGTGATCGTTCTCTGTGCGGGTGAGCGCGGGCAGGGCAGAGTGTTCTGTATGCAGTAGGCGTCAAGCAGCATCTCCGTCCCCCACCCACCAGATGCCAGCAGTAGCCGCTTAGCTTTCACAACTGGAACTGTCTCCAGATGTTGCCAGGTATCCCCTAGGTGCAAACTCTTGGTGAGAACCTTGGGTCTACAGGCTGCCGAGTTGCTGACCAGGGAAGTGGGTGCGCAGGTGGGCAGAGGTCCCAGGTAAAGAGAAGAGCAGGTGCAGACACCCCCAGAGGAGGACCCTGCGAGCTGCTCGGCCACAGCCAGGGACCTCACAAGCGAGGGAGGGCTTTGGTTTCATCCAGAGGTGATGGGAGGACGTTGGTGAGTCGCGAGCAGCATCCTACGGGATGTTCCAGCCTCGCCTCCCGAGGCCCACGGCTGTGCTCCTGTGCACACAGCCCAAGAGCGCGATGCCTTCTAACCCCACCCGAGTAAGCATCTCAGCTCCTCCAAGACTCTACCAGGCCCACGGGCCCCAAATCTCCCAGAGTTCCCCTTTCTGAACACGTGGCCCATCTCACACCCCACTTTCCTGCTTGCCATCAGACACAGCCTCAGAATCAATCCGGGTTGCTCAGACCGACCCACCCGCCACCTGCAGCAGAGGCTTCCGTCCTGCCGTCCTGGCCACACGCTCCAGCCCTGAGGTCCTCCCTGGGCCGAAGCCTTGTTTGTGGGTCACGGGCCTCTTTCCTGGCAAACAGCTTGTGGACGACAGCCGAGAACGAAACTGGATCAGGGAGGGAAGTCGTGGTTCTCCGATGAGATGGATTGTCACGCCCCGGTCAGTGGCCAGCAAAGCTCCGGGTATTATTATCTGCGAGAGGGGTGACGTCTTTCACAACGACATCCATGGATTGGCCGTGACAACACTGGCGTCACAGTAGTGGCCGCTGAGCCCAGCGCTACATGGGAACAACGTGAGCACCTTCCCCGTGCGGGGGTGAGGGCGGGGTTAAGGGAAGAAGTGTGGGCATTGCAGGCCATGTTTCAGGGTTGCTGCCTGTGCTTTCTAGTGTTGCTGCCTGCGAAGTCCTGTCTTTGCAAACACCTGCTGCTCTCAGCTGCTCTGATGGGATGGAGGAGAGGCTTGCTTTGCCTAAGATCTTCCCAGCAACAGAAAACAAATCACGTCTCTCCCTATCAGGGTCAGCAGTGAGGCTACAAGGACAAAAGTAAAGCCCTGAAGGAGAAGCAGAGGTGTAGGCTCTTCTCTGCTTGTGCGTGGGGTGTGAATGTGGGTGGGTGGGGGTATCAGTTTTTTTTTCAGTGTAAATAGCTGCTGCCTCACCGTCACCATGAGTATTGTGAAGCACCTGTGGTTTCTACCCTCCAAACGCCCCCAGGGACACCTCATTTCTGGCCTTCACAGCCTGTATAATCTCCTTCCTTCGGCACCAGGGCTGGTCTGTGTGACCACCGGGATGCAGAAGTGTGTTGTGTCACTCCTGAGACCAGGATGCAAAAGACACTGTGGTTTCCAGCTTGGTCTTTCTTCCTTACTCCTGGGTCACTCCTTCTGGGATGCATGTCCCCAGCAGCCCCGTGGGCAGGAACTGGGTTGGGTGAGGAACCGAAGCCTCCAGCCGACAGCCTGAGCCCGAGCCTGGAAGCGAACCTCTGTCCCGGCCCCGTCTCCACCCGGCTGCAGCCCTGGCCTGAGTCCGATCTCAGCCTTGTGCCACCCCTGCACCCGAAACACTGAGGGGCTTTGTGATTCCTGATCCATGAGAACTGCGAGATGACAGACGCTGTCTGAAGCCATTAAATGTTAGGATCATTTGTTAGACGGCACCCCAACAGATCCCAACGTTCAGAGAGGGTGGATGAGCCTCCATCCACCCGGCGAGATTTTGACTTTCTTCTGCTTCTAGAAACAGCGCCCCCCCCCTTTTTTGGTGGGTTTTACTGTGTTTGGGGTAATTCTTCAAGTACACCGTTGGTGGGAATGTAAAGTGGTGCAGTCATTAAGAAAAACAGTGTGGCGGGTCCTCAAAAAATTAAAGACAGAACTTCCGTCTAATCCAACAACCCCTCTTCTGCACATAGACCCAAAGGAAATGAGGTGAGCACCTTCTAGAGACGGCTGTGCTGGTGTTCACCGCGGCATTATTGACGGGGGGCGGGAAACAGGAACAAGCTGAGTGTCTGTCAATGGAGGAAGGGATGAAGAAATTGCGGCGTGTACACACACACACACACACACACAGAAATATTATTATTCAGGCTTAGACAAGGAGATTCTGCCATTTGTGACAACATGGGTGAACACGTGGAACATTTTTCTAAGTGAAGTAAGCCAAGCACAGAATGACAAATACTGCATGGCTTTACTTATGTGTGGAATCTAAAAATAGTCAAACACATAGAAACAGAAAGAAAAGTGGTGGTTACTGGGGTGGGGGGGGGATGAGGCGATGTAGGTCCAAGGGTACACAGTTGCAATTATGTAGGACGAATAAGTCTAGATAGATAATGCACAGCATGAGGGCTGTAGTTGATAATATTGTGTTGCATTCTGAAAATTTGCTAAGAAAAGAGATTTTAGGTGCTCTTACCTGCCCCCCTGACACACAAAGGTAACTATATGACATGATAGGCTTGTTAATTTGCTTGGCCGTGGTAATCATTTCACTATATAAATAAGTAAATAGTGAAATATATGTATGCACACGTATACTTACATATACACATATCTCAAAACTTCATCTTCTATATATTAAATTTATCTTATTTAAAAAAAACTCCAACGTCTACCACAGAAAACATTTTGTATGGAGCATTCACACACTGAAAAGTAGTTGAAATTAAAACAAAACTTTAAAACAATTTTTCTTGTGCTCCTCATTTCAGTGAACTACCAAAGAGCAGATGTATTAAGTGCAAAGATCTTGTCCTTTTGTGTAACCTTTCTCCGTTCCCATGGTCTTTAGACCTTTGTGACGAGGAATCTGAGATGGGAATTGATGGGAATTGATTAAAATTCTTACAAGTTGGACCAGCTTTGTATTTTTATTCCAAAGAGTTAAATAAAGGTCAACTAGATTCCTTCTTTCTTAGAGAAAAATTTGTTCCATTGATTACATGAAAGATTAACATAAAGAAAAGTATGGAGAATAACATCTATAATTCCACGGACCTAAAATCGCAATTTAGCGATTTTAGGTAATGGAAAATATTTAATGGAAAATATTACATTTTCCATTTTGCTTTGGATATTTTTCAGAAAATACCATGGTAGAGAGAAAAATTCTTTTTGGAAATCATCTCAGATCTGTGCCCTTCCTACTTTCCATCTCTCAAATCTGATGGTATCCTTTGATGCATATGTTCATATTTTTGCTACATATATATGTGACCAGTAACAATGTATAGTATTATCTTGTGTGTAAAAAAATTATAATTTGTATCATTCTCTATATGGCCTCCCAAAACGTGTTTCTTTCACTCACCACTACACCACTGTGTGTTTGAGATTTTTTTAAATTTACGAGTATATAGTTCTATTTATATTATTTCATCAGTAAATGCAATACTGTGTATGTGTGTGCATACATATGCTTAAAGAAGACTAAAATATTTCTAGTTTTTCTCTATCCCCAAAATGGTGTACCGTCATGGTAATGTGTAAATCCTTATACGCGTTTGTTATTTCCCTAGAGAGGAAGGTCCCTGTCTTCGTAGCAGCACTCAGATGGCTGGGTGTCCGTCATCATTCAGTTAGGTTCATTTCCAGGACTGCCACTAAAACCACTGATGTTTCTTCATCTCACGATGTGCAGCAGGCAAAGCAGGGGGCCAGTCAGAAATAGGGGCTCCTGATAGCTGATACCTCAGAGTTTCCATTTTTTAGGAGCTGCTTCATTGACTACTTGAAGAATTACCCAGAACACAATAAAACTCACCAGAAAGATGGGCGCTGTTTCTAGAAGCAGAAGAAAGTCAAAATCTCGCCAGGTGGGTTGAAGCTCATCCACCCTCTCTAAACATTGGGATCTTTTGGGGTGTCTCACTCTGGCTTCTCACTCCCCTCCTCGCCACCCTCCCCCTCCCACGTAACATTTGAGGAGAAAAATGATAATAAGGTAAGAAGTGGCTGGAAAGAAGTTTCTGGATCCGAGTCCTGCAGTCACCAGCCACAATTCATTTCCTTAATTACGCCGCAAATCGTTTTCCGGGCATGTTCACAGGCTTCCGAATGGCGGGGTGTGCAGAGAGCCGGTGGGGGTGGATGGATTATGTAGCATGCGTTTTCTTTCACCAGAATTAGTGCTGTTGACCAGTTTCCTAAACAGAAAATATTATGTTTAGAATTTGGGGGAAAAAATAGCTGACGAAACTATCTTTATCTTTGGGAATGACTTCTCACTTTTGTCAAGATATTGAAAATTGTTATAAAGATGATGCACCGTCTCTTAGTAAGTGATTTTCTGACTTGCCCGCTCCAAAGTCTGACTGTTGCGGTGTGCTAGCATCAGGGACTTGATGGCTCTGACACGGAGCCAAGGAGAGGGGACAATGGACGGCCACAGGCTCTGCAGCCCTTTGGGCTGGAGCTGCCAACTCCACAGGAGGACGCGGGAGAGAGAGGCCACCTGGGGCGGGGTGAGGTTCCAGCCACATACTCACAGGGGGGATGCCCAACTCGGGTGATGGGAAAAGCCAAGCATGCAGTGTAGACTGCTGACCCACTAGGAATCGTGACATGAAAAAGGGAACAAAATGTAATCTTCGATCAAATCCACACACACTGAAAAATTTTCCATAGTAAAACTTCATTTCTAAAGATTTCTCTTTTTTTCAACCAAACTTGTTAGACTCTGGGGCAGCCAGCAGGAGGTTAGGATTTTGGCCCCAATGTCGGGAGTCTTGCTGTCCTCCTGGGGCCAGCAAGGTTTCAAGGTGTGACACACGCTAGAAAAAAGCTCTATGAGACCACCGCCTTCACCTGCCCTCGCTGGAGAGCTTCTGTACACCCCCCCCGGCCGGAACATGCGTGCAATTTAGCTACATGTATCAACACGGATGACTTTCACGACTATAATGTTGAGCAAGAAAAGCTGTAATTTTCGAACATACATGGCATGTATGTGAAGCATGAGGCAGGCAGGGTGATACCATGTGGTCCTTGGGAACACATGGCTATGTAAGCACACAGAGCGCACGGAACCGCAGGTGTCGTGTCAGGGGAGGGACACGCATGTGGGGGGAGAGGCTTTCCGGAGCCTGGCTCTGTTCCTTACGACGGGTGAGGGCCTGGGTGGTGTTCCTCGTATGATCCTTCATACTTTTTAAAATATGGTTTTAACATTTCATAATATTTTCTAATAAAATTGTAGGCCTTTTGGCCCGGATATTTCTGGAATGTCAGTAAGAAAGCATCCCAGAGAGGGGCTGCTGGGCTGGTGCTCAGTCTCCATCAACTCTGCAAACCCAGCCCTGAGATAGTTCCAGGTCGTTTTCCCAGCATCCCCTTCCCAGCCCTTCCCCCTCCTCTGCAGACGAGCCCCTCCCCCAGCAGGGACACAGGGCAGGTCTCTTTCTGGGTTGACATGGCCCTATTGCCCCATCTTGCTGCCCAGCGGATGGGAGATGGACGGACTCCTAATTCTGGCCAGGAGGGGACGCTGTCTCGGGCCACCCCCCAGCGTCTGCGAGGAAGGGGACCGGGGGCAGCGGGGTCCCTGCGCGTGGCCAGCAGCCCGGGCCTCCTTCACGAGCTCACGGTTTCTTGCAACAGGATGTGGCATTTCAGGGACAGAATGGTCCAAGGCCAGCAGTAAGTGGGCACTGAAGCACATCCGCGTCCCCTCTAGGGGGATGGGGAAACTGAGGCAGAGGATGCCGGTAGTGAACTCAGCACTGCCGTGGAACGGACGTCCCAGCCAGCAGAGGTGTGGGTGACGGGGACTGACAATGCAACGCTGACCGCTGCTGCCGGCGAGGTCTGCATGGCCATGCTGGGGACGTGAGTGGCAAGTGCTGCGCCTAGTTGATCAAGAGGCTTCATGGGACAGGGGTTTACTTGTCTCACTAAGGCGTCTGGGGGAGCAGCTGCCGGGGAGGGTCCCGGGACTGGGCGGTGTCTGGCTGGACGCCCAGCCGTTCTGGCGGCCTTTCCGTCAAGGTGGGAGCCGCCGTCACGCGGCACGGCGTCTGCACCTCAGACGGGAGGCGGGGAGGCGGGATGGTGCCAGACCTGGCGCCTCTGAGTCAGGAGAGGGACAGGATGCCCTGGACGTGTCTCCCCTTGGGCATGTCGTGCCGGAACCAGGTCACCTAGGCCTGTGGCTCCCTGAGGGCCCAGGCAAGCCCGAATCGGCTTTTCCCGTGTGAAGGCGGAGCCAGTCCCGCCGGGCGGGCAGGGAGCTGTTGGAGGAGGAGGAGGAGGAGGAGGAGGAGGAGGAGGAGGAGGAGGAAGGAAAGCCCACACCAGCCAGTGTGACCGGCTCCTACGCGCAGCCCGCCGTGGGAACAGGTGCGGGAAGAACACACGCTGTGCACACTCGTGTTCCCTGCCGTACCCGATGCCACGCCTCTCGTTTGTCCTCACGGCGCATGCTGCGGAGTAGCCGGGCGTTGCCGGGGCGAGCTGCAGTCATGGCCGGTGAACTGCTGTTTCCAACTCGGTACCCAACGTTACAGGGCCCGCGAGATGACCCGGAAGGTGCGTTATGTCTCATTTCCTTCTAGCACTCAGTCAGCCTTTTCTTCTGATAATGCTCGAGTCAATACCCTCCCATTAGCGCAGAGACCGCGTATGGAGCTTGGCGGTTTGCAAAGTACTTGGTTTTCATTCTCAGTATCGCCAGGCTGTTTGGTCCGGGGCCACCCAGTCCAGGCTGGTGAGACTTTGAATAATGTGCATGCGACGGGCTTCAGTTGCTCCTTCGTCCTCATTAAATGGGGGCGTACGCTCGTCGGGAGCGCTCGGGGAACCCCACAGAACCTCCAAACCGCCGCCGGCGGTGGCTGGATCTGCAGGTGGAGGCTGGTCTTGCCCGCGTGTGTTCACATTCAGAACACGAATGTGTTTTGTGGGACTGCTGCTTTCATAACTGGTGAGAGCAACAGGCAGTCCTGAAAGCCCAGCCCCTGGAAAATGAGACCTTCACGTGCTGCTCCAGCGGGACCCTCCAGCCCTGGCCTGTTGTCATTCGCACGGGGCGTCGGGGTTGAGAGACCTGCAGGTCGGCCCCTGACACGAGCTCCAAGAAGACACTTCGCCTCTCTGAGCCTTAGTTGCTTCAGGCGTGACATGAAGGGATTCGGGTGGGGCTGGAGACCTTTCCAGCAATAAAAACCCGAGATTCGGGGTCAGCTCCCAGGGCGGGTCTGGGAGGCAGACGGCAGCCCAGAAAGGCCTTCGGTGCACACGGAGGAGCTGTGAAATAGCAAATAAATCACACTTGAGAAAGAACTGTGATTACCTCCGAGGGAAGTTCCAGTCTGGTGTCTGTGTGGTTGCAAAGCTCTTTAGCACTCGATAATTCCTGCTCTCCACTGGCGGCCCCGGGGCTCTGGGCTCAGAGGCTCCTTGAAGTCGCCTCCTCGAGCCGGACTTGAATCACGGAAACGCTCACGTCCCTGGGATTTAGCTGCGGGTTCACTTTCGCCTCGTGGCAAACGGACAGGGGTCTGCCGCGTTTGACGATGGCATGTAGTCTCTTTCTGACAGCATGTTTTTAGAATGGGAAGGTTATTCATTTAAAGAAAAAAAAATAATTGGCTGAATTTGGGGAAACACTATGTGGAAGTTGCCTGTCTTCTCTAGAGTCTGGAAAGGTGAACAGAAGGCAGAACATATGGGAAGGCGCTACCTGTTCATCATGGAAACAACTCGTTTGGAAATTCAGACATTTCCTTCCGCCCGGAGCCCGGAGTGGCCAAGGACCCGCAGCAGCGGGCGGGCGGGTTCCGAGCGCGGGAAAGGAGGTGCCCACACGCACCGAGAGGAGTCGATGGCGTCTCGCGTGAGGAATTCAGCCGCTGAAGAATCAGGCTCGGCACATCCGAGAGAATAAGAACCCACAGAAAGCAAATGGTCCAAAGCATGAACGACGGAAAACTTGGAAATGAAAGTGGAAGGGCAGGGGGGGACCCGCGCGTGAGGCAGGAGGCCCGGGCGGAGGACGCGGAGGAGGGCGTGCTCACACTTCTGAAGACCTGCCCGGTTCTCCTGCCTCCGAGTTTGGCGACACACAGCCCACCCCACACTCGTAAGGCGCGAGAGTGGGGGGCGGCATTTGCACTACGGGAGGGTGAGCTGCGTTGTGGCAGGAAGGTGGTTTGACTGTGGTGCGGCCTCCTTCTTCCCTTCTGTTAGATATTATTTTAAACATACTCTGTTTCACATGCACTAGGCAGCCATCTGCTCACACCACCACCACCAGCCTTGAGAAAGGATCACCCCCAGCCCTGGGCGGGAGGGTGGCCGGGCACGGAGGAGGCACAGGTGGCAGCCATGGGAGCGGGGTCCTCCCCCACGCCCCCAGCGTCTAAAGATGCTGTCATCAGCACCCTGCAGACTCAGAACGCTCAGGCTTCTGGCCAGGTTGTCTGTTTTCTTTCTCTTTGTCTCCTGTGGTTTGGGGACGGAAGAAGGAAAGTGCCAGAGCGCTTGCAGACGGAACTGGCTGGAGTGCATCTGCCGCCGCTGTAATTTTCCCTGCGGGGAAATCTCTCTGGCACAGATGCCGGATAAACAACTGCACAGGAGAAAGCACACGGCCAAGAACTGAACCAAGGGCTTGCTGTGTTCATACTGGTCACATTGCATCCTTTAGTTCCTGTAGTGCCACCAGAGACCTTTCCGGTGGAGTTTCTGTCCTGCCCGCACCCTCCTGACCACAAGGAATCCCCATTCCTGCAGAGGCTGCCCTGAAGTCGTGGTTGAAGTCTCCGTCCCTCCCGCTGGTGATTACAGACTGCGCCAGGTAGATGACCGGCGCTCAAGGGTCCGGCCAGGTTGGAATCAGTCACTGCAGAGCGCTTAACCTGGAGGAGGTTTAACCTTTCAGGCCTGGGGCTGCTGTGTTGGCTCAGCCACCTGCTGGCAGGTGGAAGGAGGAGAGGGCAGGGGAAGGAGACAGAGGTGACACCGAGGCAGAGAGGCTGAGAGAACAGAGACGTGCAGGGATATGGACCCTGCAAACCCAAACCACAGAGACACGGAGACAAGCACAGAGACACACACCGAGGGACAGAAAGAGAGAGACAGTGATAGAGACAGACGCATGGGGCAGGAGACCCTGGGGCCCTCTTGGCAGCTGAATGCAGCGCCCTGCCGTGCCCTGGCCCTGTCACTGCACAGCTGCCCTTGGCCTCTGTAGCGTCTCCTGTGTCTTTCCAGTTGACATGTTGTTCGGTGCCTTCAACTACTTGCACCAGGTTTCTTTCGCTTCTGTCCAAACCATCGCTGGGTCTGCCAATAGGCCCCCGACCGGGCCGCAGACCTGCCTCTGAAGGAAGCTAGCCCTGCCCTGTCCTCTCAAAGAGGCCTGGACTCGTCCCTGGTCCCCGGGTCCCGGCTTCTGTGCTGAGAGCAGGTTCAACCTCACCAGTTCCGAGGGCGCCTTCCGAGTTTGGTCGTTTTCTATCTTCCAGTTTACCTGTTTGTTATAGTCTTGTGTCACTTAGTGACAGGAATGTGTTCTGAGACATGCATCATTAGGCAATTTTGTCATTGTACAAAATGCCATAGAGTAAGTGCACTCACACGTCCCTGAGTGGTGCACCTGCCACACACGTGACCTGCAGGCAGAGCTTACCCTGGGCTGCAAACCCATAGAGCTTGTAACTGCCGGATACCACAGGTAATCGTGACACAGTGGTAAGTGTCTGCATATCTGAACTCACCTGAACATAGGGAAGGCACAGCAAAAATTCAGCATGAAAGATTATAACACGGCACACCTGTGCAGGGCCCGCACCACGGGTGGAGCTGGCAGGACTGGGGGTTGCGCCGGTGAGTCGGCAGGTGAGCGGCGAGTGCGCGCGAAGGCCTCGGACATCACGCTACTACTGTACGCTTTGTAAACAGCGTATGCCTAGGTTGAACTAAATGCATACCTTTTTTTTCTTTTCTCAATAACAAATTAACCTTAGCTTACTGTGACTTTGTAACTTTATAAACGCTCAATTTTTTTTTTAACTTTTTGACTCTTTTGTATCAACACTTAGCTTAAAACATAAATACATGTATAGCTGTACAAAAATATTTTCTTTTTATATCTTTATAAGCTTTTTCTATTTAATTTGGTTTTTTTTTTTTTTTTTTTTTTTTACTTTTTAAACATTTTTGTTGCAAACTGAGACACAAACGCACACAGTGGCCTCGGCCTACACACAGTCAGGATCATCAAAATCACTGTTGTCACCTCCACGCCTTGTCCCACTGGAAGGTCCTCAAGGGTAGTAGCACACATGGCACTGTCACCTCCCATGACCACGAAGCCTTCTCTGTGCACCTCCTGAGGGACCTGCCTGAGGATGCTTTGCAATTAACTCTTTTTTAATAAATAGGAGTGCATTCTAAAATAATGATAATGATAGAGGATAGCAAATGCATAAACCAGTGACACAGTTGCTACTAATTATCATTACCAAGTGTCATGTACCGAACACAACTGCATGTGCTGTACTTATATAGGACTTGCAGTGCAGTGGGTCTGTTCACACCAGCTTCCCGCAGACACGTGAGTAGCGTGTTGTGCTATGATTTTGACAGCTGCAATGTCTCTGAGCAATAGGAATCTTGCAGCTCCGTTATAAAGTATGGGAGCAACGTCATATATATTATCTGTTGGTGACCGAAATGTTATGAAGCACATGACTATATTTCCTTTAACTTCTCAGTTCTGCTGTTGAGTTCATCCATGGAGTTATTGATTTTGTTCGTTGCATTTTTCAGATCTAAAATTCCCTTTGGTTCTTCTTTATATCTTCCATTTTTTGCCAAGACCCTCTATTTTTTCCACTTATTTTAAATTTATTTGGAATTGCTCACTGAAGCATTTTTACCATGATTACTTTAAAATTTTGTCAGATAATTCTAATATCTCTTCTGTCCTGATGTGGGCATCTATTCATTGTCTTTTTTCATCTAGTTTTTTTCTTTTTTTATTTCAGACTATTATGGGGGTACAAACATTACATAAATTGCCTTTGCACCACCTGACTCAGAGCTATAAGCATGCCCATCCCCCCGACAGCATGCATCACACCCATTAGGTGTGAGTTTACCTAACCCCTCCTCTACCTTCCCATCTGCCTGACACCCGATGAATATTTCTTCCATTTGTGTGAATTAGTTTTGATGGACTAGTACGAATTTAATGGTGAGTACATGTAATATTTGTTTTCCATTCTTGTCGTACTTCACTTAGAAGAATCAGCACCAGTTCCATCCGGGATAATACAAGAGGTGCTAGTTCGCCATTTTTTATGGCTGAGTAGTACTCCATGGTATGCATAAACCACATTTCATTAATCATGTATTGATGGGCACTTGAGTTGTTTCTACATCTTTGCAATTGTGAATTGTGTTGCTATAGACATTCTAGTGCAGATGTATGTTTTACAGAATGTCTTTTTTTCCTTTGGGTAAATACCTAGTAATGGGATTTCTGGATTGAATGGTAGTTCTACTTTTAGTTCTTTGAGGTATCTCCGAATTGCTTTCCACAGAGGTTGTACTAGTTTGCAGTCCCACCAGCAGTGTAGGAGTGTTCCTATATCTCTGCATCCATGCTGACATTTGTTGTTTTGTGGCTTTTTGATGAAAGACATTCTCACTGGAGTTAAGTGATATCTCATTGTGGTTTTGATTTGCATTTCCCTGATGATTAGAGATGTTGAGCATTTTTTCATATGCTTCTTAGCCATTAGTCTATCTTCTTTTGAAAAGTTTCTGTTCATATCCTTTGCCCACTTTTTAATGGGGTTGTTTGACTTTTTTCTTGCTGATTTTCCTGTGTTCTATGTAAATTCTAGTTATCAGCCCTTTATCAGATGTGTAGCATGCAAATATTTTCTCCCATTCTGTAGTTGTCTATTCACTCTAATGATTGCTTCCTCAGCTGTGCAGAAGCTTTTAAAATATTTCTGGGTTTTGGTATAATGAGTGATTTTCTGTTGAAAACTGGTCATTATGGGTATTATGTTAAAAGACTCTGGATCTTATTTAAACTTTTTATTTGTCTTTCTCTGTCACTGCTCTTTAATGGTGGAGGGAGGATATCGTCTTGTCACTACCAAGCGCTGGTAGGACTCCAGGTTCTCCATGTGGCCACTGTGGATGCAGGGAGGGTGGAGCGGTAGTTGCTGCTGTGCCCTCTGCAAGTTCTGGCTACCCACTCGCCCTCCTCGGGTGCGTGCTGGTGTGAGTGGTCGGAGTACCTTGTTGCTGCCCCCCACAGCTGTCACTGAGACCACAGGTTCCTTTATACCAAATGCACCGAATGGACATCTGTAGAACACTCCACCTGACAGCAGTAGGGCACTTAGTCAACTCAAGTACACGTGAGAAATGTTTCAGGGCAGGCCATATGCTAGGTAATAAAGTAAGCCCCAATCCATTTAAAAAGACGGAAATTATACAAAGAATATCTCTGACAACAATGGGATTGAATTAGACATCAACAATAGAATACAATTTGAAAAAAACCACAAGTATGTGAAAATTAAACTGCATATTCCAAATAATCATGAGGGTCAAGTAAATAAGAAGGAGAATTTGAAAATACTTGGAGATGAATGAAAGCAGAAAAACAGCATACGGAAACATATGGGACGCAGCTAAAGCGGGGCTTAGAGGAAAATGTGTACCTGGAAATGCCAATGTTTAAAAAGAAAGATCTTAAATCAATAGCTTGAATTTGCACTGTAAGAAAATAGAAAAAGAAGAGGAAAATAAACCCAATGTAAGAATAAAGAATAAAATGATTTAAAATTATAGTGAATAAATTAAATATAGAATAGCAAAATGTAAATGAGCCCAGCATGGATTATTTGAAAATGTCAATAATATGGATAAATATTTAGCTACACTGACACAGAAAAAGAGAGAGTAGATTCAAGTTTCTAAAATCAGGAATGAAAGAGGGGGGATATTACTACTAATCCTAAAGAAATACAAAGGATAATAAACATTATGAGCAACTGTATATCAAAAAAATTAGATGACTTAGGTAAAATGGACAATTTCTGGAAAGATACAAACTACAGATGATGATTTAAGGAGGAACATTTAGTCTGAGTAGGCCTGAAATAAGCCAAGAGACTGAATGAATAATTAAAAATATGATGTGGAGCATAATTACCATGGTTAATAATATTGTACTATCTACTAGAAATTAGTCAAGACAATAGATTTCAGGTGTTCTTACCACAAAAGTGACAATAACTATATGAGAAGATGGATATGTTAACTCACCTGACATAGTAATCATTACACTGTATGTTTATCAAAGCATCATGTTGTATGAATTCAACATATATAAAAAAATTAATTTAAAAATTTTCCAACAATATATGTAACCTTAACATTTGTACCTCCACAATATGCTGGAAAAAACAATCTTCCAACAAAGAGAAAGCCAGGCCCAGATGGCTCAGTGGTAAATTCTACCAAACATTTAAAAAAGAATGAAGTGTTCACAAATTATTCCAAAAAATAGATGAGTAATAAACACTTTCCGACTCATTCCATGAGGTGAGTGTCACTCTGATGACAAAAACATCCCAAGAAAATTTCAGACCAATATTGCTTATGAATTTATACAGAAGTAGCCTCAACAAAACCTAGCAACATGAATCCAACAACATGAAAAAAGGATTATATATACCATGACCAAGGGGGATTTATCCCGGGAATGCAAGATCGGTGTAATATTTGGAAATCAATGTGGTACACCATAGTAAGAGAACAAAGGACAAGACTCACATTATCACTTTCATAGCTACAGAGAAAGCTTTTGGCAAAATTCAACAATCCTTCATGGTGAAAGCACTCGACAAACTAAGAGTAGAAGGAAACTTCCCCAACTTGATAAAAGTCATCTAGAAAAAACAAAATCAAACAAAAACAAAGCTAAAATCATATTTAAAGGAGAAAGAACAGATAATAACAAGTATTGGCAAGGATGGGGAAAAACCCAAATCCCTATATATTGCTGGAAGGAATGTCAAATGTTAGAGTCACTTTGGAAAACAGGTTGGCTAAACATGCAGTTAACATATATCCCAGCAATTCTGCTCCTTGGTACACACCTGAAAAAATAAGAGCGTTTCCACACCAAAACTTGTGAGAAATGTACATAGCAGTGCTATTCATAATAGCCAAAAGGGGAAACAACCCAAATGTCTAAGAACTGATGAATGGATTCAGTCATAAGCAGAATAATGTACTAACATAGGCTGCAAAATGGATGAATCTTGCAAACAATATATTAAATAAAAGAAGTAACATGAATGTGAATAAACTAAAAAGTCACTGAACTGCATACTTTAAACTGGTGGATTGTATGGTATGTGAAATTATGTAAAATATATATATATATTAATAAAAGTTTTTAAAGAGACATTGTAGTATTGACATAAGGACAGACATACATATCAACAAGTAGAAATAGAGTCCGTAAATAGAAACATAAATACAGTCCATAAGTAGAGTCCATATATGGTCAATTGACTTTCAACAAAAATATCAATAATTCAATGGAGAAAAAATAGGTATTTCAATGAACAAATGATGCTTAAACACTTGGACATCAATATTCAGAAAATGAAGCTTGAGCCTTACCTTGTAGCTTATATAAAAAATTACCTTAAAATGGAACTTTGGCATAAATGTAAAACCAACAAGTATAAAAGTTCTCAATCAAAATATAAGGTGAAATCTTTTTGAAATCTGGCTCTGTAGATTTCTTTTTTTTTTTTTTTTTTTTTGAGACAGAGTCTCGCTTTGTTGTCCAGGCTAGAGTGAGTGCCGTGGCGTCAGCCTAGCTCACAGCAACCTCAAACTCCTGGGCTCGAGTGATCCTTCTGCCTCAGCCTCCCGAGTAGCTGGGACTACAGGCATGCACCACCATGCCCGGCTAATTTTTTTTTTATATATATATCAGTTGGCCAATTAATTTCTTTCGATTTATAGTAGAGATGGGGTCTCACTCTTGCTCAGGCTGGTTTTGAACTCCTGACCTTGAGCAATCCGCCCGCCTCGGCCTCCCAAGAACTAGGATTACAGGCATGAGCCACAGCGCCCGGCCTGTAGATTTCTAAGTACTCAAAAAGCACAAACCACACACAAAAACATCAGTGAACTAGACTTCATCAAACTTACAAACTTCTACTCTTCATAACACACTGTTAAGAAGTAGAAAGTGAAAGTTTTCTACCATAGACTGGTAGAAAATATTTGCAATGTGTGTCTAATGAAAGATATTCATCCAGAATATATAAACCCTCACAGCTTAAAAAAAAAAAAGCAAATGGAAAAATGTGCAAAATATTTGAACAGACACTGTACCAGATAAAAGATACGGATCTTAATGTCATCAGTGATTAGACAAAATGTAAATTAATAGCACAGTCCACCTGGCACAGTGACAAAACCAAAAATGGCAACACCAAGGGATGCCCAGAGTGCAGAGTAATGGAACTTTAATACACTGTAGTTGAGAAATCACATGGTACAGACATTTTGGAAAATAATTTGGCAGTTTTTCTTTTTCAAATAAAGTTAAACATACACTTACCATAACCCCCCCACAATCTCTCTTGTAGGTATTTGTTCCAGAAAGATTAAAACTTATATCCACACTAAGATTGGTTTATGATCAATTTATAGGAACTTTATTTATACTCTCCCCAAGCTGGAAACAACCCGCATTCCTGTGGCTCACAAATGGATACGGCGAGCTCAGGAACCCATGCAACGGAACACTGCTCACAATACAAAGAAATGAATTTCAAAAGTACTCTGCTAAGTGGAAAAATTCTAGACTCAAAATGCTACATCCTGTATGATTCTCTGTGAATTATTAATGCATCTGGAAAGAAATCAGGTGAGGCTTCCTGGGCGCCAGATGTGGCTGCAGGGAATCGGTTAACACGGTACACAAGGAAGCTTTCTGGGTGATGGAAATATTCTAAATCTCGCAATTTGTTTATAATTATACATCTGCATGCATCTGCCAAAGTCCATCAGACTGTATACCTAAAAGAGATAAATTTTACTGCATTTATATATAATATATATCATTCCTTAATAAATTTGGCTTTAGGAAGCTCAATCTTGACAACCCATCTCACATATGCAAAAGGTCAAACCCACCTTGACTATAAGTACGGATGTAGAAATAAAAACAGGCGTGCAAAAGACAACACGAGAGCATTTCACAGCCTTCGGGGAGCCACGGGATTTTAAACAGGACACACACACACACACACATCCCTAAGTATAAAAATATTAAAAGATAAACTTGACTTCATTAGGATTAAGAACGTCTGCTTATCAAAAAATACCATTAAGAGAGTGATAAGCTACAGAGTAGAAGGAGATATCTGAAATGTTGACAGCTGATAATATATACGAGCATATAAAGAGCAACAATTCCGTAAAAAAACACAGAAGAAATAAATTTAGAGGAGCAAAACACCAGAACGGGTACTTAACTAGACAGTCTATTCACTTTGACAACCAACATATGAAAAGACATTCAGTATCATTAATCAACAGGAAAAGGTACATTCAAATCACATTAATTTAACATTCACATTCACCGTAATGGCTAAGATTAAAAAGATTGTCACCACCTAGAGTTGGCTAGGATGTGGAACCTCTGAAACTCTCACATGTTTGGGTGAGATAACTCACAGTATGTAAGTTATCGTAACTGCTTTGGAAAATGGCTATAGCTACCAAAATTGACCCAACAATTCCATGCCTAGGTCTGCATTGGAAAGACATGCATGTGTAAAGAAATGCATACATATGCATATCAAAAGGCAGGCACAAAATGTGCATATCAGCTTTACTTTGAATGCAGCTAAGGGGAAGACAACCCATCAGCAGTAGAATGATTGAATAAATAACATCACATGCACAGGAGAAAATGTTATGCATTCTCGACAACAAACAAGCCACAGCAAACAACCACATGGCGAAGCTTACACACACACACACACACACACACACACACACACACACACACACACACACACACACACACACACACACACACACACACACACACACACACACACACACACACACACACACACACACACACACACACACACACACACACACACACACACACGGAATGAAAGTGGCCAAACAGGAAAGGTAGGAACCTATGGATCTGTTGATACCGCGGTCAGAAACAGCTGGTGCTAATCTGTGACTCTGAAATCTGGATAAGGCTTTCTTCGAGGGGCTGAGGTGGGCAGGCGTGGCTCTCTAGCCTGTGGGTGACACCCTGCCATGGACAAAACTACCAGAAACACAGGTGTGCTCACCTGGTGACTTACCTGCGCCCCTGTGTGCAATTTCCTTTGTGTACGCTGCTCTCTCGAAAGTTTATTTTAACAATTCTCTTTGGAATTTCACAATTGTCCTGAACGTGAGCACTCACGTCTCGCTCCTGCACAGCATGGACAAGCTGAGGGGCACCTGCGCCGCTCCCAGCCACCGTCACACGCGTGGCTAGCAGCAGCGATGAGCCCTGAGCCTGTCAGACCAGCTTCTCCCAGGAATTTTGCTTCTGCTTGGATCCACCTGTCGACCAAGGACAGCAAGGAGAGTTCTCCAGACACACCGGGCTCTGTGTGTCCCCAGATCACTTTTTGTTCAGTCCAGAGGAACCCGCTTGGGGGCCAGTTACACGGTAGGAGCCGCATTAGTGACCGGGGAGGCCGTGTCACCGAAGTTGCCTAGGAGTGGTTGAGAAACACAACCGGGGAGGGCTGAAGGCACCCCATTTCTGTGGCCAAACCCCACGTCATCTAACTGACCCGCAGGGAAAAGCCGGTTCCTTCCAGCCCTGAGACAAATGCTCTAGGAGGTGCTTTCCAGACCTGTAGCCGACTCACCTGGGCATGCTGGTTCACTCCCTGGCCACTCTACTGTTCCTCCGTCCTCTCCTCCCGATTCCGCACGCGCTTGGGTTTCTGCAGAGCTACGTGCAGCAGCTACTTGGGGATAAACCCTCCGCTTCTTTTTCTGAAGGCCTGAAATTTCCAGGTGTCCTCCAGGATGTGGAGAGCCCAGTCCTGCAGAGTGACTTCCAGGAAAGAGGAAGAGGAGGTAGAGACAGAACGAGAGCAGGGGAGAGGGGGAGCGCTTGCCCACATCTGGGAAGTGAGGAGAGACAGGTGGCTCTTGGGGGGACCCAGGTCATGTTGCAGAGGGGCAGTGGCGAGCAACGGGGTGGTCGTGGGAAGCAGCCGGGGAGACCCAGGCAAGGCCCTCCCAGCTCTGGCAAGAGCCACTGTGATACGCTCCCGGTAGATCAGAGAGGCCGCTAGCCTTCTCACCTCCACACAGCCGGGGCAAGGGGCGGCTCCGTGACAACCCAAACTGTGTGGACCAAGATTGCAGCATCTTCTCCATGAGTTGGACTTTTGCACAACTCTGTACTAGGTGGCAGGGAGGGGGGCAGAGCCCACTGATAGCGCCACTGATATCCCTTCCGACCTGGGGCGTTAGGAGGTTGGTGTTGGGGTTAATTGGGAGAAGATAAAGCAAAGTGACATGTCTGCCACACCCCGTAGTGGGTGAGTAGGAGCTACTCTGCCCGGATGACTGTGGACTCGGTACTTATACTCCACACCCTGGACAAGGGCAGGGTTTCGTAGGAGTTTCCCGTTGGTGTGGTGAACTGGGAAGACTCCTAGCCATGGAAATCCTGCCTAGGGGCTGGGTGTTGATAAACTCCGTGGAGGGGATACAGGTCCACCATATTCCGGTGGAGAACACCTCGGCAGCAGTCATAGGCACATAACAGGGTGTCCCCTCTGACAGTGGGCAGTTGTGACGTTCCCTACCTGTCTGTCTTATTTTCTCTGTCCTCCGAGGATGTTGCTTATTATTATTTTTATAAATACATTCCCGTGAAGAGAAATTAAATATGCATGTGTTTTAAAATTAAGTGTGCATAACAGAGTTCTAAAAAAAAAATGCTTTAGTGGAATCAGTCAGTCAATCTTTCATGAATATTTTAATTTTTAGGTGGCCCAGTTCAGGTAACTTACATAATAGTACTGTGTCCTTAAAGTGAAGCGAAAAAAGGTTAAGGTCTGGGGTGGAGATTGGGAGTTCATGTCTCAACCTATCTATGTGCACACGCACGCACACACATGTGTGGGGCCCAGGGAGGGGGCCAAGGCATTCGAAAGCTCAGCCCCCTCTCGTTGCCGTTGATGCTAAGTTTTGCTGTCAAAAATCAGCTTCTGTGTTGATACGGGGGAAGCTGTCCCCTGCCCCCAGTCTGCACTACATCGTTCTCCTGGGAGACAAAGGGCCTTGCTCTCAGTGCCACCCACAGCGAGTGCGTCCTGACCCTCACTGCACAAATGAAATCCCACGGAGACCTTGGTGCAACCTGGGATGGTGTGTTTCTCTCCATGGGCAGGTGATGCTGGCGCTGTTGGTCCACGGACCACACTTTGAGTAGCCAGGGCCATGGAGCGCATCCTCGGTGATTTGTGTTCAGGGAGTCCTGTGTTAAGAAAGTTCTCTAGCCCCAAACCTGCAGCACTCCAGCACAATTGATCTCCCCTTCTCCAAACCGTCGTCGTGCCAGGGCCAGTCCTAGCTAGCAAACTTTGCAGACAGACAAGGCATTCAACAAATTTCCCTCAAATATTTTTGGGTTGCACAAACTTTTATTTCCACCAAACTAAGTAACGATAATTGTGTTTAATACATAACTGCTGTTTTAACAAGATATGTGCTCTTTAATATTTTCTTTTTCATAAATACATATTTCTTTTACTTATTTTAAACATGCGTATGAAAAATGAGTGTGACTTTTGGAGGTCTCAGAGCAAATTAAAGCATTCCACACTAAAATAAATGACACTAGCCCTTTCACTCAATACTTCCTTTGGCTGGAGCAAATTGAGCTAGAGATGGGCACAGGTGCACAAATGATGTTTTGCCCAACAATGAAGTTGCTTGAAGACGGGGGTGGTGGATTACAATCGATCCTCGTTATTCACTGATTTTGTATTTGTGAGTTTGCCTACTCCCTGAAATTTATTGGTAGCCTCCAAATCAATGTCCCCAGGGTTCCAGTGGTTGCTCACAGACACGTAGAGATTGTTGAATGCTCTGAGGAGCCCACCGTGAATGCTCCCAGCTGAGGATCAAGGTGATGCTCTCACAGGGAGATGACCAGAGGATGGAGGTGGGCAGGGACATTGCAGAACAGCACAAGAGGCTCCAGCTCCAGGGCCAGGTGTCTTCGAGTCTCAACCCCTCAACCCTGAAGTGGAGTGGAGAATATTTTCTCTTCTGTAAAATGAAGAAAATAGAATCTACCCGGATAAGTTGCTTTTAAGATGTAAGATGACTTTGTATATACATGTATTTATATTTACACAGACAGAATAGTCTACCTATATATAATCCCCTGGTAGCAATTTCTTAGCACTCACTAATTCAAGGAGACTTTATAGAAGGTAATGACCTTGAGCAATAAGGATCCACTGTATATTCTTTTGCTTTTCAGCATTTCCTGAAGTGCTGAAATCTACTCTAGTCCTACCAGGTACTTCACAACAAACACACAAACAGCAGTCTGACAGTGAAATGCCGTGGCCAATTCTGAATCACTCACCCCCTCCCAGAAGGTTCACAGCTCACACCAGCGTATTAAAGGCTGTGAGAAGTTCTGAGTGAGGAGACCCATTTAATATTTTTTTAAATTTGATCTTGTTCAATTATATTTGAACACGTAACATATTTCACTTATAAGGAACCTCCATTAATATCCCAAAGAACTGGTGGTCCGAACAACACGTTGGGAGAGTGATTGCAAACCTCGCTCATGGAGCAACGGGGGCTTCAGGAGATAGTGGGTTTCCAATAGTCGCAGGTGTCGGGTAAGGTGAGATGCCCCTTCTCAGGAACACAGCAGAGAGTGTGCAGGTTACGGGATGCTTCGTCACATGGTGGTGAAAGAAAAGGGTTTACACCCGATGGTCCTGGCCTCAATCCCAGCTCTGCCTGTCACCGACTGGCAGAGTCGGGCATATTGTTTGGCCTTCCAAAGGTGCCCTTTGCTGGTCTTCAGATTGACTGTAAAAATAATAATAATAATACTCACTCTATCCGGCTGCAGTAAAGGTCGTAAGAGGAAAACAATGTGGAGTGCCATGACCGGTCCCCACACGATGCACGGCAGCCACGATTATTGAGGGGTTGTCCTTGCACTGCAGGAAGCCGAGGCAGAGTGTGCTCTGTGGTCCCAGGAGTTTCGAGTAGAACATGCCAGAGCTGTTGATGGCGGATACAATCGCCGTAAAATGATAGGAAACGCTGTAGCCCCTGAACTTTGAGAAGGTGAGCTATTCTGTGTTGTTTCTCTTGTCATTTACCGCGTGGAGGGAGGGACTGAGTGCTTTGTGCAGCTCTGGGCGTCTAAGCCTGATTTATGTGCTTCCATGATTAATACCAGGCACAGCACAATGATGAACAGTCGAAGCTCTAGAGGATCTGACCGAGAGGAAGCTGAATTGCAGTGTCTCTGGGAGCAGGAAGATTCCACCCCAGCAAGAATGGATTTAGACAACCCTGCTAAGCAGAAGAATAAAATGGCGAGATGCTTATTATGGAATAGCGCGGGGAGGTGCAATACGGGCGTGAACACAGCCCTCAGTGAAAACGGATAAAGGCCTTAACACATGTCCCAACCACAAGCGGGGCATGAGCCAAGGCACCAGGGATTAAATCGGGAGACTCAGGAGTTGAGGATTTATTTTATTCTAGGAAGCAAATTAGACTTTCAGCTGCAATATTTGAAGTAGACTCTTCCCTTAGCAGTCAATGAGCATAAGCATATAAAATGCCAATATGGTACCAGTAAAATAAGACAAATCTAAGCTCTTCCACGCTGCTAATCTTATGTGGGCAGACAAAGCTACGTTAACCTTCCGTGAGCTGTCGCCAAGCTGAGCAGGACATTCTCTGTCCCCGGAGACAAAGGGACATTCTCTTTCTTCAAATGCAAAACAAGCAACAAGAAAAAACAACTGAGGACTCTTCCCCCAGTCCCTGTCCTGTTCCACTGGATCCTACTCTACAAGAAAACATCTCTTTTATAGTATATTTGATCCATTCTTCATGGATGTGAAGGAGTGAAAGTCCCTTCAACTAGACACGAAACTTCTTGAGGACAAGGACTTAGATTTAATGCCTTCATACTTTATTTAAAATATCAGGGATCAGCTTCCAGAAATCAACATCAGGAAACATGTTCTTGTGAGTGTAAGTCTACTCACATGGGCAACGAGATGAGACAGAATGCTTGAAATAGGAGCTATTTTAGGAAATAGCAAGAGCAACACAGGGCCATATGTAATAAATATTTATTAGATGGCTTTAAAATGGTATGAACTCATCCCTCAAACCACATCCGTTTGAAAATGTTTTTATTCTTCTAGTTAATATGCCTTTTCAAATCCTGCTTCCAATTTAGGACAGGAAGATAAAGAGGCATGTTTTCAGAGCTGTTTAGGGACCAATTCCAACACAGCAGAAAGCTCATAATCCCGTGGATCTAATTCAGAAGCGGCGAGAATGGCTTCCAGGGTTCTCAGATATACACTCGTATTTTGTTGAGCACTTTTGTGCTCGGCACAGCCATTCGTCAACCTGCCTTCTGCGTAGAGTCCGAAAGCAGGTTAAGGTGTTGCCGCTCCTTCAGTCTCGGGGCAAGCATTCGTGAAGACCGGCTGGCTGGAAGAACGGGATAAAACCCCAGCAGGCCTATGCACAAGGCAGAAATTGATTTCTCAAGAACTCCAGCCAGAGGAAAGCCATTCTCTCTCCCCAGATGTTCCGTCTTCTCCTATGCAGCATAAATGGCGTGATCTTGGTCTTGGTCTTGGAGGAGGAAAGTAAGTCGTGAGTTCTTGCCTTGCCACCTACCCTGGTCCAGCCTCTGTTCTCCCTGACCAGATGAGAGGACCAGACTAAGGTTCTTTCCCTGCCCAGCATTTGTTCAGTAAATCACACCTGTCAAGAGTTGAGAGGCTCTTCTCCAGGCCTACTTCCAACCTCCAGACATGGAAACTTGGGTTGTCATTAATTACTCAGCCTCCCGCCAGCTGAAGGATGGATGGTCCTGCGTTTGCAATTCTAGTGCCTTCGAACATGATGTATTCAACCAGGGATGGAACAATGCCACCGTGGACTGGAACAGCAAAGGTATTGTTTGTACATGTAAGATGTCTTGTCCCAGCTGTCTCTCAAGACACGCCTGGCTTTGTAGAAAACAATGGGGAACATGATTACAGGCATAAATAAAGGGTCCCAAGATCGGTGCAGGGAGCTGAAGCACCTAGGAGGGTAGCGGCCGGGTTGCTGCTAATTGGACAGGTGTCTCTTCCTGACAGCTGTCCCCTTTCAACAAGCATCTTTTTTTTTTTAATGGGGGATATTTCTCTGCAATTAAAGTCATGGCCCAAACAGAATACTAAGTCCTCACACAGGGAAGGGAAACTAAAGGAGTTTATATCCACCCCCAAGCATCATCAGAGTGTTCTCTGGAATATCTTCAGTGGGTGGTCACTTGGAATTTCCTTGAATACTGGCAGCCGTAACTTAATCATGCACCCAATCAATGCTCAAATATGAACAGCTCTGTGATAAATTCAAAACGAATGTGATGAATGATGATGGTGCCTATGATAGCTTCTACCCATTGGGTGCATTTTTAATCTGGCACTTTCATGGAACAAATGCACACGTGATGCCATTCAGAAATTTGATGGCCGTTCTCACATTGATCTACACACCTTCTTTTAGAGAGAGAGAGAAAAAAGCTATTGTTGCAATCTCTTGTCTACATGGGTTGATGAGATTTTCCATTATCACTAAACCAACTGGACAATTCAGTAACTGTTTAGCTCAACCTCAGAGTTGGTTCGGTTGATGTGTTCTATGTAATTACCTTTTGTATAAAAACAAGAAGCTCTCCTTGGATAGACTCCCCTCAGACCGGGGTCCTCGCAGAGTGCCTTTCCTTTCTATGAGTGGACTTTGCCTGGGGTCCAAGAAGCAGGAAGAGTGGACAAGCACTAGCTCTAGGGTTGGCAACTCCAGAGAGGCGTCTGTTCTGAATGACAGAGAACTGTGCCATTTATGTCAATGCATAAAGATCCACTTCAGTAAAATTCAGTGGGGACTCATTCAGCACGTGTGGAGGAACCAGCTTGGTGCCAGCCAGTATGGGAGACAGAAATGTAAAGAACCAACCATGATCTCACTTGGTCCACTCTAAGTGTCATAACTAACTGCAGTGCCACGCTGAGACTGGTTCCTTCACTGTCAAACAGGAACAGTGATGCTCACACAGGATGCTGTTGGGAGTGGTCCCCAGTGAGGTCAGGGGTGCAAACTGCACCACACCGTGCCTGGCATGCAGTAAGGACTCACTAAGCTGCATTTACATAATGAGATGAAGGTTTGTTTTCATCTGATAACCTATCATGCAAGTATAGCTAAACCACTTTTCACAGCATTTCAGATGTATATTTGGAACAGTCTAAATTTCAATATAAACCACACGGGGGATATAGGTAAAAATTCAGGCCTGAGATTAGCACCTAAAGGAAGGAGGTGTTAATCTTATAGAGCAGGGATCTGCAAACTACAGCCTGGGGACCAAACATGGCTTAACGCCTGTCTTTGTAAATAAAGTTTTATTGAAACACAGCCATGCTCATTCATTTGCTCATTGTCCATGGCTAAGATTTTGTGCTACTTTGCAGAGTTGAGTAGCTATGACATCATGGTCATGTGGCCCTCAAAGACAAAAATATTTGCTCTCTAGCTGTTTACAGGCAGTGTGCTGGCCTCTGCTATGGCGAAGCTGAGAGTGAGGTGGAGTGAGAGGCTGGCCCCTGCCGACAGGGGAAATAAGCCCCACAAGCTGACCCACTGTGGACGGCAGGTAAAGGTGGGTTTGTACAGTGAGAGCCCCAGACATTCCTTATGGTCCACTGTGACTTGCACTTGAGCTGCCTCTCAGCTGGGCGGCTCCACATGGAGCAGCGGAGGGATTTACTCAACGGTGGTTAATGCAGATTTTCATTGATCGAATTGTTCCTGATGTATCGAGCACCTGAGAAGTGCTAGGTACTGGGGCAGCACAGCAAGGAGAGGAACTAAGGTCATCGTTCCAGAGAACTCACATTTCATTAGGATGAAAGTCACAAACACATGCTTCAAGTGCTAGAGGCACATGTGAGCCTATATCAGTGTGAGGAAGAAGAATAAATCCCAGAGCGTGTGTTAGGTCACGGGGGTTCTATTTAAGAGAGGGCCTCACTGCATAGGTGACATGGAAGGGAGAAGAGAAGACACAAGCCTTCAAACGCAGGGTGTGCAGGTTGTTCCAGACAGAAGGAGCAGCATGAGATAGGAGACCATGAGATAGGAAACAGTTTGTTACATTTGAGGAATACGGTCAGTGTCATTACAGCACATCGCACAAGGCGGAGAGAGTGGAGACTCAGACACGCAGGCCAAGTGGTTAAACAATGAGGTTTGTGTCTTATTTTAAGAGCCACGGGAGCCTTTGGAGTGTTGTGTTTTAAAAAGGCTCACTCTGGCTGAGTTTGGAAAATAGACTATATGAATCAATATAACCCACTGGTGGCATAATATTACATTTCTGAATCATGAGTTGAATTCACAGATTTTCCCAGAGCATTGATGACATGCCAAGCACACTTCTTGCCACAGCTTGATAGACTCTACAGCTCTTCCAGCAGGAAGCTGGGAAGAGGTTGCTCACATGCAACTCACGAGAAGTGAAAGCCTAACAGTGTACACAGTCATGACTTTGCTTGAACCCACCAGAGAACTGAGGCTGCAGGGCGGTCACGGAGCCTTAAGTCCAAGAGACCATGGGGCAGAA
Organism: Microcebus murinus; assembly: GCF_040939455.1. Classification (NCBI taxonomy): domain Eukaryota; kingdom Metazoa; phylum Chordata; class Mammalia; order Primates; family Cheirogaleidae; genus Microcebus; species Microcebus murinus. The sequence goes on from NC_134119.1 coordinate 2,571,767, forward strand.
ACACTGGCTGCCCTGTGGCAGAGCACAGGGATGAGATGGGGCTGCCGTACAGATAGATGAGCAGAACTGAGCCTACACTGTTTGGTGAATTTCTAACAGTTCAGTGTGGAATATCGTGAGGGCACGGGACCCCTGTGGGCTGCAAACACCATGGTCTGTCCCCGCTTGCAGACTCCCTTCCATTGTTCTCCACCAGGAGCTCAGGAGAAAGACTAAGTGGCAGCACTGGAGTGGAATGGCCACCTGCAGGTCCTGCCTGAACCCTCCTCCTCTGAACAGCAGAGGCCTTAAAATGATGGAGGAGGGGCAGCAAACCCCATTGCCTCTTGGGTGTAGGTGGAGACACATTGTGGTTGGGAGCAAGGGAAAATAAGAAGATTTTTACCCCTGGGAAAGTGGCAGGAATCCATCCTAGGCACAGACTATAACAGGTCTCCCAGTAGTATGGGTTGGGTAGGCTCTCTGAGAAAGTCCCACTCCCCAAACTCAAGGATACAGAACCTTTCTGAGACTGAAGGTGGGCCAGGACAGCAGAGCATTCTCTTGCCCCAGGCTAGGAAGCACAGAGAAATAAGTAACAGAAATCTACCTTAGGGGAGGAGTAAGAGGATGGAGAAGACACTTCTGAGGTATAGGCACCCAGGGAAGTCCTAAAGCTGAGAGTGGAATAGCATCGTTAAGAAAAGTATTCCCCTAAACCAGCACCCACCCAAATCACAGGAAATACCAGTGCTGTTTGAAGTCAGTAACTATAGCAACAATAAGACTTAAACCTAGCTCAACTCCTGGCTAGATTGGCTCAATCCCCTCCCCCACAATGGCATTGCAGCAGGCGCATGCCCTGCTCCAGACATAAATACCACTTACATCAGCCTCTGCGGCCTCCTCGTGGCACTGATGGGAAAACAACATTCAGGTATAAAACAAATTGAGTCGCCCAAGAAACACTGCCAAGAAACAAAACAGTCAATTGAAACAGTCTCAGAAATGACTCAAACATTGGAAATATCATACAAATATCATACAAGAGATTTAACATTACCATGATTAATAGGTCAGAGGCTTTGTTGGAAAAGGGAGACAACATGCAGCAATATATGGTGGATTTCAGTAGGGATACTAGAAATATAAATCTTGGTAACTGAGATAACTCCTGGGGTGAACTTACCAGTAGACTCAATACTTGTCACAGGAAAAATATCAGTGAATTTGGATATATAGGTCAACAGAATCTGACTAAACCAAAACACAAAGATAAAAACCAATAGGATAAAACACTCCAGAGATGTGAGGCAGCATCAAATGGTCTAACATGGATAAACTGAATTCCAGAAGGAAAAGAGGGACTGTGTCACAAGATATACTTGAAGAAATAATGAATTATAATCTTCTGAACATAATTAAAAACATAAGACTACAGATTCAAGAAACTCAGAGAACCCCAACCATGTTAAATACCAGAAAAGAAAAAAAATATATAGAAAGGAAATACTTAGGCATATTATACTCAAACCACTGAAAACCAAAGATAAACAGAAAATATTCAAAGAATCCAAAGAAATAAAGGTACTTAGAGGGAAAATGATAAGAGTGACAGAAGACTTTTCACTGGAAACTATCTAAGTCGGAAGACAATGGAGTAAAATCTTTAAAAAGCTGGGAAAAAATTGTCAACCAGAATTCTATATCTAGGATAGTTTTATAACTATACTGCTTTACATGTGAAGCAGTATAACATTATTAGAAGGTAGGCTGTGATTAATTAAAGGTGCACATTGTAAGTCCTAGGGCAACTATTAACACTTACAAAAAAAAAAAGTATCATAAAAGAGAGCCTATGTGATCTAGCCCTGGACTTATGTCCCTCTCTCCTTGCTGTTCATGGCCCAGTTGCACTTGTCTTCTTTTCTGTGGACACCACCAGTGTGCTCCTAACTCAGGTCTTAGCCAACCCTGTTCCCTTTATCTGGAACAAGCTTTATTGGCTGCTCGCATGCCTACTTCCTTCTACTAATTCAGATATGTTATCACATGCCATCTCATTAGAAATGACTTTCCACACTATCTAAATAGATCCTACCTGGTCATTTCCTATCCCGTTACCCTGTTTTACATTTGGTATTTCTTTATAATACCAATGCTCTGAAATGATTTCATTTATCCATTTACTTCTGTTCGTCTGTCTCCCTCCACTGGAATGTGAGATCCACAGGGTCCAACTCAAGCCTGTCTTGTTTACGTCCTATTCCCAGTGCCTGGAACAGTGTCCGGTGTGGCAGGCATGACCAGTCAGTCCTCACCGACTTGTTGAAAGCACCAATGAACACCGTATGAAGCAATGATAAATGAAAGTGACTCAGTAGAGTAGGTCCTGCTTAGGATCATAACAGACAAATAACATGGCTAATTTTGCAGGCAGGGGGGAAAACCAAGTATAAGCTTTGTGTTAGACCTTATACAAGTTTGCTGCGACTGAAAGGAAAAAGGCGTCTATTTCAGGCCAATTGGGGGTGCAGTAATAAAGACATGGAGATGTGAAAATCAGTGGTGTGTAGCAGGTTTATTAAGGATCCCTGGTCGCTACAAGGGAGGAATTGGTGTTGGTCTGGACTGGGGCAGGTACTGAGGGGCCAGGCTCTCTCGTTTGGAAATGCTGACCTTGTCCTGCAGGCACTGGGGAACCATAAAGGTCTTTGACCTTGCATGTAACGTGACATGATCACTGTCAAAAAGATAAATGACTATGGCAGAGAAAAGAGTAACAGGTGATGGGAACGGGACCTTTTAGGAGGCTCTTGCAACAACGAGGGTGAAGGATGCTGAGTCAGGGAGTAGCGCGGCGGTGGGGAGAAGTGGAATTGAGAGACGGAGGAGGTGTCATCAGCAAGCTTGTTGACTCATGCCGTGTGGGCGAGAAGAAGTGAAATGTCAAGGATGTCTCTGATGACTCAAGCTGGAGAAATTGGTGATGCTGCAGTATCAGCTGGGAAATTGGCAGAGGGGCTTGCTAGAGGACAGCGGGCGGATGGGTGAGGAGTTCGGGTTTCCACGGATGCTTTGGAGCTTCCTGTGGGAGGTCCAGACCCAGGTGGTCAGTGGTCAGTTAAATGTAAGTGTTAGGAGTTTAAAAGACAGATATTCCTTAAGATATAACTATGGGAATCAGTGAGCCTTCTGTGATGAACCAGGGAGAGATGGATAGAAAAAGAGTAAAGAATAGTATTTGCACTTTTGTATTTTCCCCTAAAGTATAAATAGCTGAATTTCTTAGTTTCCCTCTAGCCTGAGATACCTTAAGACATCTTTCTTTGCTTTTTAAGCAAGCATGTCACAAAGCAAATGTGCAAATATGTCCATATGTAATTAAATATTTCCCAAAGAAAGTTAGATTACTTTTTAAAAAATCAATTATTCTTTTTCTGCAGGTTTCTATAGTTGCCTTTTTCTTTTAAATATTGTTCATGCTGTATCTAGGGAAATGTTTTTTTCCTCAGTGGGTGCTCAATAAATGTTAGATGATGATAATTATATGCATCACCGGAACAGCATGGCATGGAAAACCAGCAGCTATTGAATTCCATAATGTCAAAGTTTTAGAATTAAAAAAAAAAACCTTGATCTTCCTTTATATTATAGCATTGGATCAGAATCACAGGTCTCAAATGGAATAATGAAAGCGATTTTCTATGATGAAGGTAAGAGGGAAAACAGCATTTATTGAACACTCCCCATATACCTGGCATTGTGTTAATATAGATAGGTGAATATCTTGACATAGCTATAGAGATACAAGGTATCTATCACAGTGTGGAGGGGTTGCTTCTAAAGGTGGGACTGTAGGTGTTTATCTCTTGCATTTGATAAGCTGTGTTTCCTTTTTTTAAAGTTTCTGATGAACATGCATTGTTCTCAAAATGCGTTTAATCTCTTTCTCCCTCCCCTCCTTTCCCCGCCACAGTACATTACAAGGGGCTCTGAACAGATTCTCCGCGAGCAGCAATTCCAGCATATGCCACATCCTGAATCTGCTCTGGGCACATGATGGGAACTACTGTATTCGTGCTCTTCTCTGCCATCTCGTGATACACACTTCACGTCTTCCTTGGTCTCGTCTAAGACTGTTTCTTGATGGAGGTATTTACCTGAAAAGATAACCAGCGCAAACCCCGAGTTGCTTTTTCTTTTTCTTTTCCGTTTTTCGTTTTATAACATTTCTGCTATTGCGAATATGACACAGAAAAGGGTAAAACTTTTAAATGTGCCTCTCAGCGACTGGTCGCAAAATGAGCAGCCAGGACTCCACCCTCCAGATGGAGAAGTCGGATATTTCTGACCCCAGAGGTCCCCCTCCTGCCCGCCAGCTAACTTTCCCTTCACTCCGGGGGGGATCTGCTCTCCATGTTTTATAATAATCCCTTTCTTGGAAGTTGGAGCACACAAATACGCAACTGTAAATGTTACAGTCTAGGTTTTTAAACCCTAGATAAAAATAATAGGGTAGCTTGGCTTCTTTTGCTCCATGTTCATGGGTGAAATTCATCCATCCTTGTGTGGCACACGGCTATAGGCCGTTCATTTTTATTTTATATATAAATGATATATAACGAGAAAGAGTGAAATAGCACGGTCATGACGTTGGTGCAGCTTCAAACCCCACACACTTTCACATGCAGGCTGTTTTGACGCCCCTTCCCGCCAGAGTGCGGGACCGTCCACCCAACGCCGCACCCCGGACGACACCTGGGACTGCTCGTCTTTTTAGTTTTAGCCATTCCGGTGAGTTCAACAGATGCCTCATTTTGGTTTTGTTTTGCATTTTCTCGATTACCAATACAGTTGAGACATTTTTTTATAAATGTATTAGCTCTTTGACGATCTCCTTTTGGGGGAGTCCATTCAAGGCTGTTGTCTGCCCTTCTGCTAGGTCGTCTGTTTACTTAGGAAGGGCTCTCTTCTGACACGGGAGCCCTTCACAGGCCAGATTTATTGTGGACATACCTTCTACCTTGCAGCTTTACTTATTCGTGTGTGTCTTTTGAGGCAATGAAGTTCTTAATTTTAATACAATGAAATTTAGAAACCTTTTCCTTTACGACTAGTGCTTTTAAATATTCTGGGTGTTTTGAAAAAGCTTTTCCCTGACTTCTGAGGTCATGAAGATATTCTCCTTCATACTTTCCAGACGTTTCATTGTTCTACCCTTCATATTGAGGTCTATAATCCACTTGGGCTGATTTTTAGCATGGGATGATACAGAAATCACGTCTCCATTTGTCTCACATAGACATACAATTTAGCCTCCTTTCCTGATTCGAGAAGACTCAGGTCTGTCATGCTGCCTTTACTGTAAATCAGTGTTCTTATATATGGGGTGCTTTCTGGACTCTAGGTTGTATCCAGTGGCTTATTTATCCTTACAGAAGTTTTGTTTTTTCCATATTGACCATTTCTCTCCTCAGTATATTTTTCTTACCTCCTTGACCATATGGAACATGTTTATAATAGTTTTATTTCCTCCTCATATGCAATTCCTTTCATCACTGTCATTTTGGGGTCTGTTTCTATTGACTGACTTTTCTCCTGGTTATGGGCCACCTTGTCTGCTCCTTTAGATGTCCAATAATTATCAGTGTTCAGTACTTTAGATTATTGAAGTTTAAAATATAGACAAACTACATATGAATCAGGAGAGATAAATAGTGATAATGAGTTATGAGGTTTTACATTACCTGGGAGGAGGACATAAGTATGATAGTAAAAGTATTTTATTTATTATTTTATTTAAATAATTTTTATTTAAATAAAAATATTTTATTTAAGTGAATGAAGGATAGTACATATGACTTCTGAGTTAACAGATAGAAAAATGGATATTGTACAACAGCCAGGGTGGGAAAATGAGCCCAAGAGAAGAAATATTGGCAAGATGAGCCCTACGATTGCCCAGGTTCTCTGCCTAGAAACAAAGTCCAGACTACAGAACAGGGGTGAGGGGGAAGGGGCTCAACCCAGCCTGGCGATTTTCCTGAGCTGCAGAGACAGAGCTCATGAGACCTCACTGGCTAGAATTTGAGGGCAGAGGACCTAGGAGAAGGGAGCTACACAGAAGAGCTCCAGAAATCTGCACAGGGGTCCTCTTGAATATTTGGCTGAGACCAAAAATATGTATGTGTGGGGTGAAAGGCCATAGGATTGAACAAGGAACAACTCCTTGGGTAAGAAATAGTATTTAAAGAGATTTTATGAATATTACAGTGATGCATATAGTCTGCATTGCCTAGGCTTGCCTTCCTCTTCACCATAGTCTTCCTCCTCATCACTTTCTCTGCCTTTCCATGCAAAATAGGATTCTTCTGCTTGATGAGCAACCTTGTATTTCATTTAGTGCTGGCATGGTGATGCTGAAATCACTCCATGTATATTTATCTGAAAATGTATTTACTTCCTCTACCTTACTAAAGATTATTATTGAGCTGGACAGAATTTTAAGCTTGGAAGGTATTTTCTTTTAGTCCTTTAACACTTATTTTATTTTATTTTATCTGTTTTCACTGTCTTTGGGCTTGTCTATTTCTTCTATTGAGATGAGAGTTGTCAATTTCAGTTCACATTGCTCTTTTGAAGAATCCGGCCTCTTTCCTCTGGCAATGTTGGAGAAAGTTTAAAATTCTCTTTGCCTTTGGTTTTCAGAAGTTTTACTATAATGCACCTTCATGTGCCTGTGTGTGTGTCTGTGTTTGTTTGCTATGTTTGGGTTTATAAAGCTTCTTAGATTTGTACTTTTGTCTTTTATTAGTTTTGAAAAGTTATCTGCCAATATAATGTTGTTTCTCTTCAATTTTCTCTCCCCCCTGCCCTGCAATTCCGATGACACGCGTGCTGGTCCTTTTCTTGGTGTCTCTTGTGCTCTATCCTGTACTTTCCGTGATTTGTCACTCTATGATTTATTCTTGACATTGACATCTGACCTACTTTCCGCTTTGCTGATTCTTTCTGCATCCAATGTATGTTAAATCCATCAACTGAGTTTTAATATTTGTTCATATATTGTTCTGTTCTAGGATTTTCAATCGATGATTCTTTTTTTTTTCGGTTCAACAACTGTATTTTTTGGATCTCCTTTGACTCTATTCCTGTTACCTGTATTTTCTACTGTTTTTTGTATAGTTGTCTTGCCATCTCATGGGCCTGTCTATATTATATAGCGTGTTTTTGAAATTGTTCGTAGGAATGACTCAGGGCTCAGCTGATGTATTGTTTGCCAAAGCGATCTGGGTTCTTCTCAACCCAGTTTCCATGGCTGAGACAGTTAGAAGCCAAGCCGCGCACCCTGCAATGGCACCCTGCAATTCCTTCTGGTTCCCTCCAGCGACTGCAGAAGAGAAGCAGCCCTTGAAGTCACTCCCTTCCCTGCATCGTGCCCAGGCATTCGCTGTCTCGTTTGCTTTCTGTTGCTTTCTTGCAGAATTGCTGCTGTGTTGTGTGATTTTTCCTGCTGTCCTCACTTTGACAGTTAGTCTCATCTACTTGGTATGGTGTATTTAAAAAGATTACTTATTCATATTTTTTCACTAAATAAATATTTGTCGAGGCTTCCTGTGTGCCAGGCACTGTGGTACAATACTCGCTGGAGCCCCAACGGTGAGTCAGAGAGGGACAGAGCAGTTCTGCGGCATTAATAGTCTCGTGTCCCCAGCTCTAGTCACTCGACCTCCAGTCCTACAGCACCTTGCAAGAGCACACGAAAATGAGCCCAGAGCACACCTTCTCGGCACACGGAACCCCCCGACGAGGCACCGTGAGAAGAGTCCCGCAGGTGTTGAGGGATCTCGTGGCCAGTAGAGAAAAGTCCAGTTTCCACGACACAAGGGTGCGGCAGGGGAAGTCAGGCGTGTCTCCGCCTCCCCGCGGCAGGGTACCTGTGCCTGCACAGCGGGGCTGGCCGCGCTCACGGTCTAACCGCAGCGAGAGAAAAGAAAGGGAGAAGTTGAAAGAACCTCTTTAAGAGCCATTTAAAATTTAAGCACTGTTCATAGTCATAAAAGCCTCGTGGTGTTCTGAAGCAACATTAGTTCCCCAGAACACTATTCCCACATGTTTACACTATCTCTTCAAAGGCCCATTAGATCTAAACTCTTTGATGTATGACCAACTGCTTCAGTGTTGACTTTTTGTTAACTCGAATCTAAATCCAGTGGGGAAAAGGACAAATTGGCCCTTTTATCAAACACTTTCAGCATCAACTCACAATAGAAAGGGACATTTCCCCCACTTAAAAGCTACGGCGGTGAGCTTACGAGCAGGAGGAAGCGAATAAATATTCAATCCCGGAGCTTGATTAGAAAACAAAGCCAGATCTATGCAAGCCAAGGCTGTGAACACAACTCTCTTCAGAGTGAGTTTTTCTAACCGGGTCTGTCTTGGGGGAGGCGGGGTGCAGCCCGGCCTGGGGATGAGACATCTGACACTGAGGCTTCTCTGCTGCCCGGCGCCCAGGAAGGTGTGCGGGGTGTCCGTGGTTCCAGGGTGCTGCCGCTGTGCACTACAACAACGTTGAACACAGGCTAAACATGAATCAACAGGTCTGCACCCATGGTCTACTTCACCACTGTTAAAAAATGAGGCAGCTCTCTGTGTACTGATAAGAAACAATCTCCAATCTATATTATTTAGGAAAAGCAAAGGATAAGTCAAACTTTATGAAGTTATTTTTGTTACAAAATGAATGCCCAATGTATGTTTGAATGTTTCTGAGAACATGCACTGAAATCCACTGATCCCGGAAGACTGTAGGGGAAAGAACTGGGAGATGGGACAGAGAAAAAGCCATGTGCCCTGCCCACCTTGTGTTTAACCCACACGGAGGCTTTAACAAAGAACTCTGAAGCAAATGGCAAAATGCTAATATCTGTTCAGAGGTGGGTACGTGGATAATTTGTTCTATTGTATTCTGTGCTTCTACGCTTATTCGAAATGTTTCATAATTAAAATTTAAAAATAAAAATTCACATGTCATTTTTCCCACTACATTTTTAAAAATGATTCTCCCCACACACACACCTAAATTTGTCCACGTTTTTGACTGTCATATCTACTATACTCAGCGCTTTCTCAGTTGCAAGGGAAAGAAATACAAACTGACTTGAGCCAAATAGGGAGCTTGCTGGCTCAGATTGCTGGAAAGTCCTGGGCACCACCTTCAGGAATGGTTGGATCTAGGGGCCTGAACGATGTTGTCGTCCTCCCTCTCGGGGCTTCGTTTGCATCTGCATTTGCTCCGGCCCCGTCAGGTCCCCTACCTTGTTGTGGTGTAGATGGGCTCCAGGCTGACAGCCTGCTCACTCACTAACCTTTCTAGACAGGTCAGACTTTTCCCTGTAGTTCAGGAGAAGTCATGTGACTGCCCCTGTCCAGTCCCCCAGTCCGAGCGGCCACGTGCCAGCAACTCCGTTCTCGTGGGTGGCTTCCGGCCACCAAGCGCAGGGATGCTGAATGGCACATGAGTGATTCAGCAAGTGAGAACTGAGAATCCCGTTGCCCCAGGAAGGGGAAACGGTTGCAGTGGGGCAGCCACCCACGTAGCCAGCGTCACTGGGAAATCTCTACTCCCAGCCCCCTCCAGGGCATAAGCAGCCATCCTCACTGTCTTTTTTTTTAAGATAATGATTTTTCAGAGACTCATCAAATATCTAGTAGAGTGTCCCACATTGTGGAAGATTTGATGGCATCTGGGCAATGACATCTAATCCTTTATCCTTAGATCCCCTTTAAACCAACAGTAGGGTCCAAAGTGGTGATGAATGAATGTTAGGTGAAGCATTTTTCAACAAGAACACTTCATAAGCAATGCCGCTCCTTGCTGATTTTCACCAGGAAACACCTACTAGCGGACGGCCCCACAAATGGTTGGGCTAAGTTTTGCCCCTTGGTTAACTCGTGACCCCAAGATTCATACACGTGGATGGGCGTCTCTCCTTCTGCACATAGCAAGTGGAGTGTGGGCATGGACTTTGGAACACGCAGCATCCTTTTCCCCTTGATAATCTTTGCCTGCCTGGATCCATTATTTCTTTGGAGATTGCAAGGGGGTAATTTGCTAATTTTATCATTCCTTCCTCATTTATTACTTGGCACTTTTCTGTAAAGAACAGCTTTTCTTATTAACAGAGGAAGAACCGGTTCTGGGTAAGTGCTGAATGCTTTCCCATCAGTGGCCAATTTTCAGGGTAAGAAGTGGTTGTAATTGTCACTTTCAAAAGTGGCAAATGAGTTTTCTTTTCCCTTTTCCTTGTCACAGTTTGTGTTCCCCACCATCTAATGCCAGCGGAGTTTGGGGTGCGGGATGATGTTGGAGTCCTCGTCTGTGCAGGAAGAGGGTGGGATTGGCAGAGAGGGTGGAGGAAGCCACAGCCAGGCTGGAGGGGAGCCTGGCGCAGCTCCGCCCTGCAGGATCAGGCATTTGTTCAGAATCGCCTAGTGTTGGATTGACTTGGCCAGATCTTTGTCCCCCTGCTCAATGGACCCTCCTGCCCCCGAGGGGAGCATGGGCCTGAGCCAGGGGGCTCCCTGGGCTGCAGGCAGAGCCCGAGGGTGGAGCTGACCTCCGGCGCCTTCTGCAGGCACTCTCCCTGCAGCTGTGTGGCTCTGGAGGGACTGGGGGGATGCACCTCCTCTCTCACTCTCTCTGTGCTGGGCTCTCTATTTTGTGTTTGCTTCATTTTGTCTTGTATTTTAATATTGCACGGGCTCGTGCATTTACAATGAAAAGCTTTGTGGGCGTTTTTCTGGGGGAGGATGCTTGAATCATCCCAGATTTTGCCAGTGGAGTCGCCTTTGACACTGTTGTGTTTGAGCCTTGCAACGGGGAGTGGTATTTAGAAACCAAGATCTGAGCTCAGGTGCCATTGCCTGTGAGGTGTGACTGCTTTTAAACCCTCTCCCTAGATAGAGCTGGGGTGTGTGTGTGTGTGTTAGTGTGTGTGTGTGTGTGTGTGCGTGCGTGTGTGTGTGTGTGTGTGCTCGCTCGTGCGCATTTAATCATGGCTTTTTATTACTATTTCCTAGACCAATTTATCAAAGCAAAGTTTATTTTCTTATCTTTTTTGGTTTTATATGTGTGTATATTTGCACCAATGACATTAACAGTTATTTATTCTAAAAGACACATTAAATGGTGTCAAAGTTATGATCCCCAAATTACTACAAACAATAAATGGAGTGAATTTTAAGATTTCTTTGTGTTTCTTTTTATCCTTCAAGTCTAACCACCAAGGATTTAGAGTCAGGTTGCTGTTTTCAAAGATTACCAGGAATAATTTTTCTCTGTTATTATGTTACCACTTTGATATAAATTAGATCCATTTGTTTCAGCTTGTTTTCACTTTGGGGATTTGATTTTTTTGATGTTGTTGTTTACTTATTTTTGAATATGTAAAGCATCTGTAACATTCAAATCATTCAGAATTGTAACATTGGCATTTTTTTCCCCTGGGTTTGTTTGTTTGTTTTTTTCCCCTTTCTCAGTTTGAGAGCTTCTAAAATTGGCACGTTTACAAATTTCTTATCTGGGTACATTGGCATTTCTTATTCACACAGGGAAGAGAAATGCATTTCCCTAAATGTAGCTTACAAAACATCACATTCATGAGATATGCCCTGAAAAACAAATTGAGCAAACTCTGTAGACACCTTCCTCACATGCAAGCACACAGATTAAACTGACATAGCAGCACGGCAAAGGTGCTAAGTGCTTTCACTAAGGAAATAGGTTTCACTTTCTTAAACACAAAGCACCACAGGTTATTTGATCTCTGACGCACTTTGCATTGTACACATTAACATCCTGTGGAATCAGTGCTCCACGGTGTGTATGTTGTAAATTTTTGATTTATTTAATAAATGCAACTTATGCTAATCAAAGATTGGAATTGTCAAGCCTTCTCATGAAACATTTTTATTATGACTCATAGGCCTTAAAATACAGTAACAGCACAGCTAGTCTTGCAGAAAAGGGCTCCCTCAAGAATCCAGTGGCAAACAACCTAGAATATAAGCCCCATCAGAGCAAGAGACTTTTTCTCCTCAGTTGTAAGTGCTCTAACAGATTTGTGTAGATGAGTGGTTGTCTAGGGCTGAGGGGTTTGAGAGCAAGAGGCGTGACTGGTATTTGGTACCAAGTTTCTTTTTGGGGTAATGAAAATGTTCTAAAATTAGTCACAATGATGGTTGCACAACTCCGAACACACTAAAAACCACTGAATTGCATGTTCCATATAGGTGAGTTTTATGGTCCATAAATTACATTTCAATAAAGTGGTTAAAAATAATAGAGGATACTGGGTGTAAGATATATCGTAGCTGTACCACCTTCACACTTCTTCTTGTAGTTCTGAAACTCTTAGAGTAAAAAGTTTGTTTCTAAAAAGGCACACCAGCTCTGAACTTCCCAGAGCTCTCTTTTGCTGTCCAACTAAAAGGCAGTGATTCTAAGGAACATCCATGTCCCTCAACTAGAGGAGATGACCGCCTGCCTCCTACTTTTCCTTGAAATGTAGCCTCTCAGCATTAACTACTCTGCATTCCGATGGCGGAAATGTCACTGGATGTCACACTGCATTGGGTCTCTGAGACGGAATAGCTGCCCGAGGGCAGGCTCCAGAAGTTGGTGGTTAAGTGAACACATCTCTCCATTAATTATGCATCAGCACAAGGTTGAAGGAGAGCAAACTGTGCAAAAATACATCATTTGAAGAAATGTTTTATTTGCTCCTAATTTTCCAATTATGCATGTGCATGGATTCACATACCATTTGCTAGTTGCAAATTGTTCCCCTTGCTAATAGCAGAGTGCATCAGTGAAACTGTACCCAGACATAATTCTATTGTATTTAAGCTAGAAAAATCAAAATTAACTACTAATGTGTACTTTTTTTCCAGCTGGAGATTTTAATTTAACTGACTCCTTCAAACTGAGCAAATGATGCCTGAATGTGTGTCTAGATTGAATGTTCAAATTCTCCAATAAAAAGGGAGGGTGAGGGGGAAGGCAGTTCCCAAAGAGTCCGAGATCAGAAGCTAAGAATTACAGAGTCTGTCTAATATTACTGTGGATGTTCTTCCACTTTATTTATGTGAAGTTGCTAAACCTCCTATAACGATAGAATGATTAAGCCAGCCTAAGCAACCACAGCACAGCGCTGGAAACACCGGTGCTGAGGCCCAGATACAGCCGTCAGCAGTTTCGGGTCCCGGAATGCTACACTCGCTGTCTTTGGCAAACTCTAATCAATGATCCAGCCAGAGAGGGATGAAGGCAACGGTGAAGAAATGCCACCTCGTGAAGTAATTGGCTTCATGGATCTGCCCAAATGAGTCATAAAACTATTCATCAATATCCTGGGTTGTGCGGCCGTGATTTGTTATGTGGTTAGCTCAAGAAATACTCTGATCAGAAAAGCTTACCGTAGGATTCCTTTGGCAACCCATTCATCATCTTCACCCTAGCCTGGAAGAGGGTAGGGGAAGAAAAAATGCCGTTGTCACCGCAAAGCCATGGCTAACAAGGCACTCACTTCTCTGCTAATACAGACGCACAATCTGAATGGACTCACAGCACCTGCCTGGCGAGGAGGCAGGTGCTACTGTTTTCTGTTTTGCAGTTTGCATTTCCGTTAGCCTCCAGGTATTGTTTGCCATAAAAATCCACGTGCATATTGAAAACGTCATCACATGTGTTCTTTTGTTGTGTCCACGCTGCTTTTGTATAAGGTAAAGTCATTCATGAAAGAAATTCCACTTGCACAGATGCCTGAGCTGTAAAACCTTGCTCAGGTACATCCTGAATGAAGGAAGGACCTGCGAGTGTCAGAGCAAATGCTGCTCCTCTGACATGCAAGGCTCTCAACCAGAGGTGACCCTCTCGCCACCTACAGCCAGAGACTCTGCATTAGTGAACAGGCAGACACCGTATTCCGGGATTTTGAGGTGAGAGCCAGGAAGCAACACATCTTGATTCAGAGGAAGATGGCTTGAACTGGCACGCCTTTGATGTTTTAGCACACGTGGAAATTCCACAGTCTGAAACTGATATCAACACCTTAAATCTAACTTTGGAGTTAAAACGTAGAGTGAGGGAGTCACCCCCATCACATAAGCATTTCACTCCTTCATTCATTCTTCACCACCCATTCATTTAGTCATGCCCTGGGGGACAAGAGAATGGAAAACTAATGGTTCCTGGTGCAGGCTGAAGGGGACATTTGGGGAAATTCTGTGGAAGACTCGCATTTGGTTTGGGCCTAGAAGGGTGTCTAAAACTCCAGTGATCGGAGCTGGAGAGAGGAGCACCCAGGCGCACCCACATTTAGGGCGGACCACGTGGGGTGTGATCGGGAATGGAAACGGCACCTTATCCATGGCGGAGAGCCAGGGTGGGGCCCAAGCGTGGGGCCCCGCAGCCCCGGCCGGGGATCTGCACGGTCACTGGCCAGCAGGGAGGCCTCTGCACGGAGCAGGGCAGTCAAGTGGCCAGGTCAGCCCCGTGGTGTCCACGTGGCCTTAAATACCCTCAGCTTGGCTCAATTCTGGCTGGGCTTCTTCCTGACCTCTCTTGGCTTAGGGCATTTAATTTAGAAAAGCTTGAAACTGTACAGTCTTTCTTTTCCCATTTGAGATGTAAATCTTCTCACTGACTCTTGCCAAGCTTTACAACCAGATGTGTCTTTCTCGAGGACCCGGGAGCGTCCCTGTGAACTGTGACCACCTAGAAGACAGGCCCTGTCTTCTGGTCTCTGCAGGAGGGGAGGACCCAGACATTGGTAAGCACCAATTAGGAAGTCCATGGCCGACCTCTGCCCTGACACCTTCAGGACGTCCCCACCTGGTCACACCGTCACTTGCAAACTCTCCTCCATTCGTGTCAGAGGAGTTGAGTTCAGTCTCTCTCCCCTGTCACAGTGGCCTTGGGAAAAGTCCTCCCTGCCCATGTGCACCTGGTGCAATTGTTCTTTGGTGGCAGTTTAAGGAAATGAATCCAGCACCACACGGAACAGCAGGAAAATGAAAGATCCTGAAGGGGGAACTGGGAAGGAGGATTTATTCACAATCCAGCCAGACTTCACCGAAACCTGAACAATGCAGTGAGTCTCCCGGGATGGGAGCGAGATGGCTGAGGACAGAGGTGGCCGGGAGACATGGGCAGCCAGGGAGAGAGGTGGCCACCTGCCACACCCAAAGCCACGAGGACACAGCCGCGGGTGAGCTGCTTGGCGGGACTGTGATCAGGTAACCGTCTTGGATGTGCACCTCTGGGGGTGGATCTGTCCAGAGACCAGACAGACATTTGTTTCTGTAGGAAGTTCTGAGGCAGGATCGGGGCTGAATTTTCCCATTTAGGAATTATATTCAGAGTGATGATAACTGAAACTCTGAAACTGGATGGGGCTCCTAAAAATATGACAGGAGAAAGCCTAGTTTGTAGATTTAAAGAACTATATTTAGAGGTCAGGAACAAGAAGTGAAATAGAATCTGGAGACGGGACAAGGGCAAGACCGGGTGGGCCCGGGGTGCCTGGTGAATTTCAAGGGGGGTCGAGAGCTCCGAGAAGGATGGAGGGGCCACCAAGTGCCGCAGGGAGGGCAGGCAGCCGGGAGAGTGAGGGAGGACCCCGAGTGAGGGTGTCGCGATGCGGGAGGTTCTCGGTGACGTCATGGGGATGGTTTTAAGTGGCACCTTCTGGGAGCTCACCCAGCTGCCAGGGAGTGACCAGGAGTGACCAGAGAGTCAGTGGCAACGAAGGGTAAGGAGTGAGGGTGGAGCTCATACCTGGGGTGGGATTTAAGGGAACAAGAGAGATGTTGTGACCCAAACCTTCCCCTCCGTGGCAGCTGAGCAGGTGACCAGCGATGTCGTCATTTCCCGGCTGGGGCAGGTAAGACCAGGAGTCCCTCCTCTCCCTCCTCTTCCTCTTGTCCTAAAGCAGTGATCTCACTGGACACTTGTTTCTCGCAGCTTAACTACAAAATGCAAAAGAGTGGTCCGTCTCCAAATGGATTTTACAGGAGTAAAGAATAAATCTTAATTTTGTTAAGAGGCTGGGATTTCTGGTGTGAATTGCTCTCATGCAGATGATATGTCTTTTAGAAAATGTTGTCACAGACAACCAAAATGACTGGGTCTGACCTGGGGAAAATGGACCTCGGAAGAAATGGAAGGAGGCGCTGGAGGCAGAGGGGCACCAGGGACCGGAGCACCGGGAGGGCTGGGGAGTCTCTCGAGAGTGGCAGCGGGTGAGTCAGCCTCGCGCTTTGCTCTCTGTCCTGCATCCCTCAGCCCAAAGCGGGTGTCCTGGAAGAAGCATCTGACTGGCCGCCTCTGTGCCCCGGGACCCTGCAGGAGGAGCACCGATGACAACCAGGCTGCAGACGCGCGGTGCTCCTAAGGGAATCCAGGATGCCCCTGTCTGAGCCGAGCACTGGCCACGACACAGCCTGCCAGCGACGGGAGGTGGGAGGTGGTGGAGGGAAGTCCGAGAAGGGTGGGGGTATTTGCAGGGAGCCAAGTCCAAGTCCAAGGGTAGTCGGGCGTAAAGCGGGAGGTGGGAGGACGTCGCGACCAGCAACCCCACTGTTAATAAACGGGTGCAGATGCTTCTGTCGGGGGAGGTGAGCCTGCAGGCGAGTGGGCGCTTGGGAAGAAAGGGGGCAGGAGGCCGGAGAGATGTCCACGCCACGTGGGCACCCCCTCGTCTCCTCAGCTCTGCTGTAGCTGTGTCTGGGCTCCCCCAGGACTAACGTGTCAGCTCAGTAGGGTTTCCTGGAGACAGCCTGATGTCGGTTTGTGGGGAGAGTGTTCTCAGGAGAAGGAGAGAGACGGGGGAGGGCAGGGAAACAGGTCCAAACTAGAGCCTGGGCTTCCCGAGCAGCTCTGGGCGTGACTGTAGCACAGCTCTCGCTTTGGGGCGAGAGGCACCACTGGTCCCTGGGTCTGGTGAGGAGGGAGGAGGCTGCGCCAGCTTAGCGCCCAGGAGCAAAGGCTCCCAGCCCGCTGGGGCAGTGACGCCAACCAGCTCGCTGAGGGGGCAGCCCGCGGTCACTCATCAGCTGTTGGGGGGGCTGGGGGGGGTGCATCCGTGGAAGGGGCGGGGTCTGGGCGGGGCCCACTGCCTCTTCCCCTGGGGAGCAGCTGATCCCAGACTTGAGTGAGCATCAGCATCACCCGGGGGCTTCTTAAAACACAGTGCTGGCCACACCCCCGGGAATTCTCACCCAGTAGCTACACGGGGCGGGGCCAGGAACCTGCTCTTCAAACACGTTTCGGGGGGGATGCTGAGGCGGCTGTCGTAGAGACCACTGTGATCCACTGGGGACTGGGACACACCTGGATCTTGTCTGAGACCCAGATTACTCTCTGTGCCCGTGACTCCCCCGACCTGCTCCACCAACTGGTAACTTGTCATTTAGGCACCAGCACAAGCATCCCTTTACTGAGGGGAGGCTGTCCACACTTACTACAACAAGCCCTTCTGCGATATGTCTTGCGACACCTTGAGCCTCACATTTTATACGGTTAATTGCAACTGTAATTGTGTGCTTACTTGTGCGTGACTTTATTACTTATTTGATTAAAGACTCTCTCCCCCGAGGCTTCAGTGCCGTGAGGACGGGATGTCCATCACCACAGCCCTGGGAGTGTGGACTCACGGCGACGAGCCCGGAAACCGGCTGCAGCCACCAACCCTCCCCACCGCAGGACCGGAGCAAATCGTTTCACTTTCTTTTTCAACTTTATTTCATTGTTTCAAATACATTCAAATTATTTCTAATTACATATTTTATTATTTCAAGGTTTCAATTTTCTCACCTGCAAAATAAGAGCCCACTTCACAGTGTTGCCAGGGCAGGAAGCGAGCTGAAGCCCTAAGGCGCTCAGAGAGTGTCGGCACGCGGCGGGGCCGCCGGCGTGGCCATGATTACTGTCTCCCACGGCCGCTGGGACGCAGGGAGCATTATTAAATATTTGTTCTTAAACAAATGGATAATATTCCTACTGAAGTTACAGTCTATGTGAAATACTTGTTTAAACGATAAAAAAAGAACCCTAAACCATGTCAATTACACAAATATCCCCCTTGGAGCTTTAGGTCCATTCGCGGGACGTTCCTAGTCTCTGGGGCATAGCCAGTGTCAGCCTCTTACTGAAAGGACAACCACACATGGAAAACTAACGTTAAACCACAGGGAAGCTTCCGGGTAACGAAGTCAGCGTTCCAGGCTGCTATTGATGAAAATGAAGAGATGGAGTTTCTGCCCCAAGAGACTCACAGGAGTTTGAAACTTCATGGGCTACTTCCTCCTCCCTGTTCCTTCTTTATTACAGAAATTTAAGCTTTCCTTCCTCCTTTCTAAAATGTATTCAGATTCTGGGTTACCCTGGCAGCCTCCCTAAAAGTGGTTTCCTGCCCTCTCCTTCAGTGCCGGCAGTGGGAAGAGTCGTCCCCCTGCACCAGGTGTCCCGCACGAGGCCAGGTCCGGCTCACCTTGACCTGAAACCCCATCACTCGCTGGTGGCAGAACCTCCCTCTGGCAGCTCTCAGGTGAGACTAACACATCTGTAGCTTCTGGATTTCTGAAGGAATTTCTCATACTCCGCTAGTGTCTTATTTTGGCAGGATTTGAGTCGATTTTCCAACCTGCACACTGTTCTTCCCACCTCCACCGTGTCCTTCTGCAGTGTGGCTGTGAGGACTGAGCAGGGAACTCCTCAAGGCCAGGGCTTGCAGGTGTCCCCAGTTCTGGGGACTCCACGGGTATTAAAGTCCCTCAGTGGTGCACAAGCCTTTGCAGTGGCCCCTTGGAAGTTCGTGTTACTTTTGCTTCAGAGTTACTCCCAAGAGGTTTTCACCTGTGCTCAGGTGGTTTCTTCGCATCAGCTTTGGGCTGTCTTTAATAAGACAGACTTTAATAAGCCTCCTAGTTAAGGTCATCCCAGCAATTTAGGGTGTGGGTGTCTTGTTTTATATTGTTTCTGACCATGACCTATCAACAAAGTCATCGCGGCTGTGCATGGGTGACAGTGAGGAACAAGGTGTGAGTTTCCTGGGGCTGCCACAGCAAACCGCCCCCGTCCGGTGGCTTCACACAGCAGAGATTTGCTTGCTCTCTGCTCTGCAGGGCAGGAGTTTGACATCAAGGCCAGGGTGGGGCTGTGCTCCTGCTGACGCCTCAGGGGAAGGGTCCTTCCCTGCCACCCCCAGCTCCTAATGACTCCAGATGTTTTGGGGTTGTGGCTTCATCACTCCAACCCCTTTCTGCCCCTATCATCACGGGCCTTCTCCTCTTCTCCTCTCTCAGCCCGACTCCTCTCTGCTCGGGTCTTTTATAAGGAAACTTGTCATTGCATTTAGAGCCCACTCAGATGACCCCTGTGATCTCACTTTGAGACTCTTGACTTGATTGCATCCCTTTTCCCAAAATAAGGCAACACTTACAGGTTCCAAGGGTTACGAGGTGGACATATCTTTTGGGGACCATCATTCAACCGAATCCCAGACCAGACTGGCAACCTTATCTTACCACGGAACAGGCTGCTATAGTTAGGGACTGTATCAAAGATTTCAGTGAGACTTAATTTCTTCTGGAAATGTTCTAATTCTCTTTTGAGCACGTTCCCAACTGGCTTGTACTCATAGGCTATAATTATAAAAAAATGGAATCAAATGTTTTTTTTTAAAAAAGATCCTGCCAAAATGCACATACGAATGAGTGATGTTGGAATGTTTTCCAACTATTCCGAATCACTTTTGGAATTATCCTTAGAACTATTTATAAATCATATATTAGACAAGTCAGAAGTATTAGTTTAGAGCCATACCTTTTATTCAAATTATGGACTCAGCTTCCTTCTGCCTACCTAACTTCACTGTGTCTCTTTGTGTGTATCCTAGAATTAGAATTTAAATAAAGTTAATGCACTGTTTGCAAAATATTGTCAGGATAAGCCTCCTTTTACCATATGATCAAGGCTAAGAAACCGCTAAGAGCTTTTACAATCTCTGCGAGGCTATCCAATGTTGAGACAAGACTTGCTGAGACCATCTTTTCTTTTAGATCTCTTGGCTAAATTTTAACTGTGTTTTCTAAGAATATTTGAATAGGTTTTGTCAGTGATTTTTTATTTTTTCCTTTGCAGTGTTTAAAAATCCTGCCCGAAGGTCCGAGTCTGCAATGTGTTCACATCTGTTTGGCTGGGACTGTGCAAATGGAATTTTGAGCTTCATGAAGGACAACTGCCTCACGTCAAGCTCCCGGTCAGCTCTGGGGTCTGATGCACATATGATGAAATGCATGAGAACATTTTTAGTAGAATTGGGACCGGGGACAGACTGGCTTCTGCTTAAAGGTGAGGCTTGTGCACTGGGGGTGTGGTGGGTGCCAACTCGGGTGACACACCCCAGCCCGGCAGCAAACTGAGTGCTAGTTGTACCTGGTGAATAAAACCAACAACAGGATTGAGAGGCTAGAGCTAAGCCCCAGTAAAACCTCACCATATTTCTACATAGATAGCATAACCATTTTGAAAAGACAGATATTCTCAGACTGGATAACCACCCATCAAAAAAAAAAATACACTTCATAATACAAAAGGATTAAAAGCAAATAGTGGAATTATTTGTTAGCACTGACCAGAGATGCATGCTCTTAGTGTTGACCATAGACACAGACCCTCAATTAGACATCAGCAAGCTGCATGTGCGCACGGCAGGCCCACGATCGAATCACACAAGCGTCGTTCGCTTACCATTTGTTATTTTGGCACCGAGAGGTCTACGGCTGTGATTCAACACCCTAATATATTAAAGAATAGTCATATCAATAGACACACAAAATTATGTAATTAATTCAACATCCAAAGATAATAATTAAAAATAAAAACCCTCTTAGCAAATTAGGAATAAAAGGGAACTTTCTTAACACGATAAAACCTCTAAGCAGATATCACATACTGTTTTGAAATGGTTACAGTCAACATCAAGACAAAACACGCTGATTATTATTCATTAGATAAAAATAAAAACCCATGGGGAATTAGATCAGGGATAAACAAACAGGTTACTGGAATAAAATAAGAATCCCAGAAAGAGCCCGCACACATGGGGCCCCGAAGTGTGACACAAGTGGCCTGTACGCACGAGGAGAAGTGATGGAACATTCTAGAAATGGTGCCAGTACACCTGCCCACACACTGGAAATATGCACCTTATGCCTCTGCTTTTCTCTAAACAAAACAGTAAACTCAAAGTTGACAACAAACTTGATTATAAGTGATGATTGGATGATTATGAATAGAGAAAGGTGTCTTGAATGAGACTTAAAAGGTACAAACCACAAAAGAAACAACTATTTAAATGTACTCCATTTAGGTTGAAGAAATCTGTGAAATACAAGATGCCTTAAAGCCAAAAAGACAGCCACATACTGGGATCGCACGTTGACAGTGCACGCAACTGACCACAGATGCGTTACCAACCGACCGACAGTGTATAGAGCAAGGTCCCACCACATCGCAAGAAGGACAAACACAAGGTATGAACCAGCAAGTTACAGAAGGAAAACTCAGATGAGCGCTGAAGAGAACAAGGTGCTCAGACTCCTCGGCAATTAAGAAAGTACAAATCAAAGCCACAAAAGATATGCCTTCTCACTCATCCATGGGGATGGCAAAAACATGTAAATGCAAAGGATGGCAGGAGATGTGGAAAAAACGAACTTGTACACTCTGCTGGTGGGACTGCAGTTGGAGGCAGAGAGCAGTTTGGCAAAACCTGGTAAAAGATGCCAGCGTGTTGAGACGTCTCGTTCCGTAAACTCAACTCCTAGGCAGATACTCAGATAACAGCGTTGGTTGCTCAACCCGAGAAGATGCAGGCACCTTCTGGCACTGCTCGTGGTGATACAATGGAAACAATTTAATAATCCATGACTAGGGAGATACATAAAAGAGGATTGACTCACACAATAAGAAAGAACATAGCAGTTAATATAAATGAACTGGAGCTACACACGGTTACCAAGATAGATACATCTCAAAAAGTTAATGCCAAGTGGAAAAAAAGAAAGTCGCTGGATCAGATATACAATATGATACCATGTGTGTAATATTTTAGAGTTATATAAAATGTATTGCTATATATTGCTATGAACACTTCTGTGCATAGAAAATATATTTAAAAACCATGCACAGGCATGATACTCTATAATAGCCGTGGCCTCCAAGGGAAAAGGGAGGAAAGGAGGAGGGGAGAGAGAGAGAGAGGGAGGGAGGGAGGGAGGGAGGGAGGGGAAGACGGGGAGGATGGAAGAAAATCTCTAAATAGGAAAATGAGACACTAAAGCCAAGATCTGGTGTATAGTGCAGGCACGGGTGATCTAGTGGTGTCTTCTGCAGCAGTTCAAGGTGCTGATGTGGCCTCACCGGAAGGAAGATTTGAGGCTGAGTCCCAGCTTCCTCCTCCTGAGTGGGTGGATGTCAGAAAGTGAGCCCACCACCTGGGCCCCCGGGCTGTTAGCTCACCTGGTGTTGTTTGCACTCTCGGCCACACAAGCCAGTGGGGCAGGCACTGATGGCTGCGAACCCAGCCCCCTCCCAGTTGCCTCTCCTTTTGTGCCTCCCACCATGGAAATAAAGAGACAAAGTGCTTTTCCCAGTTTCCCTTGCAGCCAGGGGTGGCTTGAGGACTCAGAACTGGCCAAGGAGGACGATGGCTGGTACGCGGAAGACAGGCAGGAGAGCGGGAGAGAAAGGAGGCAGGGAAGAAACAGCTCTGTCCCTGCCCTGGCTGGACAGACAGCTGCGGAAGCTCCCAGTCCCTGTGCAGGTGAGCTCGTGTGACGTTTAAGAGAAAGGAAGAGGTGGCAGGGAGTGCACAGAGCTCCTCCACAGATCCTAGGTCCTTCCTTCCACACGTCATAAGGAGGAGAAATAAGCCTCTCTGGTGGGTGTTTCTCTTGTGCAAAAGCATCGTAATGAATACGCTTCACTTTAGGACAAAAAGGCAATTTACCAGGAAGTTACTGAGCCACCCACAGACCCTAGGAAACGTTGAGTAACGGGAGACCTCCAAAGTGTCCTCGGACCCCGTCTCCTGGGCTCCGCTCCTCAACACAAATTCTAGGGACAGAGGACCTGCCCCAGCGTGGGTCGCGACCCCAGCACCGACCTCCAGCAGGGGACCAGTCTGGGCCACGAGATGCAATCCCGGCTGCTGGGGCTTGAGCCGTGGAGGTCGGTTCTGGAGAAGACAGTTGGGTGGATGCTCAAAGGAATGTCCGCTGCTGACCAGACTTGGAGATTTTTATTTTGAATAATAACTTACAGGGCTTCACGCATTCCCTGCTCCCTTTCCCTCCCCCAAGCCTCCCTGGGGACTGCTTTATTGTGCTCAGCAGGACATTCAAATTGGGCTCCACCAGCCTGGACCTGTTGAGCTGATTGTTGTTAATTATGAATAAAACAATTATAAAAATATTAGCAGCATACAAGGTTATATTTTGCACTGACATAGTAAAAGCCTCCTCCTAGAATCCTCTTTAAGCAGCAATATTTTTGCTTCCCTTTCATTGCTAAATACTTTTTTCCCCCTTATCTTTAACCTCGACATTATTAAAACTGCACCAAGAATTTATTTTAAAAATCTCACTGTGACATTTCAGCAGAAAAATGACCTTACTGTTTTATAGGTGCTGCAATCACTTGCTAGGAGACAACAATTTTTTTTTTCCCTCCTCCAGTAAATCAACATCCTGGAAAATGCTTGTTTAGAGCCCTTCATCCGAATGTCATTTGTAAGGGGCTGGCACTTCCAATCCCGCAAACGGTGTCCGCGTCCGCGCTTCCTGCAGACGGTCTTTCTCCTGGGCGGACTCCACGCTCGTCTCGGAGGCGAGCTGGGGTCCGCATGGGGCGCAGGGCTGAGTCCGGAGGAGCCCGGCCGATCTCATGAGCTAATGAACACGGCGTAAAAGTTGGCTGCGTGTGACTGCGGCGTGAATCTAACTTGTGTCCACGTGATTTTTTTTTTTTTTTTTTTTTTTTTTTGGTACTTGTCTTTTTCTCACCCTGCCTCTCCAATAATAGAAACAGAGCTCCTTGGGCCTTGTGTGCCTGCGTTGGAAACCACGCCCGAGGCCCTGCAGCCACAGTTAGAGCTGCCTGGCGGGAGGGAGGGGTGACGGTGACGCCGTGGCCGAGCCGCTGTTGCCGGGGCCCAGGGTGATGACAACGGCGGGGAGACGGTGTGTATAGCAGTAGTGGCAGCTAAGCCCTTGGTGGATGACCTCATTCATGGCAGAAATGGTCTTCTCTTCACATATGGTGTGACGGGCAGTGGTAAAACCCACACAATGACCGGTTCTCCAGGGGAAGGAGGGCTGCTTCCTCGTTGTTTGGACACGATCTTTAACAGTATAGGGTCATTTCAAGCTAAGCGATATGTTTTTAAATCTAATGATAGGAACAGTATGGATATCCAGTGTGAGGCTGATGCCTTACTAGAACGTCAGAAAAGAGAAGCCTTAGGGCAGCCTTAGGGCTGCGTTGTTGTCTACGCACCGTGCGGGTCTCTTGGCTCAAGCAGCTTCCTCGTCCTCACGACAGCCACGTGAGGCTGTATCATGATGACCGCGATGCTTGTTGTTGTTGTTGTTATTACTCCCCCCAGTTGTACAGGCGAGAAAAGTCGGCTGAGGAACCGGACACACACAGGGATGTTCTCCCTCGCAAGGTATGGAAGTCACTAATGCTCTTCTACAGCTGGAGTGTTCAGCAAAATCCTCACTTGTCAGCCCTCTGATCAGAAAGTGGGGACGGCCGAGTGGGGTCAGTGACCTTGAGAAAATACTGGGGAGGAGGCAGGGCGTGCCAGGTGGCAGCGTGCACGTGCACAGTCGGCCACAAAGCACACTTCCGATTTCTCACGAAAACGCACAAGTATACACGGCGTACAGTCATTGCCTTTCTCTCCCATTCGACGTGAAGGTGACATTTAGCACCTAGTCATGGAGCCCCTGCTTCGCTCTGGACGCCCCAGAGGGCTGGGGGCTCAGCTGTGCACCAGGCACGGTGGAACGTGCCAGGGGAAAAGGCAGGTCAGCAACCGCAGGACGCTGGAGCTGTGCACGCCGGAGCCCGCCCCGCCTGCGTCTGCCGCTGCTCGGCCGGAGGCAGAGCCCAGACCCAGCCTGGGCCGCCCAGGGGTCAAGGGCTGTCTCCTGGGCTGGGGCGTTGGGAACTCGCCATCAGGGAGGCTTGGAGAGGCCAGATGGTCACGGCCTACGACAGCCAGTGTCCCCCTCGAGCCAGGCGTCATGGGGGAGGGGACACTCGCTGCTAAGAGCGGGACCTGGGACCCTGGAGCCACGAGCTGGTGAGTCACACCACCGTTTACGCAGTCCTGGTGCCTGTGACCAGGGACAAGTCTCCAAATGAGCTTCCGGGGGCCGCACGGGCCAGCAAGCTTAAGGGACTTGCTCATGAGCTAGTGGCATGTGGCTTCCCAGGGCTGCTCGGCAGAAACAGGGTTGGAATCCAGGTACGTTTAATTCCAAGACGTGACTTTGCAGCTTTTCCTTCTCCACCTGGGGAGGGAAGATGTTGACTCCATCTCACAGGTACTCACGATTTCCAAGGGCTTAAGTCGCCTCTGTGTCCCCTCCCCTCTCTGTGAGGAGGCCACCGGCTTCCCGTTGTCCCCGACCCGAGGACGTGTCTGGAGGGTCTCCCCGTCTGCCCCACCAGCCCGTCCTGGGAGGGGCACACTCTGTGCTCCCCGATTGCCGATGTGCGCCGAGCTGCACGCGCCGCTTTGTTTTTAATTTCCTGTGGGAAACAGATTTAATTGAGGAATCATTTCATATTTGTAATCTTCTAAAACGGGCTGAATTCTGTGTTGAGATTTGATTGACGCTTCTGCAACGCGGCTCCCCAGACACGCCCTGCAAAACCCCGGTGTTCGCCGGATCGGATCTCTGCGTATATTGGGTTTCTTGGAATCACAGCAGCAAGAAGCTCCAAAGACCCTAAAGATACAAGAAATGTTATTAGGATCTTTCCCCCCTTATGCTAGATAGTGAGGTTACTGTTTTCTCTTTTAAAAAGCACACACACACACACAAAATCTTATTTCAAGTAGTCTTTGAAAATGTAATTTCTGAGAAAGGCTTTGTTTGGGTGTGGGTTTCGCCCGGGGAGCCGGGAGGTTGCTACGACAGTTCTGGCCGTGGCGGGTGCTCCCGTGCACTGGGAAGTGAGCCGAGGGGCCCCCCAACCCCCGCCCCGTTGTCCTTGCCGAGGTCACCGTCCTTCCCCCTGCTGACCTTCCCTGCCAACAGGTGCAGGAGCCCTGCAGTGCCCCACCCCCAGGACACCAGTCTAAGGAATTTCTCAGGCCCGAATGGTTCCCTACTCCTACTCCTCCCACCCAATTACCTTCCTATTGGTTAAGGTTTTCGCACCGAGTATTCCAGGCTTATTTTTCTCCCCAGAGAGCGTGTGTGCACAGTGGTGTGACCATATGTGCAAAACAAACAGGCGTATCACAAGTGTCGTTGCCTGAGAAACACAGGCCAGTGTGGTTTTCCACTCTATTATACTTCCCCATAAATATAATTTTAACTTCAATAGAAAATAACCATCTAACTTGCCCTATGCCTTTCCATAGAGTCAAGACAATAGACCGCGCAAAACATTTTAATTTTTTGGTTTTCCATGTTCTGAGCTGTCCCAGGAGGAGAGATTCCTAAAGGGGAATCACTAGGTGAAAGGGAATGAAGCTCTAAATATTCCATAAAATACTCAGACACACTCATATATTGCACGTGGGAATAGGAAATGGTACTGCAATTCTGGAAATCCCCAATTCTGGCAATTTCCTGTAAAACGGAACATGCAACTACCACACAGCACAGCAATGGCACTCAGGCATCAATCCAGGAAAAGTGAAAATGTAAGTTCACATAAAATCCTGTATGTGAGTGTTCATAACTGCTTTATTTGCAGTAGCCAAAAAGTAGAAACAACTGGATTTCCTGCAATGGATGAAAGTCTGAACAAACTGTGGGATGTCCACATCAGGGAATATTACTCAGCAATGAAAAGGACCAAGCCGCTGCTGCACACAATGGTTTAGATGGATCTAGAGGGAATCGTGTTGTGTGAAGAAACCACTCCCCATATACTTCCATTTGTAAACTATTCTTACAACAAACTGGAGAGCAGACTCGCGGTTGCCGGGGACGAGGAGAGAGACGAGGAGACGTGGCCATAGAAGGCCAGTGTGACGGGTCCTTGTGCCAAGAAAGGACCTTGTGTTCTCTCCCTGGACGGTATTGGTGGCAATGATCCGATTTCGATTTTGTACTGTAGCTGTCCGAGATGCTATCACGGGAAACCTGGTTAAAGAGTGTTGGGATCCCTCCGTATCATTTCTTACAGCTGTATGCGAACCCACGATTATCTCAAAATAAAAGTGTTATCAAAAATGCATTGACAACTTGTTTTCTGAAAGGAGCCAGCACAGGCGACAATACAGGGGCCACACTGTGAGACTAACGCGGACAGCTTGATCTTGCAGGAGTCGCCCGCACCTCCCTCTGCAGTCCCGCCGCCTCTCACACACGGACTTAGCAGAGATAACCGGCTTTAACCAGAGACATTAAATTATTCCGTGAAGGTCCCACTGCTCGGCTCTGCTCTGGGCCGAGGAACTGCTAAAGGTAATTCAAATTAGGTGCTAATGTTTGATCTGGAAGAGACGCCTCGTCTCTCCCAGGTACCATTTGCATTTCACCGTGAAGTTTAAAGTCAACCCGAAGGAGCGTTTCAGTGGCGCCGCGGGGACGTGGAAAGGTCACGTCTTAATTTAATGTCCCTCGAAGCCCCCGGAGACGGCGGCCTGAACCGCAGACCCCACCTGCGTGTCCAGCTGGCCCCGCGGGGCCCCTCCGGATTCCAGGAGACGGTCCCCTCGCCGAGGCCCTCGCTGAGACATGGGGGGGTTGCCCTCTCCGTGACTTGCATTTATGTAACATGTCCCTGTCCCCAGCGCGTGCGCTCGGGGTGCGGGATGCTGAGCACCAGGTCGGGAGTCGATGCTCTGATTGTCTTTGATGTTTTCAAAGGCGAGAAAGGCTGTCATCTTCTCAAGTGGCACTCCGCTCTCGGTAAAGAATGTTTCTGATTTCTGGAGTGTCTATCAGAGGCAATTACATCCTGATTGACCTGTTTGGCATTAAAATGTCTCCTAACACTTGCTGCCCCGGTGGGGAAGGAAGGTCTTGTTTCTATTCTTCTGCTCGAGTCTGTTTCGAGAGTTCACCGGAGCGCTGAACTTCGGGGATGGAAAGCGCCAGATGATCGGAATGCTTCCTCCCCGCCCCTGCGCCCCTGACGTTTTAAAATTCAATCCGTTTAGCCCAACCCGGAGAATATAGAGCCTTGCATTCATCCCCACACAGGTATGACAGATAGCCGGTTTGTCCTAGCTACAGGGGCGCATGCTGGGGATGCAGTGTAGACGAAGACACTGGTCTTGCCTTCGAAGGGCTTACGATCCGCTCCCGTGGGCTGGGAGTCGCGCTGGGAGACCAGGGACACAGACGCATCACACGAGGTCAATACAAGACGGACACAGAGTACGAAGGGGTCACATTACCACACCCTCGACATTAAGAGGTGCTGTCTTAAAATATAATTCACCTGTGGACTTATACCCTTTTTAAAATTAATTGTGTGTGGCCACTGTTCAGAGCATACTCCCCTCCCACACTTGTTTAGCTTTGCTCACCGTCTCAGCCTGTTTTCCTACTGGGGCAATTCCTTTTCTATTACTGTTTTATTTTATAATATTTTAATTCTAAATTATAGAATAGCTCAAATATTTAAAAAAAAGGCATAGAGAGTTTTAACAAATGCTAACACTTAAGATTTGGGGATTAATGTTGAGGATTAATTTGTCAATTAATGTTGACAAATATGTCACTACTATTCCCTCCCTGCCCATCCCCTTCCCTGCACTCTATGGAGGGAGGCAGGGCTTTGGGGTCTGCACATCCTTTCCTCTGTAGGGCCCTTTCCTTCCTCTTCTTTTACATGTGTGTGCATCCATGACATTATTTTGTGTGTTCCATATTCATTAAAACATAGTGTCTTATATTGCACGTGTCCTTTTGAATCTTGCCTTCCTTCCACACCACATTATAATTTGTGTATTTTTCAGATCTGTTTGCACTGATACATTTCAAGTGCTCTACAGCAGGGGTTGGCAAAGTTCCCCTTAAAAGACCAGAGAGTAAACATTGGTGTCTGCTGATCCCTGCTATATAGTATTTCACTGTATGCTAGAATTTGTATCCATTTTCTAGTTGCATTTTTAAAATTGCTTTCATTGTTTGATATTATAAAAAAAATGCAACAACAAACATACCTGTACTCTGTCTCCTTGTGTATATGGCTGGTGCTGGCCAGGGCATACATACAGAAGTTACTCACGTGAGCAATAACACATTTGAGTTCCTCTTCTGTGAGTGCCAGAGAGGTTGCCCAGCCTGCAGCAGACGTTTATGTGGGCCGGAAAGTGGATCCCGTCCGCTCTGTTCCAGACGGAGCAATCAAGCCGTGAAGAGAAACCTTTGTTTTTTTAAGGCATTGAGATTTCAGATTTAATTTGTAACCACAGTAATACACAGATTTTATGGAAAAACCTAATCCCTCATTCTTTCCATGATAATCTGCAAATGTAAAAACTCTTGGTTTCTCGGCATCTGAAAGGTACTTTATTCATCCCACTCTCGATGAATAGTCCATCTGGGTATAGACTGACAGAAGTTTGTTGTTAATCTCAAATTTCACTCTTTTCTTCTAGCTTTTCTTGTGCTTGATTTAAAAAAAAAATCTCTTACAATTAATTGTTATTTCTTTTTAAATAACCTATTTATTTCCTATGATGGCCTTGGTATCTTTGATATCCTGCTGTTTCAGCACAAGATTAATTAGAATTTATATTATTTATGCTGTTCAGGGCTCATTGTGCTTCTTGTCCTTCATTTCCGGAAATTTCTGGAGCATTCTCTCTCTCCAGTTATCGCTTCTCCTTCATTCTTTTAATTGTCATGCCTAAAATCCCGCCATATGTACTTTTTAACCTTCTCATTTTACCGTTCTGGCCTCATAACTTGTGCTCCGTGTTTCTCATCTCTACGAATCCCTGCGGTGCGTCCGGGAGCGCTGATGCGGGTGGCTTAGGAAGGAGGAGAAACCAAACCCTGGACAACATGAACAGGGGAGATTTGAGAGGGGAGGGTCAGAGTTGGAGAGTTCTAAGGTCTACATGTTCTTTGAAAGGAGAATGTAAACATTTATTAATTTTAGACTTTGAAAGTTAAATATTTACTGTTAAATTTTTAAGGGGTTCCAATGGAGGAATAGAGATAGGAGACAGAACTTCCAAATCTGATCTGAGGTTGAAAAAAAACAAGAAGAAAATGATGAAAGAAATAAAGGCTACTCAACCTAATTTAAAATGCCGTGGGAAGGAGAAAAATCATTAAGACGTTAAGATTGTGCAAACAAATCCAAACACTTTACAAATCACAATAAGTGAAAATAGATTGAATTGTTCAGTGAGAAATTTTCAGATTGGATTTCAAAAAAATCCAGCAATATGTTGTTTACAAAGGATAAATTTAAAGCATAAGTTCCCAAATGATTGAAAGTAAAAGGATTTAAATAGATATGCCACACAAACACTAACCAAAAGGAAACTAAGGCATTTACTTGAATGACACACAATAGACTTCGGGGTAACAGGTACTTTTAAAGATGAGGAGGGTCTTACATCACAGGATAGAGACAATTCACCAGGAATATAAAAAGTTCTGAACGTGTACGCACCAAATGGCACAGCCTCATGATAGATAAAACAAATATTGATGGAAAAGAGACAGTGACAAGTCTACAGTAATACCGATAAAAGTGACACACATTTCAGCAAACGATCACTAACGCAATGAAAACACACAGGAAGGGTGTGGAAACGTGCCAATCACAAGCTAGTGGAAACTGCATGTTGCTGAGAGTAACAAGTGGAGAATACATACTCTTTGCAAGCACACTGAAAATATTTTTAAAAAAACAGAGCATATTCTGAGTCAGAAAGCAAGTTTTAACAAATTGCAAATAATCAATGATGTCCTGACCCAGAGAAGTCAAATAAATTGAGTAAGTTTGCACAGCTATCTAGAAGTGCAAGTTAATTAAAGAAGATAAATAAGATATTTAGCACAGTGCCTGGTATGTGGTTAATATTAAATGGTTATTGTGTCGTAAATGTTATTTGTAAATAAATCTATCTTACTGATCTTCCTGGTTTCCCTTATGTTTTTAGCTGACTTTCTTGGCTTTTCAGAATAGGCAAACCAATCGAGCTATCAGTCAATCAATCATTGCATAAACTGGAGTTTTCCTAACAATATTAAGGGAGGATTTTTTAGTATTTATTTTTATATTTATACATCGTTAAGTAAGAGGGGTTCTCTTTTGATTTAGGATATTTTCCTCCGAACTATGTTGATAGCTGAATTTCTTCACATTGTTTCAATATCATCCTGAATCCCATTGGGGCTCTGCTTCCTGGGCTCAGACCAGAGTGACCCAAAAGGCTGATAGGACGCACAATAAGGAGGTTCCTGAGTGTGATCACTTCCCTGCATTTACCGAAGATGCTCTTCTAGGGGCAGCTGCTGCTGCTCCACTCTCTGGCTGGAGGGTCTTCATTCCTGGCCCATGGACAGCTGCCACCTCCTCCTTGGAGCCGCAGCCCCTACAGTCAGGTGATGATGCTGCTCTTCTTCCAGCCAGTTCCGCTGGAACATACATCCCTCCAGAACACCCCTCTCCAGGTGAGGGGCACCTCTCCTCTTTCCACCCCTCCCAGAGCCTCCCTCTCCAGGTGAGGGGCACCTCTCCTCTTTCCACCCCTCCCAGAACACCCCTCTCCAGGTGAGGAGCACCTCTCCTCTTTCCACCCCTCCCAGAGCCTCCCTCTCCCAGGTGAGGAGCACCTCTCCTCTTTCCACCCCTCCCGGAGCCTCCCTCTCCAGGTGAGGGGCACCTCTCCTCTTTCCACCCCTCCCAGAACACCCCTCTCCAGGTGAGGAGCACCTCTCCTCTTTCCACCCCTCCCAGAGCCTCCCTCTCCCAGGTGAGGAGCACCTCTCCTCTTTCCAGCCCTCCCAGAGCCTCCCTCTCCAGGTGAGGGGCACCTCTCCTCTTTCCACCCCTCCCAGAGCCTCCCTCTCCAGGTGAGGAGCACCTCTCCTCTTTCCACCCCTCCCAGAGCCTCCCTCTCCCAGGTGAGGAGCACCTCTCCTCTTTCCAGCCCTCCCAGAGCCTCCCTCTCCAGGTGAGGGGCACCTCTCCTCTTTCCAGCCCTCCCAGAGCCTCCCTCTCCCAGGTGAGGAGCACCTCTCCTCTTTCCAGCCCTCCCAGAGCCTCCCTCTCCAGGTGAGGGGCACCTCTCCTCTTTCCACCCCTCCCAGAGCCTCCCTCTCCCAGGTGAGGAGCACCTCTCCTCTTTCCACCCCTCCCGGAGCCTCCCTCTCCAGGTGAGGGGCACCTCTCCTCTTTCCACCCCTCCCAGAGCGTCCCTCTCCCAGGTGAGGAGCACCTCTCCTCTTTCCACCCCTCCCAGAGTGTCCCTCACCCAGGTGAGGAGCACCTCTCCTCTTTCCACCCCTCCCAGAGTGTCCCTCACCCAGGTGAGGGGCACCTCTCCTCTTTCCACCCCTCCCGGAGCCTCCCTCTCCAGGTGAGGGGCACCTCTCCTCTTTCCAGCCCTCCCAGAACACCCCTCTCCAGGTGAGGAGCACCTCTCCTCTTTCCACCCCTCCCAGAGCCTCCCTCTCCCAGGTGAGGAGCACCTCTCCTCTTTCCACCCCTCCCAGAGCGTCCCTCTCCCAGGTGAGGAGCACCTCTCCTCTTTCCACCCCTCCCAGAGTGTCCCTCACCCAGGTGAGGGGCACCTCTCCTCTTTCCACCCCTCCCGGAGCCTCCCTCTCCCAGGTGAGGAGCACCTCTCCTCTTTCCACCCCTCCCGGAGCCTCCCTCTCCCAGGTGAGGGGCACCTCTCCTCTTTCCACCCCTCCCAGAGCCTCCCTCTCCCAGGTGAGGGGCACCTCTCCTCTTTCCACCCCTCCCAGAGCCTCCCTCACCCAGGTGAGGAGCACCTCTCCTCTTTCCAGCCCTCCCAGAGCCTCCCTCTCCCAGGTGAGGGGCACCTCTCCTCTTTCCACCTTGGCTTGTGCTGCCTTCTCTAGTTACTGAGCTGTGACCTGGCCCCTCAGTGTCTTCCTCTACATTGGTCTCACGCGCATAGCACCCAGCAGAAGATCCTTCTTTTTGTGCCATGGAGAGATACTTTTCCTTTTTATTATTGCAGTTTTATATTTCTTTGCTCCTTTCAGTAGAAGTTTGGCCGGGGGGAGAAGATACCTGTGATCAGTTCTCCATTTCTTCCTGGCGCCCCTCCTTTGATCTGATTATGCATGGGACTGGATTTCTAGGCTGGACAAGGGAGCAGATCCAAGATGATCCACACGCCCATCATTTTGGTACTTTTGGTTTCAATAGTGTAAACATTATGTAGCTAAAAAGTAATCAGCAAAGGTCTCTGAATGCCATGGAGATTGTTTCTGGCAGCAGAAAATACATTAGTTTTCCATTTCTACAAACTGAATGCTCATTTAGAAGAAAAATGAACTGTTTACTCTGAAACTACATATCATTAGGCAGATATTTTTGAACATTTGAATCTGAAGTATATTTGTAAAAATTCTGTACCCAGACGTACACCCATATGGCATAATGGTTATTTGTTTTGGTCTGCCAGGTTTGCAAAAGTTTTGTATTCTGTCTTCCCTTGAAACCAGAGTGAAGACTTGGAGATTGCAGGAAAGTTCTCAATTTTTCCATAAACAATAAATAATTAAACAGTAAAGAATTATGATGTGTAATTATAAGTTGTATTCTGCATAGGGATAAGGCAATGGTTGTCAGCTAAGGAAATCCTGTAACACAGGGGACATGCGGCAATGTTTGAAGGTATTTTCGGGGTGTCCCGGGGTGGGGAAGAGGAACGGCATCTGGTGGGTAGAGACCAGGGATGTTGCTGAACACCACACAATGCACAGAACAGCTCCTCACCGCAAGGGATCATCCAGCCCGACATCAGCCAGTCATTAGCGCCACGGCGTTGGGGTTGTGGAGCCCCCGGAATAAGGAGCCACAGACCAAAGGGACAAGCCTTTATCACACACGTCCCTGCCACACAGGCCCCAGATATCAGGCACACCCTAAAATCCTGGGGAGTGAGGATGACTGGTGGGCATTTGGAAAGGAGCTGTGGGTCTTAGAGAGGTCACAGGATTTGCGTGGAAACGTCTGGGTTGTTCCAGCCA
This sequence comes from Microcebus murinus, assembly GCF_040939455.1. Taxonomy (NCBI): domain Eukaryota; kingdom Metazoa; phylum Chordata; class Mammalia; order Primates; family Cheirogaleidae; genus Microcebus; species Microcebus murinus. Next base: position 2,606,273 of record NC_134119.1, read on the forward strand.
GCCTGTCACCTGGCTGAGTGTCAGAACTGCCATCTATGAAGGAGTCAATGACACTGGACAGACTGGATCACTTAGAAGGACAATAAGATGGCATGCAGGGGAGCGTCACCCGCCCTCACGCTGGGCATGGTGCTCACATCCCGCGGATTGTCTGTAGCTTTTGTATTTCATACATACAGCTTTTGTATTTCACACTTTCTATTTAACATTAGGACACGGAGCCTTCAACCCCATTTTTTAAAGTGCAGCACTTTTTTCCCATCTAATGGTGTATCGAGACAAAAGGGCGCAATACGAATGACCTGTATTCTCTCTTGGGTGCTTATGTTCTACCTTTATTTACCCATATTTGTTTTTTCTTATTCTTTGCCCCCAGTTCACCTATGGCTGCTTCGAAGCAACTGAAACCAGAGACGGGAAGAACTCCTTGCCGCCCTGCCCACCGCGGTCCTCAGACTGCGCTCGGCCCGTCGTCCACACACAAGCGGGGAGGCGCACGGCGCGAGGCGCAGGGTGAGAGGAGGAGTTGCTATTTAATCACGGAAATGACGCTGCCTGCTCTTGCCTCTCGGTGAGCAAAACAGGAATCAGTGCTTTCAATGGTAAACAGAACAAGTGAAAGGATCGCATGAGGGTGAGCAGGGGCGTTTCCCATCTGAGGGTCAGGATTCCTCCTTGAAGCCTCCCCCAGAAATGGGAATCGGACGCTGGGAGCGCCAGCCGCCGAGCTGAGGTATCGGGGTTCCATCCTACGGTGCCTCTGCCTCGCTTCACTGTCCCCAGACAGCACAGAGACACTCGTCCTGCTGGCAGAGAGGGATCGGGACGTTTGTGCAGCAAGCAGGTGCGGAGGCAATTGGGAGGCGTTCATTCCTGCAGGTCTGACCCTCGTGCTGCAGGTCACACCCATCGCCCCACCTGTGGGTGAGGAGACCGTGCTGGTGCGCCCTGCTCGGGTCCCACGGCTGCGAGTGGCTGCCGTGGGGCCAGGACCGGTGCCTGTCCAACTTTGTGATGCCTGACACTCCAACTCCTTGCAGTGTTACTTTTCCCTGGGAGCAGAGAATGCACGCGCATAACACTTCTAACCGTAGAAATAATGTGTCCCCTTGCTTTTCAGCTCAGAGTGCCTTTGTGTTTATTGTTATTCCACCACAATCAGGCACGATGCAATACCACAGACCTCGGTTTTGTAATACTGAGAATTTGTAAAGTCTGAAAAATTCTCTAAAAAGCGTCGCATTTTTGAACTACTTCACTTGCACTTTGTTTTTTATCAGCAGTTGTAGCGTTGGGCTATTTCCTTAAAGAAGGCTGTTACAAAGAAAGTCTTCCAGGCAGTTTTGATTGTAACAACACACGCTACAATCACAGGTGCTCGCCATGGGCAGGGCGCCCGACAAGCAGCGTCGCGCTCGACCTTCAGAACAAACTCAGAGAGACGCCCTTCCCCGCTCCGTCTCTGCGGTGCGGGAGCTGCGGCCAAGATTGGTGAAGTCAATGGCTCTCAGCCAGGAGTCAGACCTGGGTGGCCCGGCCCTGGGTCTACACTGTCACCAGTTTCCCTGCATGTCCTCTGACTCCTAGAGAGCTGTTCGTCCAGGATGCCAAATGGGGAGCCCCAAGCTGTGCGGGGAGCGGCTGCCAAGCGCCGTCGTCTCCTCTGGCGTGTTTAGTTCCACGCCCTGCCTCAGCTAAAGTGCAGACTCCTGCATGCCAGGACCTCATCAGATCCACAACTAGAAAGAGCTCCTGGTGCAGGAACTTCTGTGGTCTTTAGTCCCACCACCCCAGCGGGTAAAGAGAGTAGACAAAGTGAAGGAAGGAGACGTAGGAAAGAGCTAGCAGCTTCCCAGTCAGCTTACTAGGACCTCAGTAATGCTAACTGAGGTTAGCATTACTAGCTGCCCACTGGATCATTACTGAATTGTTTTCTGGATTATTTAGATAAGACCCTGTACACTAGTTAATTAGAATGGTTACAAAAAAAAATAGGCCGCTTTGGGCCTGGCTGCCTTCACGTAAGACGGGAACCCGCCGCTCACGGGGAAGAGGGGATGTGCTCCTCCCGCGGCAGCCAGACGGCTCGCCTGAGCTTCACAGCGGTGGCCGCGCTGACAGGTGAAGAACCGTACTTCAAGTGTGAAATAGGGGCTGTGCTGTTTAACACCGTCCGTGGGGAAACTACACGCGTGCATTAGGCAGGCGATTTGGGGCGTGTTCGTACGGTCTCACCGAGGTGGGCAGGGTTTGCGGAGGAGCGGGGCGGCAGAGGTGTGCTGGATCGGCAGGACGTGGCCGGACCGCGAGGCTGTGTTAAGTCCACGCATGGTGGCGTCGAACACCAGACTGGGGTTTCGTCCTCTGCACGCTGAGTGTTGGGATGGCGAATGTCGGGGAGCCCGGGCTGGTAAGCATGAGGACGGGGGCTTGACCTGCCACCACCTTTGTGCACCTGCTGCGTGCTTGGCTTCTGGCCTGGGCACTGTGTGCACATCCAATACCAGGTGTGATCCTCCCGTGTTATTGTTATCTTCAATTGACCGTCCTTCCCACACCACCTCGCCTAGTAAGGGTTGGGGTGTCGGACTTTCAATCCGGAGCACTTGTGCCAGGCGGCAGTGACCCACGGCTGAGGCTCTGCGCTCAGACAGTCTGGGACAAACTCTGGACTCTCCACCGAAGAGTCCAATGACCATGGTCAGTCACTTAACCTCTCTGTGCCGGAACTTTCTGGCCTGTACGGGGGATGACAGGCCTGACCCCAGGGACTGCGAGGGCTGCTGTCTTCGCTAACCCCAGCTTCCCTGTTCCCTCCCCGCCCTCCCCACCTCCCTGCATGTCTCGGGATTTACCTTCCTGGCCCCTGAAGATAGGAGGAAGAAACGATGATTTGAAAAGGGCAGGACGCAGGGGCTCACACAAGCTGGGGCCGCAGCCTCACAGCCGGGCGGGCGAGGCCCCTGAGAGTGGCTGTGGCCTGACCGCCGGCTGGAGACCCTCCCTGCGTCCTTCCTCTCTGGCCTCACTCACGCGGCTGCAGCAGCCCGGGCGCCACCGCAGAAAGTCATCAGGGCTTTGGAATTATCCTAAAATCCAGGAGGAGGCGAGGTGGGCCCCTGTCCCTGAACACAGCAGATCTGCAGCCTTTTCCTTGTGGGTTTTGGGGTCTCGTGGCTGGAAAAGGAACTTGATGGGCCTCACACGGGCACTCAAGTAACACGGACACGCGTGGCCTGGAAGCACCTGGCGCCGTGGACACGTCATGGGAGATGGAGGCCGCGGCTGGTTCTGCTCCTGCTCCGCTCTGGGCTTCTGGGGGCAGCGGAGAAGGTGGTGCGGACGCCACTCGAGGGCTGGAGCATTTTCCCCGCAAAGGACACGAGAGGCAGGAAGCACGGCTTCCAGTTCAGCTTTCCCAGGAACCAGCTGGCCGAACTTAACTTCCTGGCGCCAGGTCTCCGGACCCCAGGAATAAGCAACTTCCTTCGCAGAGCCCTTCGCCACCTGTGCCGTCTGCCTGCGCTGCACACGGCCGGACACTCGCGGCACCGAGCTCCTCACGCATCCCACCACTCGCTGCCACGACTGCTCCGGGGCTGGAATCCCCATTTTGCAGAAGGTAATAACTGCTCGATAGACATCTACTACTGATAGTTGTGATAGTGGTGACTGCATGCATGACACAGCAGTGAAGTTTTAGGGCTGCTTTGTTGCTTAGAGAAAATTTCTTAGTAGTTTTAGTCAGGTGGGTGTGGAGTCAAGAGCACGCGGATTGTCACTGCATGAAGACAGTCCTCCTCAGCTCACGCCCGCACTGCGAGTGAGCCTAGAGCGTCGTGACGGGTTCTCACCTGGGCACTATGACATTTTGGGTGGGATAATTCCTTGTTGGGGGCTGCCCCATGCACGGTGAGATACCAGGCAGCACCCCGGCATCTACCCACAGGGGCCAGCAGCACCCCTCCCACATAATGACAACCAAAAATGTCTCCTAACGTTACTAAATGTCCCTGGGGGTAAATGGACCACAGATGAGAAGCACAGGTTGTATCAGTTGTCACCAACTTAGAATGAGTCAAGTCTGAACGCTATGATAGATATTTATTTATTTTAGTTTTTAATTACTTTTTTAAAAAAATCCCAACAAAGAGATGTCATCCACATGTCTAAAAATGATTTCTCGAGAGGTTCGCTGCCGTCCATTCCCTTAGTTTCCACCGAGTGGGGTTCTCTGGCGCTCACGGGCACTGGGGCTGGGTGGTGAGCGACTGAGGCTCCTAGACCCTTCCCGAGCCGGAGAGGACACCTTGGCTTGGAGGTGGCACTAAGCAAGTTTGTCTCGTCCTGGGCAGACAGACGCTGCCCCTGATGACATTTGAAGAAGAAAGAAAACACATAATTTGATTATCCGCGCCAAGTGGGAATAGCATGCATAATCTTATTTTTCTCCAACGGAAGAATTGCTGCAATAAGTAAAAAGAAGAATAAATGTTTCGCTGAAGGCAGTGCGGTGTGATGGAAATTAATGACACTGCCCGAGTAGATGTCTGGTCACATCTTTCACCAGCTGTAATGTTTTCAGAGGGAGGCACTTGCGGGGGCCTGCATGACCGCATCACCTGCGGCCGGTGTCTCTGCCCGGCTGAAGCAGGTGTAGCACAACCAACGAGATGAGCGTGTGGATGCTTTCTTCCTGTGCTGGATACCCGCCACGGAGCACTTACCTGTGCCCAGAACGCTCCTGAACAAGGTTGCAGAAGGAACAATAAAACCCCAGGTCTGTTGTTCGTGTGTTTCTGTCGCATAAAACCCAGGAGCTGCCAAGATCCTGACGTCCGAGAAAGCTGGGCGAGTGGGGAGCATCAGAGCTCGACAGAATGCCGCCGGTATCTCTGGCTGCTTTTCTCCCACTGAGCTCGTTGGTGTGACATGTTCTCTGCAGATGCATCCAGAGCCCGTGAAAAACAATTACAGTCTCTGTTCGCTTGTAGGAGACAGGCTGGAAAGGGCTCAGTGTTGGCAGGAACAAGTCAGCTCCACACGGACACGTGAGCCCCAGCTTCTCCCCATGTGTGAGCAAAATGCTGCAGGAAGTTTTCATCTTCACGATAATATCAGTAGTAACAGCAAATGCATACAGCATTTATCATGGGCTAAGTACCAGTCTAAGGGCTTTCATACATTAACACATTTAATCCAGCGCCAGCTCCATGCACTAAGCACTATTTATTATCCCATTTTGAAGATGAGGAAACTGAGGCTTGAAGCCGGTCAGTCACTTGACTCAGGTCACAGAGCAAGTAAGTGGAAAGGCCTAGATTCGAACCCTGGACTTTGTCTCTGGAGGCCACGCTCTTAAATGCTGTACTGTATTTTCCCTATATTAAAAACGATATGGTCTGAAAATCTGCATTATTTAAATGAGTCTGGGTCTCCAGATAGATGTGTTTCTCTGAATCCTGAGCTTCCTTGGGTGCTGGTTTGTCACAGTCAGCCGGCGAGTCTCCCAAGGACAGGAAATAGAGCACGGAAAAGTCCAGCACTCATCCAACACCCACTGAAAACCCGTTTGGGAAAACAAACTCTGAGTCAAAGAGGAAGCCAGAGCTGGATTTAGTATGATTAAGTTTGCGATTCATTTGCAAATCCCTGTATCAAATGACAAGTGCCTTTTCCACAGAGGCCACCTCCCGGCTTCAGAAACACTGTCTGGATCACACAAAACGCCGGGTTCAAGGATAAAAACCGGCTTCTTCAGGGCGCGCCGCGTGGCCTGTGGCTCGGCAGGGACGGTTGCTATAGAAATGCCCAGGCGAGGCATCCCTGTGCACACCGCGGGTGATACACGAGGCATCGTCTTCATGACAAGTTTAGGACTTTAGTCAAGATCGAGTCTCCATAAAAAGAAAACCAGCCATCTCCATAAACATTAATCCACAATTAAGGGGGGGAAAAAGTCAGTAAATTTATAATTATCTGAGAATTAGGAATGGAAAACACAGATCTTATTTAGCTCTTCCTACTTAAATAATGCAGCGATGGGAGGGATTTTTATGCGAATGTATAATTTGATTGAGGAAGGGAATCAGGACGTTTCGTCCTCTCTGCTCTGTAATGACCCGAGGACGAGGAGCCGTAGCCAGGCTGAGGTTCCCGGAGAGCTGGGTGGGAAACAGAGGCAGGAGATCATCTGGGGACACAGGGCACAAACAGGGATGTTTCGTGAATTCGAGTCAGAGGGCTGTGGCCGAACAGCACACGCACGAACGGGCTCATGCATGCTCAGCGCACAAATGTCAGCGGATCAGACAGAAAGTAGCAAAGACGCCTCCCCGCCAGCCGGCTTTCCCCGGAGAGGCCCCGCGCGGCGGGCTTAGTCCCTGACGCTTCTCTCAACCCACTTTCTGCACAAGCCAGGGACGACGGGCAGGCTATTCATTCGCCACATTTAAATTAAGGAAAGGCAAGGAACAAAGCCTGGCTTTTCATGTCCGGATTGTGCAGTGAAAGACCGTTCATTTTCCAGCGCAGAGGATCGTCCTTCCACCCCCCAGATCCTCTCCCGCCCCCCGCTGCATTAGCGTCCCGTCGCTGCCTAGCAAGTCCTGCAAACGCAGCCACTGGGGCAGCACGCACGTATCCCCAGGCGGTCCCCCTGCCTCCTCGGGCCGGGCTGTCCCCAGGCTACTACGGTCCAGGCGCCACCTGGGCCGCAGTCTCCGGGGAGCGGCAGTGCTGTGCCAAGCGCGCGCAGGCTGCGGGCAGAGCCCAGCCCCGCTGGCCGCAGAGCTGAAGCCCGCAGCTCCCGGAGCCCAGCGCCGTCCAGGGCAGGTCACCGCGGGGCCTTCTCTTCTTCAGGGCCAGCGGGAGCGCGGCGTCCCCTCGGGCAAGGACGAGGGCCCCTTCTCCAGAGCTCTCCGCCGCCCGCCCACCGGGACGAGCGCTTGCTGACCGATTTAGAGTCAACTAAATGGGAAGCTGAGTCGCACCTGTAAAGTCCTTTGGCTTTCGCCACATGCCTCTGGTTAGCAGCAAGTCACGGTTTCTGGGGGCAGGGCGTGACTCATGGGGAGTCACCTTCTGGTGACTTCCATGTCCTCAGGCCTGCCCCCGACCCATCCTTCCGCAGAAAGGCAGGGCGCGCGGGAGGGCGGAGGGGTTCGCCTGGAGCCCCAGTGCGCTGGTCAGCTCCAGATGCTCCTTCAGGGCGCCCCTGTTCCGTGTCCCCGTTGCGCTGATCGGAGGGAGCGGGGGCACACGCAGGACGCTCCTCCCCTCCAAAGGGAGCCTGGGCGCCCCCCACACGCTCGCTGTCCGTGCCTGCCGGGGCGGGTGGGGCTCAGGGCGCCTGCGCCAGGGAGCGTGTCCCCCGTGCCTGGTGTGGGGAGCGTGTCCCCCGTGCCTGGTGTGGGGGGCGGGTCCCGGTGCGCGGTGTGGGGGGCGGGTGGGGCTCAGGGCGCCTGCGCCAGGGAGCGTGTCCCCCGTGCCTGGTGTGGGGGGCGGGTCCCCCAGTGCGCGGTGTGGGGGGCGGGTCCCCGGGGGGTCCCGCCCCACCCTCACCAGACGTCCTTGAGTTTCGGTGGGCGTGGCCCGTCTGGAGTTAGCGCCAGGAAAGGGCAATTTATTCATTGGCAGCTGTTCCTGGTCTTCATAGCTCAGGATTGAAGGAACGAGCCGTCTTAGGCGGGGCTGGGCTACGTACAGCTCCTGTATTCAACAAATAATCCATAAATAAAGCTCCTCCTGTTACTGTGCCGGCGTCCGACTGGCAGGCGAGCCTGTTGGGCTCCAGAATGTTCCGGAACGCCCCAGGAAGCCAGGGGTGGCCCTTTAACTACCCGGCGTCTTCTCCGAGCCCTCACTCTCCCGTCCACAGGGCCACGGCCCCACGCCACTGGTCACGCGTCTTGCACTAGTAGGCGCTCACGGAACCTTTGCGGGATAACTCGCTTCTGCCTGGGAGTTGCTAACACGGCGGATTCTTTCCCTGCTTTGTAGGAAACCTGACGGTTTCCAGCCACAGTCTGGCTACCTGCCTCTCCCTAATCCACGCTAGAGACAGGGCCGTGTGAAGATCCGTGTGCCTCTCCCTGCAGCCCCACCTCTCTGAGGGCCCAGGGCCTAAGCGGGGGGAAATGCTGGATTCTACGTTCCCGTTGTGCGCACGACAAAACTCCGCCGTGTAAACTCTGGGGACATCTGCTCTTTCTAGCCAATGGGAAAACTCGGGAGAGGCAGCCGGGCTGGCAGCCAGGCACCTGGGCCTCGTGTCAGCACCTTTGGGCAAATGAGTGGAGACAACACAATGAGGAAATGTCATCGCCACCTTCCCTCTTGCCAGGCGCTGCAAGGTCTCTGTGCCCAGGGGAGGTGGTCCTTAGCAAAGAGCAGGTCTTGTCGGTGGGAGCAGTTTGGCAGATGCATGGGATGGGGGCTCTGCCTTCTATAAATCAGGTCGAGGAAGGATGTTCTTTGGGCAGAGACTTGAATCAGAAAGGAGAGAGGGCTCATCTCCTTCCCTGGCACCAAAGGGTGCGCTCCACGGGCAGACCCCCACCCCCGCAGTAGGCAGACAGGCTCGCCCAGGCCCTCCTGGAGAATCAGACTTGGGGGGGGAGGGGGGAAAGGGCATTTATTGAAACCTTAAAACCTTTACCCCCATAATATTCCGAAATAAAAAAAAATAAAAATGAAAAAAAAATAAAATAAAATGCCAGCAGCAGAGTCTTCTGACAGCTTCTCCGAATAAACAGGGTGGTGGTTTGCATCTGAGATGTGCAGACGGCTAGAGCCGGCTCTCGATTTGGTGGAAGCAGAGTTAAAGGGGCTCCGCCGAACACTGAGGGACTTATTACAGGAGGCAGCGAGCACTGCAGAGCGAGCGTCTGGAGTCCAGACAGAGGGCAGACTTCACGGCTGATGGAATATTTCATGCCCTGCACCCCCGAGAGGACACGGGGAGGAAGGGTGGGATGGTGCCGTCTGGCCGTCGGTATCTTAGACTTCTGCTCCCGTCTTAAAAATTCAGCTGAAATGCAGCCTTGCACTTTTCAATTGTTTTGAATTTGGACGAAGTTTTCGTGTGCTCTTTCTCATTCCCAGTTTCTGCACGCGAGGGCTGTCTCTCTTCTCCAGACGAGGCTTCCTCAAACCGTGCTCGCCGCTGCAGCACTTCCGTGGGGCAAGCGTTCTCTACTCAAGAGCTGTCTTGTTCTGAGAAGTCCAAGAACAGCGGGTTGAAAGGAACAAGGCAAGGGTCTCACCGCCGGACTTCACTGTCCCTGCTCACCGGGAACCCGAGAAGGGAGGAGCAGCTGGGATCCAGGCTTTCCAAGGCCATGTTCAAGTGCACAACTCTTTTCCACAAAATCTCTCAGCAGAGTGGGCAGAATATTGTTTTAGACATTTCATTTTAGACGTTTTAGATGTTTCTTGCTGTTCAGGCAAGCATTTGAGAAGCGCAGGTCAGACAATCACAGCAGCTCATGCTACCCGACGGCTCTAGGCACCGTTCTGCTGGCGTCCTTCACCCTGTCTTTGGGAGAATTTCGGAACAGGTTCCACTGCTGTCCCTGTTTTACAGATGGGGAAACCGAGGCTCACAGAGCATGGCTTTCCCGGTGTCGTGGAGCAGCAGCCGTCCAGCCCTGAGTCTGTGTGCTCAGGATCCTCCTGTAGCGCCTTCCACTTTGGAGTGACGCTTCTGCAGAGAGAACCTGGGGTCTGCTCTAATTCCCCTTTCTTTCGCAAATCTCCATCCAATCGTGATTGGCAGCAGCGAGGCACGTGAGGCCGGCTGACAGCTGACCCTGCAGAGCAGCCTCCGGTCCCCAGGGTGGAGAACGTTCCTCTCCCCCTGGACGGCTCCGTGCCGCTCCCTCCTCGCCACGCCACCCCTTCCCCCTGGAGGGACCCAGGCAAGCGCCTCCAGGGCTCTGCATGGAGAACAGGAGCGAGGCAGACACCTGTAAGGTGACGAGCAGGGACTCACCTGGGGCTTGGAGGGGTCAGAGGCAGGAAGCCACCCTGCGAAGGGGACACCTGCGTGCTTCCAATTGGGGACGGGCGCCCGGTGAGGCTGGATCTTACCATTTCCCCAGAAAACCTGGAAATGTTAGTGTTTATGTAAAATACCTTCTTATTAAAAATGTTAATAAAAAGTTAAAAGCAAGTACTGGTCTGGCACAGCGTGGGCCAGAAAAATCAGACCCGTGGGCTTCGTCCGGCCCAGGGCTGCTCTCACCTCCTTGTAGCAACGCCAGCAGGAGGCCTCGGCCGGGGGAAGGGGCGGAACGTTCCAGGAGAGAGCTGCGGCCTGGACTCCGAGCAGACGGCCGGCGCGGGCCGAGCCTTTCCAGGCTGTTCTCAGCTGTTTCTCAGCCACTGAGAACGGCCGTGCGGATGCAGATGGCAGAGAAATGTGCTCCGCAGGCTGAAGGGAAATCAGCCCGGCTGCCTGGCGGGTCTGGGCAGGCTGGAGTCTGGGGCAGGTCACGGGAGACACATATTTTATTCAGGCTGGTGCGCCCATTCATAATGCAACATTTACGGGTTTCTCCTGCCCGATAGGACGGAAGGGAATCCGGCCGCAGCTTCCTCCCCGCAGACCCTACTCGGGCTGCTGGCTGGCCAGTAGCCTCCCATCGCATGCTCCTCCTCCTCCTCCTCCTCCTCCTCCTCCTCCTTCTTCCTCTTCCTCTTCCTATTCCTCTTCTTCTTCCTCTTCTTCTTCTTCTTTTTCTTCTTCATTATTTTCTTCCTCCACAGTCCCTTTTTTCTTAGTGGTCCCGTTTCTCTCCTCTGTAATGGAAAAGCAATAGTGGCAGTAGGTTGTGTGTAAGACGAGCTTGTTTTGTTTTCAGCCTTTTTATTATTTAACCTGCGCCCACAGGGAGGTAAGCGGATCCTCGCTCGCAGAAGAGAGGACGGACCCGCCGAGCTGGGTCGGGGATTGTGCGGGAATTCCAGGTCGGGATTTGCTGGGGGCTGGAGGATTTAATTTGCCAGACTGCTCGGCCTGTCAGAAGTTTCTGCAGTAACCACTTGGGGCTTCATAAAACCGAAGCAGCAGAGGAGGAAAATGAAATCTTGGATCAATTTCTCTGTTTGGAGACCTTAACTTATGTTCTGTTGGAAAAAGAGAGAAAGAAAGAATCCAACCAAGCAACTGTAATTGTCACGGCCAATTAGCCGAAGAGGCCGAGGCACGGGTTGGTGACATTTGTAAGGAATCGGGGGTGGGGGGTGGGGGCTTGTAACTGGCAACGGGTCTGTGGAAAGGGCCCCATCATCACGCTCTTACCTGCCAGCGCCTCACCTGTACACACACCTCTTCCCGCAGGGCAGGGCGAGGCTGGCCACGGAGCAGGCTGGGAGGATGCTCTCTGGGCAGGGAGCCGCGGGGGCCGGGAAGCCCGAGGCGTGTGCCGGGAGCAGGTGCGCACCTCAGACCGGTAAGAGACGGCTCACGGGGACAAGACGACCAGGTACAGTGAGGAGCCCTGGAATAGATCCTGGGCCAGAAAAAGAACATTTGTGGGAAACTTGAGGAAATTCAAAATAAGTTCCATATTCTAGTTAATAGTCTGATGGCAAAAATAACCTCTTAGTTTTGACAAATGTTCGATGGCTATTTATTAATAAGATGGTAATATAAAGGGAACCTGGTGAAGGGTATTTGGATACTCTGTTTTCCTTTTGTAACTTTTCTGTAGCTCTAAATTCTCTCCCTCAAAAGAAAAAAAAAATAACAATTAACCATTAGAGAAAAATAGCACTGCTCTGAGGCTTGTCCCCTGCATGGCATCCAAGCCTGTATAATAACGCACACCCACAGAGACTCCCGACATTTCTCTTTGCTTCCTTATTCATATTTTAATCACGCATATTGAAGTCATCAGTGTGCTCCAAGGACATAACACTGGGCACAGCTAAAATCTCATAAATAAATTGCCAAATATATACTATGGGAGGACCATTCCATTTTCCCGTGGGTCAGGGATCTCTGCGTCTTATTCACTGCAAATGCCATATGTTGTCCTTGGTGAAGGAGGAGTCTGCATGGCTGTGCAGGGGCGACCGTCCATGCAGGCCACTGCACGGTTCCCGGTGGATGTGGGAGGTAAACACTCACCGACCGGGGGAGGGCAGTTTTGATCTGCTTGCAAAGAGCAGAAGTCTGCTCAAGTGTGCTCAGCAGCCTGTTGCACTGATACAAAAGGCAATCTTAAAGACAAGGCTCCTTGCTCTGCAAAGGGAGTGTATCAGTCAGCGATTACCACGCTGATGCTGCGTAACAAACCACCCCATCACTAAACGGCAAGCCTTGATTTCTCACTCGTGTGTCCGTAGGTCAGAGGCAGTTTAGCTGATCCAGACTGGGTTCAGCTCTGGGCTGTGCATTCAGTCCACGATTGACACGTGTGTAGATCATCCTGTGGGAACACTGGTCAATATAGGCCAGGAGTGACAGTCTAGATGCCCTGTGATAGCTCTTCTCTTTAGCTATTCAGTTTGCTTTGCTGCCTGTGTTTTCCATGGTAACTGCCCCTTAGCTATCGTCTGAGGAAATTAACCCACACTCTAGCTATTATAGAGGGAGAAAAAGTGGCCTCCTCAGTAATGCATTTTTTTTAAAGTTATTTTTATTTTATTTACGTATTATGAATTAATTTATATGCTGCAGAATTCACCCATTTAAAGTGGACAATTAAGCAGGACTAAGTCGATTCACAGAGTTGTGCAACCATCACCACAGCTCAAGTCAAGACCGTTCTATTCTAGCACTGCACCACTGACTTGTCATACCCCTCAGGTGGGACACCTGGCCGCGTGTGTCAGTTTTCACACTTGCAACACTGCTTCTCTCCCCAGTGTGCTCCTTTTGCTCGCGTCAAAGACCACAAACCTGGGCTCGACCTGCTAAGTGTGCAGAATCGATAGTGCTGGTGAAATCCCTCCTCTGGCCGGATTGCATCATCCAGAGATTCCTAGTATATGCCAATCTGGGAAAGAAAAAATATTAAAACGTTGAACGTTTATTTGAGAGGGAGAAGAAATTTCACGTTGGGGTTAAAATTTCTCTGTGGGAATCTGATCATGCTGTTTGGAACTTCTTCATTGCATTATTTGGGCTTATCATATAACCCCTAATAAGCTATGCTGGAGAACTTGGCCAGAATAATTTGAAACCAATTTTAAATTTCTGGTAGAGTTTTGGGCTAGGATATGGTATGGCCTTAGAGCCCACATGATTAATTAGAAAACGGATATAGACCTGTGGTCAATTTTAAATGCCCTTATGTGGGTGAACACATGGCAGGCCACCCTCACGTCACGGCGATGGCCAGAGGGGCAGCTAGAATCCTACTCGGAACCGAAGACCCTCTTTCTGTTGGTCGAGGGCTGGGATGTCTGCATCTGTGGGCTTTGCTCTGTCTCCTTTATGTTTTGACTGGCTTCCTCTGCTTAGACACAAGCACACATGGAGTCATCACATGAATGAAAGCCCAACGCCCCCGCCGTGGAATGCTGCGTGCATGTATCTCTGGGTGTCAGTTCTGCAGAAGAGCTGGGTGGTGCTGGTCTGCACCCCAGGTCCAGGCCAGGAGTGGATAGTGTGGCTGGTCCTTTGGCAGGACCATGTTGGTCCTTGCTCCTTGGAGTAATCTATTCCAGACAGAGCAGGTTAGTGAGACCTGCTCCTTTGGCAGGATTGTGGCTGGGGCAGTTAAATGAATACTTCACTGCCGTCACGCTGCCAAGAAGACAGACCGCTGCGGTGTAGCTACGGTCCAAATCAAAGACGGTAGAAAGAAAATTAAAAACATGGAAGAACATCTGCTAACCTGGAAATAATTTAAGTCAGAGATCTCCTAACTTCGCAAAGTTGTACAACTTTTTTGTGATAGGCTAATTCTAGAAATTTCTTCCCACTCACTCCCTAAAGATTTAAAATTAGAGTTAGATTTCTTTTGTGAGTCTCGGAAGATTTCCCAAAATGCACAGTATTTCTAGTAACATCCAAGGTGTACCTCCCCATCCTCAAACCCTGTGTGGAGGAACATTAAAATCTGTGTTGTTTTTGGCAGCAACAAAGCCCCTCTCCCAGCATTTGCAGAGCCTGGTGGCCGAGAGTCTGAGATCCCACGAGGGTGGCCTCAGCCAGCTGGCTGGCAGGAGCTTGTTGTTGAATATTCAGGAATCTAGCAAGTCAGCTGTTACACCATTGGTAGCTTTAAATCGGCCTCAGCAGGTTATTTACAACATGGAAATTGACAAATCCTAAACATTTTCACCCCTTCTCACCCCTTTTCTTTGTCCCAGAGAGTTGGTTTGCCAGCATGCCTGTAGCTCAAATCCAGCTCCCGTGCCGACTAGCTGTCTGCCTGTGGGTTAGTCACACAACCTCATCCGCACAATGGGGACAACCATGGTATCCACCTCCTGGAACAGCCGTCCCCAAACTTTTTGGCACCAGGCCCTGGTTTGATGGAAGACAAGTTTTCCAGGGACTGGGGAAGGAGGGGGTGTCGTGGGTTGGGGGGTGGTGCAGTGGTGGGCCACAGCCCAGGGGTTGGGGACCGCAGTCCCAGAGGGTTGCTGTGCCACCTGCGTGAGGCAGGGCACACACAGCTCTGGGAGCGTGCTCAGACACGCAGCTTACTACGTAACTAAGAGAATAGCAGTGTCCGTTTTCCGGAGGAAAGCTCTCAGAGCACGCTCAGTCCGCACCGGCCGCTCTGTACCCGAAAGCCAGCCGAGACGAAGGACCCCGCGCCGCCCACTGAGAAGGACAGCCCCGACAGCGCCCCTGCAGAGACGCGACGGCAGCAATGCACACACACACCTCATCGGGACGGGCGAGTGATTGATTGGGTTGGCATCAGGGCCGCAAAAAACAACAGCCTAATCTAAAAGGAAAGACTTCCAAGAAAGTGTATTTTCCAGGTCCTTGCCTCCCGAAAGCTCTCCCCAAAGGCACAGAGGAGTTTATAATTGCAGTAACAGGGCATGTGTGGGGCAGAGACTGAGTCCTTTTCATTAAGGACTGCTGTGTCCCAGGGTGGCAAGTCCTTTTTGTAACTCACAGTGGTCTTAGAAGATAGCCTGCCACGCTGGCGGCCTGCGTGTCCAGAAGGGCGGTTCCCAGCTCGGCCCCCTCAGTCATCCCAGGGAGACGATCTGGGTCTCAGGCTGGGGAGGGGCCCAGAATACGGCACGGTCCAGTCCTCGTCCTCTTCCGTCTGGGAGGATGCTGCATCCAGGTGTCCAGGCTCAGGGGACGCTCGTAGCACTGGGGAGCCGAGGAGATGAAGGTGAAGTCTGAGGTTTCCTCACAGGGAGCCACGTGCTGGTCCCATCCCACGCCCCAGGCCTGGGAGCCTCCCTGCCTCCCTCTGCGAGGCCAGGGCCCACGCTGGCACTCAGCGTGGACGAAGCACAGTGCTGGAATCCTGCCTTGACCGCTTGGAGCTGCTTAATGCCTTTGAGCCTCCACTCTGAGTTGCCAGTCGTGACGCCTGCCTTCCAGACCACGGCACTACTAGACCAGGTGTGGCACCTGCCCAGTGCTCTAAAAATTCAAGCTATTTCCCCTCATCATTTCTCTCTTCTTTTCTGGCTTCCCTCCCTGCCCAGCCCTGTGAGAGCACAACCAAGCCCACGGGAAATGCACACCCCGGCTTCCCTCCCTTCACTTCCCAACCTCCAGTGACCCAGTGACCGGCACCTGTTAGTGGTGCCAGGAGGTTGGTGCCTTTGTCATGGCTGAGGATTCGATGGAGAGCCACTGATGAGACCCGGACTCCTCCAGCTGATGGGCCGTGTGTGTTCCCATCCACGGGGGGGGGGTGGCGAGGAGGACCCTAATAGAGAAATTACAGATGGTGATAAGTGCTGTGAAGACAGCAAACGGGATGCGGAGACTCTCACTGCTCCTCAGCACGGAGGTGGGGCGGGGCTGGTGCTTCCATAGACACCGGACAAGGACGACCATCCGAGCAGGTGACATTTCTGCTGAGACTTGACAGATGACGGCAAGGCAGCTCTGAGAGAGCAAAGACCCGGGAGAAACACACACATGCACACACACACACATGCACACACACACACACGCACACACACACACCCCAGGCCAAGAGCCCAGCGGGAGTCAAGACCTCACGGAATCCTAATCAAAAGAAAACACAAATGGACGTCACCCAGTTCTTGATGACAAGGGCACATTTGTTCTGCCATCACCAGGTCTCCTCTTTACTTCTGAAAGTTTTCATAAATAAAACAACGCAACGAAGACAAAGGACTTGGAAAGGCTTCAACTATTTGAGGACCAGCAATGCCCACGAGGCGTGAGATGTGAAAAAGGACCCCGACCTGGGCAAGGGCTGTCCCAGGCGGGGCTCAAAGGCCACTTTGAGGAGTTTGGATCTTATTCCAGGAGGTTTCTTCGCATCTGTCTTTGGCAGAGTGACTTCTTTCCTCTCCACCCATCCCCATCATAAATATCCGCATTCGGTCCCGGGCATAAGGGACGTTAAGGTGCACATATTAATGGAATTAAGGTTGCTAATCAGGTGGCCTTAAAACGGGGGGAGTATCTGGGCTTATCCAGATGGGGCAATGTCACTACAGGTCCTGCAAAGTGGGACCGGGAGGCAGGAGAGGAGGTCAGAGTGATGCCACGTGAGAAAGGTCATGGCCCATTGATGGTGACTCTGAATGTGGAGGAAGGGGCCATGGGCGTGGGGGTGAGGGCCACCTCTAGACACCGGAAAAGGCCAGGACACAGACTGTCCCCTGGAGACCCCAGAAGGAACCACCCCTGCAGACACGCAGGTGTTAGCCCAGCCAGACCCACTGTGGACTTTCAACCTCTAGAACCGCAAGGTAATAATATTGAATCGTTCAGGCCACTAAGTTTGTGGTATTTGCTCCCGTGGCCACAGGAAGCTACTACAGCCCACCGGGGTCTCGGCGGGAACGGGTTCATTCCGTAGACTTCCCCGCTAGCGTGGGCAGGAGGGAAAGTTCAGCCCAGCATGGCGGCTCTCAACCAGGGATGGTTGCGTACCTTGCTGCACAAGGTACGTTTGGCGATGTCTAGAGATTTCTCTGTCTGTGACGTGGGGAGGGGGGCTACTGGCATCTGGTGGGTGGAGAGCAGGGAGGCTGCTAACCATCGTATGGTAACTGGGCAGCCCCCCACAAAGAATTATCTGCCTCCCCACCCTCCAAAAAATGCTAACAGGCTGAGGTCGAGAAACTTTGCACAGAAAATGGAATTATTTAGCCCAACTAAATGCACCTGTTTTCAAAGGCTATTTGAAAGGTGAAAGCGAGCTATGCTGCGATCGGTTTCTTTTTTCCTGCTGCCCTGAAGGTCCTGCAATTTAATGCTCCTGGTGGTCCTATTCCCCTGTGCACGGCACACGGACACTTCCCAGGTCCTCCACCACGCCAGCAGGTGAGCCTGGCGCACGGCGGGCGCAGGGAAGGAGCGAACCCTCGAGGTCCTGTGGGTGCCCGGGGACCCCACTCTCCTCGCCTGGCTTTGCCTGGACCCGCCTGTCCTCCACTCACCGCGACGGGCAGCTCTTCAACACTGGCCCAGGGGGAAGGTGAACTCTGACCCACGTGAATTTGGGTCCTTGGCACGAATGAAGGGAAGACTCCGCGAGGGCCACGGTGGTGAGCTTGGAGCTGAAGGACGCGGCTCTCTGTCACCGAGCCCAGGCAGGAAGCCACTGAGCTGAGCAGTGCACCTGAGGGCCCTTTGTAATCGGCAAGCTCTAACTCCGCTCTGAACTTGCCGGGGGAAGAGTCTACCTTCTTCTAAGGCTGGGCTGCACGTTCACCGATGAGCTGCATGCACCTGTGAGCGGCCGCGGTGACCACCGCCCCACCTCCGCAGGGGCCGCCTAAGCTCGTGTGATTCAAAGTGGGCTCCAGGTGCCGGGGCCCAAGAATTGTGTGAGCGGACTGCACGGGTCTCAGAGTGGGGAAGTCAGCGTCAGGTGAGAAAAGAGAGAAGTTTCCTATGAGTTTGACAGAAGCTTCAGTTAGTGCCTCGGTGCTGAGGATGCCCAGGCAGACACACACACTCATGGCCATTCGCATGCAAACAGCCGTGTAGTCGTTGAACACAGTACAGCCATGCGGTCAACACACTCGCATTAGGCGAATCCACAATTTCCGACGCTGTTTATTGACTAACTACTAACCACATTTTATATTCCACTCTTCTACACAAGGGTCCTGTAAGCTAGAGATGACATTTTCCCCTTTTCAGATACGTAAACAGACTCTGCCCACACCGGGACTTAACCTGTGCGTGGCCCAGCAGAGGTTCAAACACAAGTGTCTCCTCTCTCCATTAGGCCGTGTTTTGGAGAATCCAGAAGTCTTAAAAAATAATGAAAAAACTATACACAAAATCTGAGTGTTCCGGTTGCATCCGAGGATTGCTGGGTATCTCATCTTGGTTCTGTGGAGTCTTAAGTTCTTTGCCTTCACTTGGCTATCATCGGACCGAACTTGGCTGTCTTCTGGTCATGGCACCTTCCCTCCCTTGCAGCTGTGATTGCGTAATCTGCAGTGTACCCTCAGCCTCTAGGACACTCCAGAATGGGTCCACAATTCTAGAACCTGGGTGATGGCCAAAGATAGAATATTTGATCAGTTCTTCCCAAAATATGTTCCATAGAACACGGAATGGTAAAATGGTAAAAAATGGGGTTGTTTGGGAATGCTTTCTTGCTAGTGAAATAAATTTGCATGCCCACTCTGAATGCAGAGTCCCTCGTGCCAACAAGTGCTGGAGCTCGTGAGACGACTGTGTAGAAGTGTGCACATCCAGGCATTGTGTTACAGAGGAAGAATGGTCTTCATGTATCTCCAGGATTCTGTGAGAAGCTGCAGCACGGAGTGGCCTGCTAACTGCACGACTGTGTTTCCTGGCCCCTCCCCAGTGTGGACCGGGCACGTGGGGGGCACGGCAGTGTTCCGAGACGCTTCCACCCCCTCAGCTGTTTGATATTTTTGGTTGCTACTGCAGGTCTGTCTGAAACCCCTCTGTCTGCAGAGCTCGTTAGGAGGGAGAGACTTCTTCTAAATTAGCAAGTGACAAATTTTCTTCAAGGACACAGGTGCCGGAGGAGCAGGCCATTACTGGTTGCTCCTGCTTAATCGCAGTAAGCGCTGCTCCTGCGTTGACCCGTCACTTAACAACAGCTAAACTAGGTGTTATTTAATCATGTAACCCGGAGCACCGGCCACCCTCTCTGCCCACAGAGACATGACGATCCGGTTCTTTGAGAAATATCTGAAGATTTCAGCTGCCAACAGATATCGATCAATTTCCGAGCTCCTTCCCCAAATCAATAGCAGCATGCAGGCAAGACTGCAGCCTTGGGACAGAGGGAGTGGATGGTCTGAACCTCCTTTTAACAGGCAGGTTGCGGGGGGGGGGCGGTGTCCAGGCTGAAGGATAAGCCCCCCCCCCCACCTGTCCTCACAGCTTATCTTCCAAGGTGCTGTCTGAGTGAGGGAGTCCTTCTCCCGGGGGACAGATATTTATGGACAAAAGAAAAACTTCTATTGGGCCCCAAACTATGTCTTCATCTCTCTTATCACCTAAGCGACTTTAAGTTGATGGTGTTTAATGAGATCTGCGTCGTTCAGATAGACTTCAAGCTGGGGCCCAGCAAGACGATACCAATTTAGCCTTACTCAACACACCTCCCGATTTTTTTTAAAGTACTTCATGCCACATAAATTAGGCTGCCATTGAGATAATTGGATCCTTGTGGCTCTTAATTTTTCACAGATACACTATTTTGAAAATAAATCATGAACCATCATCTTGGAATGTTAAAGGCAATTTACATTGAATATGCTTTTCTACTCCAAAGCATTTGCGTCTGTGTGGGTCTTTAACAGATAATTGACAGAGGAGGGGCTCCCTTGCCCGCTGCCAGAACCACAAATCTAGAACAGCCCCGTCAATCCGAAGTAGACGGAATCCTCTTGACTTTGTGTCCATCACCTTTTCTGAAATGGGTATGTCCAAGTATTCGTCTAAAATAATTGTTCCGGGAAGCATTATTTTTTTTTTCCCCTGGGCATCAAAAGAGTCCATTCCGCGTCTGCACGAAGCAGTACGTTTTCAATAGACGGAATATCTCAATGACCCTTCAATACATATGAATAGGCTTCTCTGATGTATAAAGAACTCGATTACATGTTTCAATAAAGAATGTAAGTGTGTTTTCTCTTTCAAAAAGATCTCTGCTTTTTGCCTGCAGGTAGCATAAACATAAGCACGAAGCAAACAGCTGCACCACGCTTCTTCCTGTACAGCATTTGATTTTACAGTGCTAATGTGCGCGCACTCACAACGTGGCCACGCCGGCCGGCTGACCCAGCGCAAGTCTTGACAGTAAAATGAAACAACGTATCGTATGTCAAGTAGAACCACATCGCCCCAAATCCATTTCCTCCACTTCTGGCAATTGCGCCACCTCCATTGCTTTCGCCCGGCAGATGGTATGGAAGGAGAGACGTCCGGTAAATAAAGTGTAAGGGCATTCTGCAATTACGAAACATTACATAAGACGCTACTTGCTGGGAGGCGAAGGCGGGAGGGAGGGGCCTGGGGCGGAGCAGCGGCGGGAGGAAGCTGCAGGAGTGGGCGTCCTCCCAGATCCCCCCGACATCCTCCCCGTGGAAATGACACTGTCTGGGAGGGGCTCTTTGTGGGGCATTTTAATGCCGGGAGTGGAAAATAAACACATGCTAAAGTGAGCCCCCAAATGACCCGTTGGAGGCAGCGCTTTACCTGTTTGCCTCGATGACCGCTGGCCTCTGTGGGCCTCTGACTCGCTGGCTCGCAGGGCGCCCGGCGGGGTGTCTCGCTGCCGCGGCGGTCATTGGATTAGGAGTGACGCGGCGTGGGCCAGATGCCACGTGAGGTGCATACGGCTACTATCAACTCGCACTGCAGCGGAGCTTCTCAAACTCTAAGGCGCTCACGAACCAGCCAGGGGTCTTAATAAAATGCAGATGATACTCAGCAGGCTGGAGGTGGGTGGCCTGAGAATCTGCATTCCTACAGAGCTCCCTTGGGCTGCGGGCACTGCTGGCCCTGGGCCCACACTTCTAGCAGTGAAGCTCAACGGTTTGAAATATTTCTTTTTTTCTTTTTTCTTTTCTTTTCTTTTCTTTTTTTTTTTTTTGAGACAGTCTCACTTTGTTGCCCAAGTTAGAGTGAGTGCCGTGGTGTCAGCCTAGCTCACAGCAACCTCCAACTTCTGGGCTCAAGCAGTCCTCCTGCCTCAGTCTCCCGAGTAGCTAGGGCTACAGACATGCGCCACCATGCCCGGCTAATTTTTTCTATATATATTATTTGGCCAATTAATTTCTTTCTATTTATAGTAGAGACGGGGTCTCACTCTTGCTCAGGCTGGTTTTGAACTCCTGACCTTGACCAATCCACCCGCCTCGGCCTCCCAGAGTGCTAGGACTACAGGCGTGAGCCACTGCGCCCAGCCTGAAATATTTCTGAGTCTATAGAAAAATGAGGGACCGTGGAGATGAGTCTTCTCTTGGAGCCCAAGTTTTCACCTGTGGGGTTGTCATGTACTTCCTGAGGCCTATAGTAACAAGCTGGCACCACTAATGAAGAAGCAAAATTGCAAATGTCATTTTCAAGGATACGAATGGAAGGGGAGTCAGGGCCCACCCCCTGCATTTGGTTCCTGATGCAAAAGAAGAAGGTGGATTTATAGCCGACGTCCCAAGAACGTGCCTCTCTCGGACGGCGTGCTCCCTTGTGGCAGTGGCTCACCACGCAGTGTGATTGTCCTCACTCGGGATCACCCGGGGCTCTGTCCACAGCTGCCCGTCCTCAGGGGAGCCCTCTGTCCACAGGCACGCAGGGGCCCTGCGGGAAGGACTGGGAGTTGCTCCCTGGCCTGTTGCTGTTTTTTCTCCTCCCTCTCACTAATCTCATTATTTTGCAGCATTTCTTCCTCTTCTTCCCTCGAGACTGAGTTCGCAACACGAACCCACCAATTATAAACGGTGCCAGGAGCGGACGGCAAGGTTCAACTCGGCACCACTGGGGGTCTGCGTGGAACCCGCCAGCTTTGCTTCCTCCTCCTGCGGGAGCCGGACCCGCAGCGCAGCCGGGCTGGAATCGACCGGATCCCCCGTAGGCTGTCATCGAGCCCCACTTACCTTTTCTGGGTTCCCTGTCACAAACCTGGTCGAGCCATCGTGGAGCCGCAGCGTGGGTGCCTGACCCAGGTGCCCCCGGCCCGCGAGGGGAGGACGCCCCCGTTGCTCCCGCGCGTGGGATTTCACGTCAGAACTCGGATCGCTATTCTTCTTCTTTCTTCCCCCGAAGCTATCCCTTCTGCAAGGCCTCTCCGCGCCGACCTCCCCTAGACCTTTCGTTAAAAGAAAGCAGCTAGTGTTCCTGCCGGGGCCTGGCCGGCACTCTCCCCCTACCAGGGATCAAATTCGCTTTTCAGACACCATCGCTGATGGCCTTGATGTGTTTCCCGTTGCCGGGAACTCGGTGAGGGATGGCTCCGCCGGGGATCCTGTCTTTGGACTCTCTGTGATGTTTTCAAAGGTGGGAACAAACCCCGCACGTTTGTGGCCCGCGGCAGCGGCGGGTTAAACTGTGGTCGCGGGGAAGATGAGAGGCGGGAAGCCCGGACGCCCTGGTGCGCTCACTTCCCAGAGACCGCAGCAGACGCTCCGCGGCCCAGAAGTGGGGCTCGGGCCGGCCCTCATTTGGGCCCCGGGCTTGGGTGACGATGTGTTGGTGGAGTTGGTTCCATCACGAGATAGGCAGGGCTCCCACGGGCCCTCGGCGGCGAGCCCCTGTGCGCCGTGGCAGGACACTTGACGAGTCTGCCTGGCGACCTTGTCCAAGTCCTGACCCCCAGCCCCTGCCAGCTAAAACCGGGTGTCACAGGAGCCCCGGCCACGGGACACGGGACCTCAGAGCGCCGTGTGGCGTCTCAGAAGGGTGCGGGAAGCCCCGTGCTGAGGAAGGTGGAGAAGACTAGAGGGAAGGCGGGGCGGGAGGCGAGCCCTGCGCAGCCAGGACCACAGGCTGCGTTGGGAGCTTTCGCCTCTGCTCTCCTGGGAGAGCAAAACCGCCACAGGTGGAGGCTGCGGGCGGCACTGGAGCCAGAATGAGGTCCCAGTGGGCCGAGAGCCCCACCCCTGCGGCGTGCGTGGACCGTCGGTGCTGCGTGGCCGGAAGGAAGGAGCCGGCAGCGGGGAAGGGGCTGCCAGGCGGGCTGTGGACCCAGCACAGGGGACCTTCCCACCTGCCCCGGTGCTCCAGTCCGCTGCTGCGGCAGCTGCTGCCGGTTGGGTCCTTACTGTGTCCTTGCAGCCCCGGGAGGCAGACGCAGCCCCTTTGTCGGGATTGTCTTTATATCCCAGATGGCCGCAAAGGTCTCGCTGAAGGCAGCCGTGGGCCGGCACATCGGTAAGCAGAGGGCAGCGCGGTTTGTGGCGCGTGCAGTCGTTGCAAAGGGGACAGGGAGACCTGGTGTGAGTTTTCCGCTATGAGCCGCATGCCTGCAGCAGGTGCTTCTCACCTTCTCTCCTCTGCCTTTCCCCACGGTGGCCCGGGATGGACAGCTGCCGTCGCCCTGGGCTCTTCAGGACCCCACTCATCTACTGCGCGCTCCTGACAGGCACCGCCCTCCCTGAGCACTTTACAATGGGCGTGCTCGCGGTTCCCGCGTGGCAGGTGGGGACAGGAGGGCACGGGATCTCTGGCAGCTTCACAGCCAAGACCGCAGAGCCAGGGAGGCGTCCGGGACCCCCACGGCCCCGCACTCCGAGCCCCTAGCCATTCGCTGCAGCTGCCTCGGTTCTTCTTTTAGGCTGCCAGGTGGAAGGCTGACCCCAGCGGAGGGGGCCCCCGTGGGACACAACACAGTTCTCACCGCTTCGGAGATGGAGAGAAACGGAAGATCCTCACGTAGTGCTTAAATCTAGGTACAGTGAGCTATTGACCAGGTAATCAGAGTAAACGCTCTACCTGGAGGAGAGACTGCAGTTAGGTCTCGAATCTGGCCACACCCTGAGCAGAGGGAGTGATGCGAACACAGACAGCAACGCGGCAGGATGGGGCCTGGTCTCTGCTGGCCGTCTCCAGGTGGGGCCCGAAGGAGCCTGCAGTCTCCACCCTCCCTCGGGCCACCGGCTCCCTGCTTTTCTTTACAGAGCTAGGCTGAGCCCTCGGCCGACATAAGGAAGACGCTGGAAGCAGCAAATGAGTATCCAGTCCCGTGGCTGCCGAGTGGCACGCTGCATAATTTGGTGCACGCAGGAAGGCACGCCTGAAGTAGTCGCAGACCACTGGGAACCGGGCACTCGGCGGCCACACGGGCAGAGCACTGGGCTGCATTAGAAATCTATTAGCAAACATTCTGTGGGATCAATACGACACCACTTGTTCCTTCTCTTACTTGGAGGTTTCCGACATCACCTCGTAATTGCCACCATCTCTTAGAGCGGAGAGAGCCGGGAGCACACAGTGGGCGCTCAATACATGTTTGCCAAATGGATTGTGCCTATTACACCGTTCAGAGAGACGCCTTATCGACTCAAGAAGAAAGCAGGGCGGGCAGCTTGTCAAGGGCAGCGCAGTGTCTGCAGAATGCCCGTCTCCCTGCAGACCCGCTTTCAAAGTCTCTGCTGCAAGGAACGCGGCTCTTTAAACCAAGAGCGAGCGCGACCACTGGCTTTTCCCAGGCCGGTGGCCGCCGACATCGTTCCTGCAGGCCGCGTGGATTCTCAGGTTGCTGTCGGGTCCTGTTCATGTTTCTAAATTAGATCCTGAGCAAGTAGCATCAAGAAGGGAGAATTCTGAGCCTCTTAACGTTTCCCCCCGAGTTTCCCATTCGCAATCCTTCTCTGGGCCCCACTGCCCGTGGGACTGTCCAGTGACTTTGTGTCTGCTCCACTCAAGGGCCCGCATGCCCGTGTGGGCTGCTCTCCTAGCTCGTCCAGGGGTCTGTGACGGGCTAGACCCCATCCCCTGTCTGATTTCACGTGACCTGTGAACTAAGAATGGTTTTTTACATTTTTTTAGACCTTACGTTTATAATACTTTTAGATTTACAGAATAATTGAGTAGGTCACACATAGAGTTCCATGTACCTGTCCCTGCTACCCACGGGGCCTGGCACACACTTCCCTATTACATCGGACATTAGTGCGGCACATTTTCTAAAACCAGCGAACTAGTATCGATATATTATTATCAGCCAAAGTCCGTAGTTGATTTGACGGTTTGCTGTGGGTGTAGCTCGTCCTGTAGGTTTGGCGAACGTACAATGACACGTACCCACCGTCACAGTGTCACACAGAGTAGTCTCACCACTCCCAAATCCCAGGTTTCACTTGTTCGAGAAACCAAAAGACCAAATATGTCACCATGTATGAGAATTATAGGAATTTAAATGACAGTGCCCACAAGTAGTTTCACGGGAAGCAGCCACCTCTGTCTGCTTATATCAGGCGTCCTCGAACTACGGCCCAGGGGCCACATGCGGCCCACCGAGGACATTTATCCGGCAGGCCGGGTGTTTTTGCCGCCGTTGCCTGTCCTGCTTAGCAGCCGGCTCGTCCCGGGCCCGCAGTGCGCATGTGTGGAATGTGCGCCGCGCTCTCCAACGGCCCTCCAACGGTCTGAGGGACAGTGGACTGGACCCCTGTTTAAAAAGTTTGAGGACCCCTGGCTTACATGGTGTCAGCTATACCGGCTTTGAGAAGCTGCAACGCAGTTTGTGGCCCTTTCCGGGAAAAGCCCGCTGACCCCTCCAGCTCTAGACAGTCCAAGTCGTCACCTCTTGGCATTCATTTACTGAGATTTGTTACAGTCGAGTTCCACTATCCCCGGCTGATTTCAGATATGGACACGCCCTCAGAAACGCCAGCAATGGTCTCCGTTGACGGCTTTCTCCTCCGGCCCTAGAATCGCTTCCGCCACTTTTCTGACGGGTCTTTATCACCGGTGTCCTGTTTTTGTCAAACAGTGAACCTCTGACAAGAAGTGTACCTGGGGACGGACCTCGCCCAAAGCCCCGCCCACCTTCCAGAAGGTCAGCGCGGAGCCCTTGGCACATCCTGCGTGATACGAGTGTCCTTGTTACCCTGGCGCCTCGGGCCACCCAGCGTCAGCTCAGCCCAGGGAGGGACAACCAGTTGACCGTGACCGACCCCAGCGAGCGCCCGAACCCGGGGCTCCTGCGAGCTTCCCCGGCTGCGACACTCCCTGCGTGTTGTCACGCGTCCTTGCGGGGGCAGTAAACGATGTCCCTGTGACTCCAACACGGAGGACAGCTGGAGGCTCGTGCCTGGTGTCCTCCGGACGCTGCCTGGGCCGTGCACATCTTCCCTCGGCTGGCTTAACCTCGTCCTTTCATGGTGACAAACCACAACCGTGAGCGTAACAGCGTTTCTGAGTCCTGCGGGTTCTTCTAGGGAATTCCCAGACCTGAGGCTGGTTTTGGGGACCTCCCGATGCAGGAGGTTGTTGGTTTGATGGTTTTATTGACATGTGCGGTTAATCGGACACGCATGGCCATACTTAGTGGCAAAACTATTCCAAAATGATCTCTACCCCGGTGCCCAGGTGAAGGGCGATTCCCCAGTCTCCTGCCTCCACCTGTTTCTACTGTCTGTACCGGCAGGAGGGGAGACTCTGCCTTTGCCTTAGATGATTTTATTTCTGTCTCTGCTGTTTTGAAGTAGATACTATCTCTCCATTTTAAAGACGAGCAAACTGAAGCTAAGGGAAGTGGAGCAGCCTCCCCCGAATTTCAGGGCCATCGAGTGGCAGACGAAGAGCCCAGAGCTGAACAGGCGGAAAAGAGCTTTGTTTGTCTGACTTTTCAATTACAGATTCGCTTTCAAAGTTTCCAGGAGTCTCTTGAACAAGAAGTAACGTACAATCTTTTTATTAAAAGTTTATTTTGACCAAGTGGGACCCAGAAGAAGAGTTTCAAAAAAAGATTTGGAAGTTCACATTTGAAAGCGTTTGTAAGAGCAAGACAGAAGAAATACAGGGCTTTCTGCCCTAATTAGAACTGGATGCTAGAATGGGTTGGCATCGGGTCACTGTGACCCATAAAACTTGGCTCTTCTCTTTATAGGAAGCTTTTATTGCTGTTTTTAGTGAAAAGAACGTCTTTCAAAAGTCTGGAAAATGCCAAAGACAAGGAAGGGAGAAGGGGACCGCTCCCCCAGTCCCTACCGGGCAGATGGAGTCGACGTCACATCACGGTGCATTTTCCCCACTCTGTAGGCAACAGAAAATCATGTATGACACGGTTATTTCACTTAATAGTCGTTCAGTGGCTGTTAGAGCTGTTCTCGGGCCTGGCTGCAGACCAGAGTCAGGATCTCCAGGCACGGGCACTGGTGTTGGCATCGAGAACCATCCTTCTGCATTCAGAGGTGAGGCGCATGGGGTCGGGTGTGGGGTGCTTATCCAACATGTTTCCTAAAGACGCCAATGATATCTGGAATTAATCAGTTTATCTCTTTTTGAGGCCGAGGCAGACGTTTTTGTGACGCTTCGCACATCTGGCTGGTGTGGCCACGAGCACGTGGGTTTTGCGCTCTCCGCGCTCCGCGCTGGCCGTGAGGTCCGGGGACGCTGCCCCCTCGCCAGCATCTCGGCGGCCCCGGGCCCGGTCACTGCGCAGGATGTGGCGGGGGAGCAGGCCGAGACCGCGCCGCGCTGCGCTCGCTTTGCTGTGGCCACATTCTTCTCTTTCTAAAAATGGCCTGGTGTCTTGCATTTATCTCTATTTCATTATGTTAAATACTTGCCAAAATGTGCCTAAATCTGGCTCATTTCTACTGATTCTGCTTGGAATTTGGCGACTCCTTTCTGCCTGTATTCTCTGGTCTTTATTAGGGTCCCAGCAATTTTTCTGTAATTACGTCATTAACGATTCATTCTATTTTCGGTAGCTCTGATATTTTCCTGGGAAATATCTGTAATTCTCAGCAAGGGTTTTCTTATCTACAATTCTCCATTTATAATATCATATGTTCAACTTTTTCATTAGTATTATGGGAAAGCTTCTCAAATTTTCAATTTTTCTCTGTGCCTTCGTAAATGTCTTAGTGCAGACTTGGGGGAGACTGATTTAGGGAAGGATGCTGGCCAGCCCCGTCTTCAACTCCCTCACTTGGCTTCATTGCGGGAAGTCCAGAGAGCCCTGAAGAACCTCAGATTGATTTACACATTTCAAAATTTTATTCTCCAAATAGCTATAAGAACCCAGGTTTACTACTATAATAAAAAGAGTATTGTTCTTATGCCAAACAAATACAGTATACTAATCACACCATTCATTCCATAAATATCACCTTCTACATATCAGGAAATTTTCTACTTATTGGGATGCAGAACAAAAGACACAATTTCTGATCTCATGGGGAAGAGAGATGGTAAAAGAAAGAAGTAAGTTCCACAGTGTATGAAAAGGTGACCAATCTTTAGGAACACAATAGAGAAGAAGAAAGGTCTGAGGAGCAGAGAGGGGACAGGTGCGTCAGCAGGTGGGTGCCAGCAGATCTGTGAGGTACAGGCTTGTGTTCTTCTTTGTTCGATTTTGAGTCATGACCCTCAGGAGCCAACACCGACTAGCTGTTGGGTTGTGTTTTGTGCACACTCACGCATTGCACTTGTCACTCCAGAAGTGACTGTTTGAGACCCTGTCACACCTTGTCCCTTCATGGCAAAGTGAATGACATTCTGAGCAATTTCTCCTTCCCTGGATTAAAGCACGCCCTTTAATCTCATCCCTCCCAACTTCCATTGCCATCTCAGCGAGCTTCCCTGGGAGTCTGCCTTTGTGTGGTCTAAATGATGCCACCAACGACCAGAGCACAACCCTCTGCACCACCATGAACTCCACACTGGTGGCAGGAAGGACTCCTGCCTTGGGGCACTCCCGCCCCGTCTGCCCAGGTGCCCCTTTTCCCATTTTAGTGTCACCTGACAGCAGGTTGGCAGGTGCAATGAACAGTGGACACCAAGTATTTTAAGGCCTCCCAGAAAGATCGTCTTTTCTTAAAGTCCAAGACACGGGCAACATTTCACAGCTTTTCTCCGTGGCGAGTGTGGTTGGCAGAACAATGCCAGTCCCCCATGCCCACATCCTAACCCTGGGAAACTGCAAATGTCAACTTGCAGGGCAAAAAGGCCTTTGCACACACGATTCAGTTAAGGATCCTGAGCCGCGGTGATCCCCCTGGGCCGTCTGGGTGAACGGGGCAGCCGCAGGTGCCGTCACAAGGAGAAGATGGGAGGAGGCAGAGGCAGGAGAGCTGTGACCAGAGCCTTTGGAGACAGAGGAAGGGGCCGTGATCCAGGGTGAGCAGGCGGCCTCCAGAGCCTGGAAAAGACAAGGAAGCAGAGTTCCCCCGGAGCCTCCAGACTTCTGACCCCCAGAACCGTAAGATGTTAAACTGCTTTCTTTTCAACCACCGAGATGCAATTTGTCACGGCAGCCACGGGAGGCTGAGGCTGTGTCGGTTCCCCTCCAGCTGTGCCAGGGCAGGCATGGAGATTCTCGGTGGTTCTGGAAAGTTCTCACCAGCACAGACGCCGTTCCCTGGTCCCCCGAGTCCTAGATGAAGACTGCACGCCACGCTCCAAGGGACAGGGTCTGGGTCTGCCTCGTTCCCTGCTGCGTCCGCCAGGGTCCTCTGTGACGTGGGGACACATCCCCACATTCGTGCAGTGACTGGGATAAATGTGCTGGGACAGAAGCCCCATGTTAAGGAGAAGGTATTGGGTAAGAGCCTGGTTTCACACCTGGCTCGGTGCCTGGTCTGGCCTCTCAGGGGCCAGTTCTGGAATTTCCCACACTGCCTGGAAGGGGACTGAGCCCAAGATGAGTCCTGAAGTTTCAGCTGCTTTAGTGTCACGGGAGAGCCCCTCTGTCTGGGAAGCTGAGTTCTAACGAGCTGCTCCGCACCCTGGGAGACCCGGGTGCAGTGGGAGGCGTGGGGACCGCCATCCTGAGCGTCTCTGCGACCCGGGGCTTACCTGCCCCAGGTGCGCGGAAAGGTAACTTCCATCTGTCCTAAGTGAGCTGGGACTTCACATCTTCCCCTTTGATTCTGTTCTTTCTGAGCACCTGGGAGGAGCAAAACGGGCCTAGGTGTGTCTTAGAATCGAACCAGGGATTAGCCGTGAGCAACTGGACCCTCCGGCTGATGAGGTCAGAGCGAGGCAGAGCCCGTGGCGGAGCCGCCCCGGCCAGACGGAGCTGTGTGCGGGCCGCAGGGCCGTTCTGTTCCCGTGAGAACACGTTTTATTCCCTGCATATGCGCTGTTCCCCGGGCATTCCTCACTGGCATCTTAAAACACGGCAGTGGTGGGTACTAACTGCGAGTGAAAACCGGACAGGTGGGGAACACAGTGCGCGGAACCCGGCCCCTCCCGGGGCAACCGTTGCAGAATCTAGACGCCGCTGCGCTGGCCTGTCCGCCTCTGCGTTCCCGCCACAGAGCGGACGGTGACATCTCAGAGGGTCACAGCATCCGCCAGGTCCCCACGCCTAGAGTCGATGTCCTTTCTCTTAAAGAGATAAACTTTTGTGACAGGAGAGCAACACACCGTCGTATCGTAAGGATTAAATCTTTGTGCTAGAAGAATGATTTATGCTCCAATAAAGCCAAACAAAATCTAATTGGGTATGGTGAGGCCACCAAAAATTATGTTCACAATGAAAAACAGAACAAGAACTAATTACCCCGGTCCAGTGTCCCATTTAGCTATAATTCTACACTCAATTAGTATTCAGTTTAATTATACAATTAATGAACATATAAATTAAATTCATAGTTTATTTCTACCACTAAATTACTTATTTGGATTGCCTCTTTGGAAAAAAAAAGTAAGCAACTTAACGCGCACATTATTAAAATGAGCTGGTAATGTGCATTCCGGGCACGCCTTAATTGTAAAACAATTACTCCACCATTACGGCTGGGATGCTGCTTGTGTTATTGGGAGCTGAATAATTTAATTTTCTCTTATCAAATGAACAGGTAATAGTTTCCCCGACTCGCACACAATTCTCCTGGCAGATTTCAAGACGTCTATGGGCAGACCCTACGCCACCCAGTGCTGGAAAGACAGCACGAGAGAGGCGGAGATTTGGATGAAACCCCTGGGAGATGCAGCCAGAGCATTGACGTGGGTGCCGCCCGCTCTTGGGGAAGGTGGGGGGTGAGCAAGCTGATGGAGAGATGCCCGGGCCTCGCCCGCCCCACTGGCTGGTGAGTACGGAAGGAGAGACAGTAACCACAGCAGACCAGTAACCTTCAGCTCCCTGGAAAGCCCTTCTGGAAGAATCCCCTGCAGTCCACAGATGGCTGGGTGCTCATCTGTGCTCACACGTAAGAGTCCTCCACCAGGCATTGCTGCCGTGCCAGCATGGTCGCCAGCGAGCCTCTGCTGGGCAGTCAAGGGCATTCAAGGTTAAGTGGTGCCCTGTTGTTAGAAGGGGATGGCATGGTCCCCTTGGTGTTGCACAGTGGAGGGTCCAGAAGTCCTGCAGAGTACAGCGAGGTGGCTGGTTCAAAAGTCCTGCCCTAAACCATCCCTTCTCCACCCTAGCCCCTCCCTCCACTTCCTCTTCTGCCAGGCTGGGTCTCCTTCCAGCAGAAGTCCCCTCTGGTCCCTCAGGAAACTGTTTCAATCTGGCCGCCCGGCCAGTTCTCTAGATATGCTTTCTGTATTATGTTCACCTTGGGAATTGTAATTTATAAAATTAAAGCCTTGCTACATTCCGCCGTGAAATGGGGCAGACGGCTTAGATTAGAATCCCAGCTCTGGCACCATCCATGCATGGGACCTTGGGCAAGACGCTCCGCTTATGCCTCAGTTTCCTTATTGACGGAATGGAGACACTAGCGTTTTCTCTGGCCAGGGGAAGGACTGATGGGGAAGGAGGGTTTCCTGTAAGAACAAAGGAACAAGTGCAGGAAGGAGCTCAGGAGACTGCAAAGGTGTCCCTGCTGTCACAACGCCATCAGACCCTGCTGGTATTACGCCTAAACAGTGTTGGACAGCAAAAGTCCCATAGAACCAAACGGCTAATGGGACCAATGCAGACCAGGTATTAGGGAGGGTGGAATCAGACTTGCGTGGAGAAGAACATGGCCTCGGAACTGAACTTCCACCAAACCGGTTTTTTTTTTTTTTTTTTTTTTTTGAGATTGGCTGGGCCTGCTTAGCTAATGGGTTTGGTCTGGTTTCCATGTTTGATCACAGCCACCTGCTGCGGACGGAAACAGCCGCCTCGGGTTAACTGGCTCGCACACACGTGCTGTGCCCTCAGGACGGCTGAGTGGAGACTCGGGGTCCTTGGCTTAGTCCAGGTCGGTGCAGGATGTCTCCAGACACGTGGCAAAGTAGAAACTGCACAGGACAAAGTGAAACAAAAGGCTGGGAAGACTTTGCTTAAGATGATTGCAACAGGGGACGGAGACTGCACAACTCCACAGAAACAGAGGCGGGAGGGTGTACGTGCCTGAGTGAGCCAGTGGGAAAGACGGGAGGATGAGAGGGGAGGAGGCTGCGTGGGTTGTGACCAGAGAAGCGGCCCCTGAGCTTGCAAACGGTCTTCTCCGTGACTAGGCCCCTGTGCTTGCCCACGAGCGCCCGTGGCAGGGGGCTCCTATTCTCCTGCAGGTGCCGGGGGGTCAGAGCGTGAGCTCCTCTGTGCTCCACTTCTCCCAGGGATGGCCCTGGGTCCTTGAGAAGGACATTCCGTGGCTTGTAAAATGGGCAACAGCCTGGGAGAAGATTTGTGGCTCAAAGGGGTCAGAAAAGGAATTTATAACCACAGGTCTTCTAAAGTAAATGCCCTGAGAAAAGGGGTGTCTGGGGCTGATAGGAAGAAAGCTGTCCAGAGTTTCAGCAAGCGGGGGCCACGTCAGGCTGCCTGGTCACAGGTGAATGGGCTGCAGGCTGGTGGCTGGGGGACACCACTGGTTGCTAATCCTCCCCTGGTCTGCTCCAAGGATGAAATTTATCTTCCAGGCAATCAGTGCCCCAGTCTTAAATGCCTGAGCCCTAAATTCTCAGCAATAATCTACAGCGTGTGCTGGTTCAGTCCCTGTTATTGGCTGTCTCTTAATAACCTTCAGGTCAGGGGCGTTATTGATGCTCCCAGCTTAATTCAAATTATAATGGGATAAATTATCTGCCATCTACAATCCTTGTTTATTGAATTTTGTATGATCCATTTAATTTAGGCCCTCCCATCTCTGAAGGTTGAAGCCTATTGAAAATCCATCTCTTTATCCTCTCATGACCTAATTTATGTTTTCCCCTTTAACTTCTCCACCTACCTTATTGCTGCCACAGCCTCGCAGGCTCCAGAAGGCAGAGGCGGGTCTGAGAAGATTAACATTTTTATTGCCATGTTTGGTTCCCTATCAAAGCCAGGCAGATGCAGACAGGAGACTCTAGATCCTTGGTGGCCCCCTCCCCGGGGCTTCTTATTCTGCCCAGCAATGCAGTCTCGTTGACCCAATAAACACTTCCCGAATATCTACTCTGTATTTTAAAAAGCGTTTTCAAAATAGCACGTGCTGTAACACAAAGCGTGGGGACCACAGGCACAGACCGGGCGCGGGTGTTTGCCTTTGGGGAGCAGGTCACTCAGCTGGAGTCAGAAGGCCCCGGGCGGGGTCTGTCGGGCGCAGGCCAGGGGTGCCACGAGCAGAGAGAGCGACCCCGGGAGGTGGGGCAGGAAGGGGGAGCATGAGGGAGGGGTCCCCTGGAAGGGCTTGACTCAGGCCCACACCCCCAAGCTTGGGTTACATTTGGAAGAAAGGAGCTCAGTGGAGATGAGAGAGGTGATGGTGGCGATGGAGTTTCTTGGGAAAGAGTAGAATGGAAGGAAAGGAAAAAAAAAATTCTCGAGGCTTCAGAGGGAAACACCCCCAGCGGACAGCAAGCAGGCAGCTGGAGGACCGTGGGCCGCCGAGCGCAGGGCAGGGAAGAAATCCCGGACACGGGGAACTGTTGCCATCAGCAGGCATCCAGTCACTCACAGCCGGTCGCAAGAGGTTTGCTTGTTGATGACTGCGATCCACAGCCTGCGCCCCACACGGCAACATGGAAATCAGATACAGGCCATTGGGAAGTGCCTTCCGGCCCAGGGCGTGATGACGATAAAGCGCTTGCAGTTAGGAGAAAGCAGGTGATGCGGGCAGGTGTTGATGGCAGTGGTCGGGGGACGGACATCAGGCGTCACTTGCCCGTCACCGGTGGGGCTCGCGGCGCCCGGGTCCGAGCTCACGGTCGATGGAGCCAGGCCCAACACGGGGCCACTGCCCGGCTCCGCGGGCTCACGCCACCGCATCACAGGCAATTAGAGTGACTGACAGCCCTAATTAAGCTCTTACCTGGGCAGGCCCCTTCCTGCCGCGTCCTGGCGGGAGCAGCGGCCCTCCCTCCCGTCGCTTTGATTAGGAGCCTTCTCGTCTCGGCGGTTTCAGGTCTCCTCTAAATTTCCTCACCACCTTTAACGAACATTCTCATCCCGTCTCTACTAATGATTTTAAGACGCGGGTGCAAAGCATCTTCTAAGAAAAAAAGAAAAAGTCGCTATCTTGCCAGTCAAGTGGGCTCGTCGTGCAGAGAGAGGCCTTGCCTCAGAGGCGGGGGACACTTGGGACAGCCGCCCTTTCATCCATTTCCTCGTCTCTGACAGTACCGGTGTTTGGCCGCAGAAGCTGCCGAGACCAATCCTGCCCCTTCTGCAGTTTTTAAAAGAGAGGCATAATTTTTTGAGCCCTTGACAGCAGACTTTTTGGAAGGGATTAATGGAAGAAAATTGAGGGGGAAAAAATGACTTAGCATTTTTAAATTTCTGAGGTCTTCCGGCGTCTGTGATGGAACGTGTTTAAACACTAGTGGAAACTCAAATCTTATGTGCTCCGCTTCCGTTGTGTTTCCCTTCCGGCGAGACGCTGAGACCCATGGCCGCCGTCAACCCGCCCCCTCCTGCCGCCCACTGCCTTCCGGTGGCGTCCGTGCCGCTGCCACTTGGCCTCTCAGGCAGTCTGGCCTCCCTGCCCCAGCCCGGTTGACCTTCCAGCGCCACGGGACGTCCCTCTCTGTCCTTCAAGGCCTGCAGAAAGCTCTCGGGGACCTAGAGCCCCCGGGGGGCCCCTGCTTCTAGCTTCAAGCAGCTGCAGCAGAGTGACGCCCGGGTGCCTGAGCCCTCCCGAGCCAGCCCTGCGCTGCTGTGGCTGATCCACGGAACCCGGCCACACCCTGCGCGATGAGACTGCAGGCGCTTCACGGAGGCTCAGCAAGCCGCAGGTCACGCAGCCACCGGCTCTCGAGGGCGCATCCGCGGGCCGGGACATCCCGCCTCCTGCTGCGGCATCGCTCCCGGCCGTGCCGGGTGGGGTGAGCCGGCTCCGCTCCTGCTCAGCTGAGCTGTCGCGTAACGATGGCTCCACCTGAGCGTGATCCGAGCCACTCTTTGGGGCCAGAAAAATCCAGAAGGCCAGGGAAGCAGTCTGTGTTTCCTCCTTGCTTCAGTGAGGGCTTTACAGACGCCGAAAGGGCGGATTTGTAGCTGCAGAAAGAATCCGTTAACGTGTGAGTCGTGTGGAAATCAGCCAGCCGCGTACACCGCTGTCTCCCCAGCTGCCTGGGCTCCAAATGGACAAGAAAAAAATGACAATATTTGAGCTATATTCTGCAAACTTGACCTGTCTAGTTTGTTTTCTGGAACGTGGCCCCCATCGCGAATGCACTGGAATCACGCGTGGGAGATGAAGGGCGGAGGGGCGGCGGCGCTGTGGATCCCCGTGACGATGGCACCTGGTCCCCGAGCCACCTCTGCAGGACGCCTTTCCGCCGCGCTCCTGCTGTGGACACCCTCGAGGTCCACAGCGGCTTTTGCCGACGGGTCCAAGCCAGAGCGTGCTCTCCGCCTGTCCGCCTCCCGAAGAGTTTTGTTGGGTTTAATGGATACGTTGGGGAAGGGCTTGGTATCTGCACCTTCTTTTCTATAGAGGAGAAAATTAAGGATGCTCAAGGGTGTTTATGCCCCAGCTGGGCGTTACCTGGGGCACTGTGCAGCCACGGGGGAGGCTGAACCCCGACTTCCCCCTCTGAGCCTGTGGCGGGAAGACGCTCCACCGTGCAGGCGCGGAGGAGGCAAAGCCACGTTCGCAGGCACGGGGAAGGGCCCCGATGGCGGGTTTTCCGAAGTTTTCAGAAGGGAACAAGTCAGAGATCCAGCCAGGACACCCGTGCTTTAGTGGAAAAGCTCACCACCATCCTGCAAACTGCATCTGCAAAACACAGAACTCACTGCACGTTTGTTGAGCACTCACTATGTGCCAGGTACTCTGCCAAGGGCTGTTATCGTCACAACAACCTCAGGAGGAAAATTCTAGCCCCACGAGTTCAGTAACCTACCTGCAGCTGTTGGCTGCTAAGCGGCAAAGCAATATTTTGAACCAAGGTCTTGCGGACTCCAGGCCTGTGTTTGCAAAAACGGTGCTGCCTGGCCTCGCCTTCTGCAGCCTGGCTTTGGCGCCTCGTGCCAGGAGGCTGTTAAGTTGCTCGTCGGTAAACTTCCTGCAATTAGGACGTGCTCGTCCGAGCGGCGCTGCGAGCTGTGCCCAAGTCCTGCGCAGGCTGCGCCTGGAATGAGAATAACAACAGGCTTTGCCTTCCCTGCTTTTGAAAATGAAAATTGCTTTTTTTTTTTTTTTACGTGCGTTCGTTTTAAACACACTCATTTCCAAATACATATTCTAAAAAGACATGAAATACATGCATTCTGTAAAATCCCGCCCTCAATTGGCAAGAGCTTTTAGCATTTCGGTAAAGGGGACTCGGTTGCATTTCCCACCGTCCCCAATGACTGCTGCGCACAAGCACGTGTGCGTCTTCACACACGCATGCGCCCGCTCAGCGCGAGTGGCGGGGGCGGCGAGACGAGCACGCAGGTTGGAGGCGCCGTCCGGGTTGACGGTCGCAGTGCTGCACAGCACTGTGGGTGGCACGGAGCTTCACGTAAACATCTGCACCGTGACTCGTGTCTCTCGCCTCTCATTCCTAAACATCTAAGTTGTTTCTAGTTCTTTCCTATTGCAAGGAGTTTTGATGATGGACTTTCAACCTGTATCTTTAGCATTTGTCCACTTATCTTAAGATAAGTTCCCTGGTGCTGACATTTCTGGACCAAAGACATACTTTGGGAAGAGCTGGCATAAGTGTCACTTGGTTTTTGCAAGAAGAAAAGCTGGATACACGGCAAGCGCATACTTGTCTTGAACCCACTGGAGAACTGAGGTCGAAAAGCAAGTAGCCCGACATCTGGGAGACACAGGGGCCTGCAGGGAGCACCCGGACCTGAGCAGGTGCTTACCTGGGCAGATGCCATGTTCGTAAGTTGGTGGAAGAGTTTCCCTGGCTTTTTCTCTAGAGCCCCCCCAGGTGGCCACAGAGCAGGGAGAGAACCCAGAGTCCAGAGGACAAACAGTCGAGTGGGATCCTGAACCTCATCCTGAAACAGGAAATGACATTATTGGAAAAACTGGTGAAATCTGACAAGACCTGGAGTTTAGTGAATAGTAATATGCAACGTCAATTTCTTAGTTTTCGCCAATGTCCCATGGTCGTGTACGATGTTAACACTGAGGGTGTAGGCATGCAGGAACCCTCTGTGCTGTTTTGCAATCTTTAGGTAAATCTAAAATTATTCTAAAATAAGAAGTTTGGTTTAAAAAATAAGAGGTCTTTTTTGGGGATAAAAAACCTTATTACAAACTCATCAATTTGCAAAAGAAAGAAAAAAAAAACCACCTGGAGATACTTTGGTACCTTTGTTTGCCACATGTGCTCATTGAACTTTATTATCAACTTCAAAGTTCTTGATAGGAAAGTTCTCGTAGGAAAACCTACAGGTTTCCCATCTTTCAGTTCCCTTTGTCACTCACCCTGTCAGTCGTTGTTTAGAGTCCCAGACTCAAGGCTGGGTCCTGGGCTCTGGCTCTCCAACTCCTTCCCTCATCTGCCAGGGACTTCACCTGTCTCGGGGCCTCATTCCTTGTATTTGAAGGAGTCCAAGGGGGAGGTGGCACTTTGTTCCAGCAGCTGTCCCGTCCTGCTTCACAGGACAGGCTGGTGGCTACGATCGCAGATGTTGTACCTCCAATTTGAGTTGTGACGATGGCTCTGGCCCTCACTGCCTGGTCACTTGGCAAGGGAACCTCTCCGTGCCCTCCTCTCCTCATTTCTAAAATGTAACATGAATAATAACAGAGCTATTGTGAGGACTGAGTGAATGAATACAAGAAACACTTGGAAACAATGCCTGGTTTCAACAGAAATTAATTTTGTCGTTCTATTAGGGTTGCTACGATGACAAATGAAATCCCAGTGGCCACCAGTGACAGGCTTAGCCTGGCCCACGTCACCCCTGGGCATCTGCAGCTCTGTTCCGTGTGTCTTCCCTCCCTGGCCAGGGGTGGGAGGGAAAGTGCAGTGAGACCCGAGCCCGGCGTAGGATGGGGGCATCCTATGGGGCTCCATGCCCCAGTCAGGAGGACAGAATCCACCAGCCCCACTTGTAGGGGACAGACATATATTTTCCTAGTTTAAGAATTAAAGTTAGTGAGTAATGTACGTGTTCTGCCTTTGAAAGTAATCTCTTCGGACAGGCTCCCTGTGATAAACAAAGGTGTTGCCTAGAGGCATAACAAAGGACCTGAGCCGCAACTAGCAAGAGCGGCCCCACCCCATGGCATTGAGGGTCTGGAGGCCACACGGTAAACATATTGTTCCTGTGATTGCTGCGTACACCCCATAAGATGGCTGGTTAGTCAATGACGGGTAAGACTCCTCAAGGTAGGGGCGACCTAAGCCAGCCACAGCCACCGGGGTTCAGCCGAAAATCTTAGGGGATCACCCTAAGAGAAGCTGGGGATGAGAAATGCCCCCTGTGGCTCACCTTGCCCATCCTTGCTAATCTCAGTCCTTTATCTATGCCTAGTGCCTAGAGCAACCACCTTGAGATTCTGAGTCAGGAGACGTCTGCTTCCCTAAGGCTATTCCGGAATTTACAGCTATCGCTGCCATGCCTGGGTGGTTACATACAAGGAACTAACTTTAATCTTTTAGAGTATAAAAATAAAACGGACCTGGTGTATTATTACTGGAGTCAACCGTTTGTACGTGTGTCTGTGTTTTTCTTTGTGTTCTGCGTGTTTGTGTTTTATGTTCTGTGTTCATCCTCCGTCCTACAAACGGGCCACGACACCCACTCACACCTCATCACACAAAGCAAGCCCGGTGGACAGGCCTGGTGCCAACGGGGGCAGGAAAGGGTAGTCCTCTTACAGGGAGAAAAGTGAATAATTGGAAGCTATAAATCAATTGGCCACAACTCTCACGATTAAATATTATCATTCGTGTGCTTATAAGTGCAAATCCCCACAGCCAGTTCCTTGCAATAAAAGAATATGGTAATTCTTTTTTTTACTTCCCTTTGAAAGGGGACTCCCCTTCCCTTCAGTCTTATTAGCAGGGTTTGCAGTTTGCACAAAATAATTTTCCTCCTGTGCATGAACGTCTCTATTCCATCACTAGAGAAGAGACACAACAGTCCATCAAGGAAGCTTCTCAGAACAGACTTTTGAAGGAACAGGCATCACCAAGACAAAACGTTAGAAAAGATCGTTGTAAAATGGTTTCGCGACAAGGTGTGACTGCATTTGACTCAGAGAGAAGGAGGTTGGCGTGGAGCCCGGTGTGCCCTTGTCCTCAGCAACTGTCCTCCTGGGACCTCCTCGTCTTGTCCAGTCAAAGACAAACCGACCCGCATAGTTCTGAAGCACCGTGGGGTTCCCAGTCGCTTTTCACACAGGGAGAACATCGAGTCCTCCCAAATCCCAACTCTTGCCACACCCCACGGCCAGAGACCTGCTACGCCGCACTCGGGCCTTACGGGGAGGAGACAGAGGGAGGTGGAGGGAGTTCGTGGGTATTTAAAATTGAACATTCCAGATCCAAGACCAAATGCCACTAAGGTGACTTCAGAAGAAATAATTTAGGTGTAAGTTTAAGGGAACAGATAATCAAGAGTTAGCTCTCTGATGTATAAATTATGCCCTC